>NC_047085.1:199347001-199650032 GCF_902459505.1 Geotrypetes seraphini | reverse complement strand
TGAGACTATAAGGGCCTGGTCATGTCAAAGGGATGGGTGCACTCAGACCTAGAGGATTAGATCACCTCTTACTGGTGATTTAAGGAGGGTGCAATCAGTGAAGAGGTACTTATCCAGTCATTGTGGTAGAGGTGGCAGTCTGAGCTTGCTGTGTATGCCATTTGAAGAGTGAGGGAGAGGAATGGCAGAGAAGTGTAACAGAAAGAAGGTGAAAGGTTAATCAACTGTGCCGTGGTTTTAATCTATGAATCCCTGGTTTTTACTGATGTTACAGCAAAGTGTCTTGAGTAAAGGTCATAATTTTGTATATCTGTAAAATCATGAAATTGGTGTAATATAGTTGGAATTTATTTGAACTTCTGAATGCGTTTTTTGCAGGAGGAAGAAGTCTTGCAACACATGGAAGAAAATCTTGAATTATCAGTCACTTCTAATGAAACAGCATAGCCCATTATAGTAGAAATGTATTTTAAGTTTCTGTCTGTTGATTATGTGAAGCCAGAAGTAATAGTGTGCAAACACATTGAAGCTCCTGGTCTGCTATCACACAAGAATTTCTCGAGCCACAGCAGCATGCCATCTTGCACTCAGGATTTTGTGTCCCCAACTTCAATACTGAAGAAATATTTAGGTTTTCCACTTTTGATCAGAAAATAGTTATGTTTAAAGGGGGGAAGAGGATGGGCAATTCACTGTATTTTTTGAGTGCTATGAAATCATGCAAACTCTATTGATCAAGAATGGATTTCAATTAATATTTGAAATAAAACTGCTGAACAAATAAATATTGCTGCCCAAGAGGTTGCTGATCATGTGGAGGTATATTTATTTGTCTCTTTTTTTTTTCCACTTAAATTTGCATTGAAAAAGACAAAAGGAGGAGTTCCATAATATTAACAACTTGAGTGATTTATTTTTTTATTAACAAAATACTACACAAGTATCCACTTCTTCAACAGAATAGGAAATTGCAAAAAAAATAAATAAAAAAAATCCATAACCATGGACCATTCAGGTCTTTATCTGCCGTCATCTACTATGTTACTATGATTAAGAAGAAAACTCTTAATTTTCCTCATTGGACCCCAATTAGAAAGGAGGAGGAGTTGGTATAGTAAAAGGGAGATCAAATAAGCAGAAACATTAACCCCGTCTTTTACTAAGGTGTGTTAACCGATTAGCGCGCGCTAACGCGTCCATAGACTAACATGCACGCGTTAGCATTTAGCGCATGCTAATCGGTTAGCGCACCTTAGTAAAAGAGGGCCTAAGATACCCAAAAGGCTTAGGATGATATAATTCTCAACAAATAATCATGCCTAAATTTTAGCTGCTATCTTCATATCCGGGAAGAATCTCAATTGATCTGGGGCATAAAAACATACTTTATCCCATCTAATTGTATTATTCATTTACACGGTTAAGCCATTAAGAATAAAGTTCCAATATCTTTAGTTTCCTGCCTCAATACCACAAAAAGCTTTTCTCTGAGTTGACCAAGCCCACCCCAGATTACTTGAATCCTCGTCAGCTCCAATCATACATTCATTCACAATAAAAGCCATTCATCTGCCACTAACAACCACCAAAAGAGAAAACTACATCCTAATCCCCAAGAAGTCATCTGCTACCTTACACCCAACCATCCCTTGCCTCCTATCTTTCACAATGAAAACAATACCACAAAAACAATTGCAAACTATCTTATTGATCACCTTGCTCCTAACAAGCCGGAAGGCAGCAGCAAACAACATCTCCCCAATACCAGTTATTTTAACCGCAAACAGAGTTCACCACCCAGCCAGGAGAATCATTGTAGACAGAAACATAATTAACTTCCAGACCTACATGCAACACATCATTACACCAACATGGGGGCGAAGAACAACAAACCCACCCAGGACCAATCCACACCCACAACCAAGATCACTCATCCACCCAAAAATGACAAACAATGCTCAAACAGAATACACCACACTATCATATGCCTACATAAACAGTTGACAAAACAGCACAATAGTTCAAGTTAAATTTTCTGTGAGTATAACCCAAACTTCAGATTGGAAGGGTGTATATTCTCTTACCCCTCCTAACTCTCTTCACAGTAAATAGTACAACGTTTATAGATCCTCAGAAGTACCTAGCACTCATACAAATTCATTGTGTCAAACTTTATGTACTACTTCCTCAGCAGATCTTCCATACTTTGCTATTAAGGAGTTCAAGACAGTGGCAGGTGAAATGCAGGAATGCTTTCGAGCAAGGGGATATCCTGCTAAAGCTATTCAAAGAACATACATACGGGCTAGATATGCACAACGTGAACTGTAGCTAGAAGAAAGGTCTTCCTCCAGTCATCCTATGCTAGATGAAGAAAAACTGATATGTGTTTTACCATATTCAGATGCCACTAAATTGATTCTCTTGTTAAAGATCATTGGCACATTTTACAGTCATTGAGAAGGTTCAGTGAGCCCTGTTTTTGCTTTCACCAAAGGGAGGTCTATAGGACAAGTCCTGGAACAACGGAGAAGGGAGGGGGATGCAAATGGAGAGCATTTAAAATGTCAGCATTGTCAGTGGTGTGACATGACTATAGAAGGACCCCAATGGCAAGACCCCCAAATGAAACAGATCATTAAAGCCTGTGATATGACTAATTGTAGAACAAGTAGGGTCATATATGTGATCATTTGCCCTTGTTCATTGGTGTATGTTAGGCCGTACTAAAAGATCCATTCAGATACGATTAAATGAACATAAATCTCGTAACAATACAGGGGTTCTTCAAGCTCCTTTAGTCCAACACTGGGTTCAATACCAACATACAATAGAACATTACAATGGAGAATAATAGAGCATATACAAGAAGGGAGGGAGGGTGGTAACTGGCAAGCAAAACTTAACTTTATAGAACAAAGATGGATCTACCAGCTTAATACAGTGATCCCTTCTGGGTTAAATTTGGAACTCGAATGGACTACATTGATATGAATGGTTTCAGCCGGGTGGACCTCAGGTTACATTAACTTGGGTCTTTAATATCCTGGGGTAAGCTTTTATGGAGGGCATAACATAGCATTTTGTAACAAAGTTTTTCCAATTAATTTTCCCTTCCCTGTTCTAAATGTTGGTGCCGCCCCTATGATGACATCATCAGCAGTCCAGGCTGGGTGAGTGTATGTAAGTGAGACAGGAACAAGCCGTGGCCATTTTGAATTAACTATTCAGTGGTCGGTTACAGCGGCGTTAAGCTTTAGAAAGGTAAGCTGAAAGGTTTGAATGTCTTTGTGCATTTTTTATTAAAGAACCATCTGTGAAAAGTGTTCCCATGGCATTGGGATATGGTAGTTAACAAGTCTAAAATAGTAACATAGTTTAGATATGTGAGTAAATGTTTGTTTTGATTTTATTAGGGATATGGTGCCTTGATAAAACTCCTTCGGGTGAAACATATTGGTGGTATAAATCCCTGAAAGCATGACCACAAGTTTTAAACTAAGTATTTAAACTATTTATACACTAAGGTGGAAAAGAGTATTTATAAATTTAATAGCAAAGTATGAAAGATCTGGTGAGGAAGTAGTTCATAAAGTTTGACACAATGAATTTATATGAGTGCTAGGTGGTACATTTCTGAGGATCTATAAACTGAAGAGAGTTAGGAGGGGTAAGAGAATATACACCCTTCCACTCTGAAGTACATAAACATCAGAGCACTAGGCCCAAAGATAGAACGCATAAGAGACTGGATAGAAACCGAGAATCTAGACTGCCTCTTCCTCACCGAAACCTGGCTAACTTCATCCTCTGATACCAGGATAACTGAAGTTTGCCCACAGGGATACAAGATAAAGGTGGTCTGCAGAGAAAAAAAAAAAAGAGGAGGAGGTCTGGCCATCCTAGTTAGAAACTCCCTAAACTTAAACATACTAGACAAAACATCCACCCCGTACATGGACCTCATAGCTTGCCAACTATCATGCTCCACACTAAAATAATTCATAACCTGCATGCTCTGCTACATAACACCAGGGAATTGGAACACAGCAAAACCAGAATTTGAAGATTTTATATACTGAAACTAATTCAAATTCTACTGTCTATTATTTAAAGCAATGAATGGAGACGGCCCAACCTACTTGAACAACTGCCTTATCCAACCTGCCACAACCAGGATAAGGAGAGCCCAGACACCATCCACTAATCCCCCAATTAGAGGCATCAAACACAAAAAAATGTACAATGGCCTACTGGCCACACAGGCAGCGAAACCTGACCACCAACTATCCAATCTACTGATCATGACATCAGACTACAAAACTTTCAGAAAAGAAATAAAAACCCCGCTATTCAAGAAATCAATCAAGATAAACTAACTCCGCAGGAAGCATTTCAATCCCCCAAAGTAACCCGCTCAACTATGTAACTCTTCTGGAATTGTCCAGATAACCTGTTATGTAATCCGCCTTGAACCGCGATGTAATGGCAGAATAAAAGTCACTAATGTAATGTTGATTTACTCACATCCAGATAGATCCTTATTTTTTGTCCGTTCAACAGTACAGGAAAATATAACTTCATAACCGCATTTAAATCCTGTTCAGAAATGAAAGATACCAGCAATGTAGACCTCTCCGTAGTTTCTGCGATAGATTCTTCCAGAAAAGCTGCCAAATTTCTAAGATCAAAACTATTTTCCTTATTCTGCTGCCATGGTTTTTCGCTTGAGGAATTAGGTAAGTAGTAGAGAATGATATGGTAATTGTTACCATGGTAATTCTGTAGTTGCTGTGGTAATTACCATGGTAGTGAGGAGCCCTAGACCAACTTGTGGTATTACCGTGGTTGTGCCATGGAAACAGGAACTGCTGTCGCAGTAATACTGTGGCAGTGGAGACACAGCAAAGCCCTCTCCAAGCCTATCTTTTAACATCCCTGCATGCATCCTCTAGCATCCCTTCCTCCCTCCTTCCCTGCAGTACAAACCCAACCTGACCCCCCATCTTCCCTGCCCCTGCCACCACTATAAGAGCTGCCGCTCTGAAGATTTTCAAGATGGACTAATTTAATACTTTTTAAACTAACTTTCAGAGATCAAAACCCCTTTCCTCACGTCAGGACAGGGTACTATAACATTAATATACGGTACTGACCTAAGGAATGAGGTTTTGGCTAATAATAAAATGTAGTAGTACAATAAAATGGCACTAGCTTATTTTCCATATTTTGCTGTATTTCTTTTTGTTAATTTGTAAAGTGGTGATTGTCAGGTTTTTTTCACATTTACATCTGCTGTCTTTATATTTTGCACAGTATTAGGGAATATGTGTCATTGTTTCTGTGGTTTTGCATTGTATGCAAAGTCTGGCTTTTTGGTGGTTCAGATTAACTATATTGTGTCTCCCTCAGTAGCATCTTAGACAAAATAAGCATAGCTTCATATAGCTATGTGGACAATATCACTCTCTTTCTAACAGCTGAAAACTTACTAACTAGAGTAACCAAAAAAATACATGATGTCTTTAGGATAATAGAAGTCTAGATGAACAACAGACTAAAACTAAACACAAAACTCCCTAATTTACCCACTAGCACTAAAAGTATTAGGGGGTCACTCTAAATAGACATGGTTCTCATCAATTACAAATCAACAACATCATCCAAAAATCCTTCATAATGATGCGCGACCTAAAACATGCAAATTTTTTGAAGAGCCACAATTTTGTCTCCTAGTACAATCCCTAATCCTGGGAATGCTGGATTATTGCAACATCTTGTTCTTGTACAATCTTAATCTATTCCTGGACAAATGGGTTATGTATCTCATATCGTGAAACTGTAGGAAACCCCATTTACATAATTTTTTCAGGCCCGCCCCTTTTACCTCAGGATTGCCCTCAGGAATTCAGTTGCTTTCCTACAAGCCAAACAGTAGGAGCTAGTCTCTTCTGCTCATTTTTAATTTTTCTTCTCGGTATTTTTACATGTTTCATCTCTTTGTGCGGCAGAGATTCCCAGTGGGGACAGCTTCTGGCTGTGGGAGATCACAGACTTTGTGGATAAAGTTTCCAGGGGACTTGGCTGCATTGTAGTGCACCTCCTGGACAGCCTGAACCTTCAGATCAGGGCTTAGGGTCTGTTCCCTTGGGTGCTGGTGCACTCCAGGTTCATCTGCTAGTGAGTTTGAGTGCAGACTGCATGGCTCCGTGGAAGTGTACCCAGGATCAGAGCCAACTGCGATCCTTTGCCAGGTTGCATGTGCGGCGTGTTCTGTGGGTGGTGGAGGTCCCCAGCCGATGGAGTCGGGCCAGAGGGGCAGTCAGAAGACCAGCAGTCCAGTGTGCAAGGCTTATTGAGGCAGTGGATCTCCCTGTAAGCTCTTTCAGCTTCTACTGCAGCTTTCAGCACAGTATGGCACAGTGAGCACAGGGCTGGCAGCCTGTCACAGTGATTTGGGGGGGTTCTTTAAAAGTGGTTTTGGGCTGTTTGGGATTAGCCCTAGTCCTCCACCCCACCCCTAAAATTGCTGCTTTATTAGCGATTTCTTTTCTTTTTTCTGGGCTATTTTCTTTTGAAAATTGCTCCTAAGGTGGCCATCTTGGGTAATGCTGGCTGAAAAAAGGTGTCGGTACTGTAATGGAAGAAAAAAAACCTCTGGGTCAGAGGAGCAGCCAGGTATCTGAGGAGTCTCCTTGGAACATTGAGGGGAGTATTCAGGAAGGTCAATTGGAACCACCATAGAGGTCCACAGAGACCTCCATTGACTTGTGGGCCTTGTATAGAACAGAACATAGCCATAAGGGATATGTTGGGGGGTTTTTTGGATTGGGATTCTTGGAGGTCGGAGAATTTTTGTTGTTGATTTTTGAACATTTCCTTTTGGCTTTTAGTTTTGAAAAATGAATAATTAGTGCGCTTTTCCTTTGTAATACTGAGGTGTATTATATAGTATTTGAAGAGCTGCCCAGGTCAGCTGTAAAAAAAAAATGTCCTATGTGACAAGGATCTTTCTCTTGACACATAATTTTCCCTTAAATTTCTCTGTACTTAGATATGTTCTTTGGGACTGGAACCATTTGATCAAATTTGGCCATTTCCCTCTTCCCCTCAGCTTCCTGATTTAAGATCTTACTGATATTTGTCCATGTTTACTTCAGGAAGGAGATCTGGTTGTCCACTGGAGATTTTTTTCCCTAGTTTTATTTTTATTTTTGAACTATAGTGCATTACATACTGTTTGATAGTCTCTGTTTTTAATTCATTTGTTTTTCTAGTCTTTCTCCTACTGTAATGGCTTATTTCTACACAGAGATACTTTTTCTGTTCCCTTTTTGAAATGGCTAAATAAAGGAATGAAGTGAAATTCATTTTATATTTGGTAGCACAAAGAAACTGAAGCCAAGTTCCTGCTAAACCAGAACCTACGCATGTAAGGCACTCAGTTAGGGCACTGGTTTTTGACCTGAGGGCCACCACAGGAGCAGACTGCTGGACACGATGGACCACTGGTCTGACCCAGCAGCCGCAATTCTTATGTTCTTATGACCATTTCAGAGGATTCCAACTATTGGGCAATGCCAAGAGGGAACAATTTAGCAACAAATGGCTTTTTAGATACTACACATGGAAGATGCCCTGCCTGACTCAGTATTACTATGCTGTATTAGGTCCTCCGTGATTGTGCATCTACTTGACTTTTATGCAGCTTATGGAGAGACTGGTTTGTTTTTGTTAGTATGTGGTCTTTTGAATCATCTTTGAGCAGAGATTTGTATTTGCTCATTTGATTGACCACCTTTTGCCCAACCCACAACGTGCTGGGCAAAGATTCAAAGGAGTTTACAACAAAACAAAAAAACCCACAAACAAAAGAGAACCTACAAAAAAATCCCTGGCTAGTATACTTAAGTAGGGGGTCTCGGACAAGACCCACAAGAAGCATACAATAGTGATTATACATTTGGATCTATATAAAGACACATACAGAAGACATAAAACAAGAAACAAATGAGTGTACAGCTACAGGTATTACAAGAATACAAAAGAAGAAAAAGGAATAGCAATTAGAGAATGACACGGTGACAAAATTCATCACCGTTCCCGTCCCCGCGGATAACCACGGGAAACCATCTTTATGTCATTCTTTAAGGAGAGAGGGAAGAATCAGAGTATAATTGGGCACAACCACTGACCCACAAACTTTGCTTTGAAGAATGCTGGTGTAGGACCAAGGTTGAAATAGACACTAGAAAATGACATGGGATTATTTCCCGCGGTTATCTGCGGGGATGGGGACGGTGATGAATTTTGTCACCGTGTCATTCTCTAATAGCAATGCATACAGACAAGAATACAAGAGCAGGGAACAGCATAGATGAAAGACAAAGACATCTATTTCCATCTGTAGAGTCCAGGAAAGGGCCTTACACACAGCTGTATAAGTAACCTGTCAAGGTATCCAGATGGTGGATTTTGTAAACAGTTTGAAAGTTGTCCTGCTTATGGGTGTTCACATCCAGATTTACATTTTGTGCATTGGCAGAAATATGTGAATAATACCTGGAATTCATATTTTTTCATGGAACTGAAGAAAAATAAACATTTGTAAAATGTATCCTTTTTTATTTCCAGTGTTACATGAAATTCAGTTCAAAAGTCAACATACATTTTCTTTTAATTTCAGTTTGTTGCACCATTTAAAGATGTTTTAATAATAGGTATAAATATTCAAAATGTACCTGATTTATTTCATCTGATTTTAAGCTGTGCAAAATGAAATGGTTTTTCAGCCCTTGGATATTTTAGATAAGGCATTCTAATAGATTTGACCAAAAGTAACCAGTAGTGTGGGAATATACAAATGCTTACAATCATATCTGAAGTCATACGGCGTACTAGTTGGGTTTGTCTTTAATGACTAGGAATGTACAACAATTCAAGATTGAACTTTGCAATGAGTTCACCAGGTTCAAGTTTACTGATTTTCAGATTTGCTCTGATTCTAGGATAATTGGTGAAATATTTATCAGTGGATTTGGGAAGAAAATCCCCCCAAATGAGGTTCAGATTATTTCAGGAATGTATAAGTGATCTGTTAGCTGTGGTAGCATTCACATTAGAGCAGAGATAGGCAACCTCTGTACACAGGGCCGCATGAATGACACGGATGGTCTCAGGACTCAGGGATCTCCCGTATGAGGAACGGCTGAATAAATTGCAGCTCTACACACTAGAGGAACGCAGGGAGAGGGGAGACATGATCGAGATGTTCAAATATCTCACGCGCCGTATCGAGGTAGGGGAGGATATCTTCTTTTTCAAGGAACCCACAACAACACGAGGGCATCCGTGGAAAATCAGGGGAGGGAAATTGCATAGCGACACCAGAAAATACTTCTTCACCGAGAAGGTGGTGGATCGATGGAATGGTCTTCCAATACAGGTAACTGAGGCCAGCAGCGTGCCTGATTTTAAGACTAAATGGGATCAACACGTGGGATCTCTTCACAGAGAGAGGTGAGGGAGGGTCATTGGTGTGGGCAGACTGAATGGGCCTTGGCCCTTATCTGCCGTCACTTTCTATGTTACTAACCCTAGCAAGAAGCAATATTATGCAGTGTCGGAACTGGAAATCACAGAGCTCCATGGACAACTTGTGATAGATAAATAAGTGAAATTTAACTAAAATGATAAAAATAAATAGGAGGAAATATATGCTCACTCTAAGAATAGTTTAGCTCTGGAACTTATTGCTAGAGGATGTGGTAACAGCGGTTAGTGTAGATGGGCTAAAAAAAAAGTTTGAACAAGTTCTGGAGGAAAAGTCCATAGTCTGCTCTTGAGGCAGACATGGGGGAAATCATTACTTGTGCTGGGATTGGTAGCATAGAATGTTGCTACAATTTGGGTTTCTGCCAGCTACTTGTGACTTGGATGGGATTCTGAGCTAGATGGACCATTGGTCTGACCCTTAAGTTCTTAGGATACCAGGGTTATTCTGAAAATATCAGCAAAATACAGTTTTAAAAGTGCTAAAATTTTGTTAAATGATGTTTTCTGTGTAGACTTCCCATAGTATCATGGTCAGTATAAAATTCAATGGCAAGCTACAGCTTGCCCACCCCTGGTTTAGAGTTTAAAATATGCCCATGTTGATTCAGAGAATTTGATTCAAAGATATTTTAAGAAACTTGTTTTGAAAAAGATTGCACATCTCTGTCCTTATGTAGATTCCTACTTCACAGACTAGTTCTTGGAACCAGTTAGAACTCTTAACACAATCGCAAATCAGCTCTATGATTAGTACAAATGAAAGATGTCATTTTGCATTACCTACAGAACAAACATAGCCTATGGAGAAAAAGCAATGATGGCCCTTCCACCTCAGTTTGGAAGGAATTTCTTTAAAAAAAACCCAAATATATTTTGAAAGTACAAATAAGGTCAGTAGAAAACTATATGCCCTTTCCTTTGTGCTCTTGGTTTTCAACAAAGCATGATCCCAAATCCAAATTTGATAACATGGAATGTAGTATTTTCACCTTTCATTGCTTAAAGTGTGTCTGAGTCCTTGGCTGCTTTTGTGACTAAATGTGTATTTGTTTCCTCAAATTAAAAATTTTAGGGGTCCAAGGCTCTGTCTTCCACTGTATTGGCAGCCTACAGTATGTCTGTGTGTTAACAGAATGGGAGCTAACAAACTTGCTCCCTTGTGGTATATGTCTTCCAGCCATAGGTTTTTCTTGTTCAGAATAAGCATGTACTATAACTTTTATTTTAAGTTCAGATTAGCAAAATACCACCAGAGCAGTGAATCTGTAATATTAGAGATTCTAACTGAAAGTTTTTAGTGTAAGACCATATTTGTCTCAGGCTCTATTGATATTGGTGCCATCTGCTGTAATGAGAGAACACATCACATCCTGCAAGGTCATCAGAAGTCTGATTCATTCAAGGAATTACATGCCTGTGCTTCAGAAGTGTTACACACCTATTGAGCAGTAGACAAATTTTATGTACTAGTGATTCAAATTTTATGTACTAGTGATGTACTAGTAATTCAAAATGAAAGAAACTAAATCATTTAGGTAATTCCTTTATATTCCACTTATATGGAATGCATTTGAGGTAGGTGAGCACAATCTTGTATCATGGAACCTTATGCATCTAGGATGTCTCCCTTAGGTTTACAGTGGGGAAAAAATGCATCTCAAACCTGTGCTGTTGATCCTGGAACCAGTCAAGTTTACCGAATATCCATAGTATTTTATTAAACCATGGTAGAGGTTTCTACCACAGCCTGGTGAGGTAACTGCTCCTCATAGAATTCTTCTGAGTATCGGAGCAGTTACCTAGCCGGACCGCAATAGAAACTTCTACCGTGGTTTAGTACAGTATCCTACAGTTGCATATATTAGGTGTCCGCTGTACGCATCTATATTGATGGTGGATAGCCTAAAAACTCAACTGGCTGTGCAATAAGGACAGGCTTGGGAAGGCTAGTCTTGGTCCACATATTGCTTTCCTGGTAATACAAAATAAATGCTTAATGTAAGGACATGTTCTCTTGGTGTCATAGAAATAACATAGATACGTTTTGCACAAAATTGCATTACTATATGTGGTGGTGATACCTGATTTGTGCTCTATGAAATCTGATATAAAAACTGTCCACCCTCATGATAGTTAAATGTGTCTCTGTGCTGTCTCTTAATTATTGATAAGGATGATTCAGCATTTGTATATGAAGTGACATTTAATTTTTCTATCCTCCAACAAAGCAGAGGATTGCAGCGGGTGATTATATCATAGAGAAAACCATTGTTTCGTCTTCATTATTCACTTGGGAAAAGTTCAGTGACCCTTTAAGCAAGTATTATAACTAAAAATAGAATAAATCTAGACTGAACTGCAGCCATTCATCCACTGCAAGACTGGACTTAGTGGACATCGATACATGTTCTTTCTGGGTTAATACATAAGTTTATGAAGAATGTACCATTTTCCATCTCGTTTAAAAATGCACATTCTCACACTCCTCCACTTCTTTTTTTTTTTTTTTTTAAATAAAGAGAGGGTGTTCCAGTAACTAGAGCCCTGCAAATCCTAAACGCAGCATCATCACACTGAGCTCAGAATTTTCCAGCTGCAAAGGGTTAATAGCAAATGGAGTGTTGTGGAGCAATGGGTTGGGATAGTATCTAGAAAAACTTCTGAAGAAGAATTTTGAAGCACTAGTGTGTCAGGCCGGTTGCTTTGGAGACTCCCTTTTTAGTAGAACAGGTTGATGGGCTTCAGAACTACACTGTATCTACTTGGTGCTCATAGAGAAGACATGCCAACATCAGTTTGAGCAGAGCCCTTCTTGTTAAACAAATATGAAAATGCTGTATACTTTTGGGTGCACGAGTAAACCGTTAAGGCATTGTTTTGGAAGTGCTATAGGAGAGCCATTGGGCGAAAGTGGGACTGAAATGTCATCTTGTGGGTATCACTTTGATCACCAACTCTTGCAAAAGCAACAAGCACTATTATACTGTTAAATTCTAAACATCAATGTACTAAATTCTGATGACAAGGGATTTATGTATTTTTTTTTCCTTAAACTTCTTTCTGAAGCTACACTGAAGCCCTACGTATCAGTATTTAAAGTTGGTCTTTTTGGGGTGAGACTTCTTGGGATGTTGTGTATTTAATTTTAATTGCTATTTATTTTTCTTTCTTATAGAAGGCTCCATTGATTGCAGTGGCACACTCTTTATGAAAACCATTCTTGACTTCAGTTATTGTAGCAGACCCTTTCAAATCATTTTTGGAAGACTTTTTCTTGTATGTCTGCAAAAGGAGAGAAAAACATGTTTCTATCATGGTTATATCAAGTACGAGAAGAATCTTAAAAGAGCAGCACAGCTTTCAGAACACACAACAGTGAAGTTTCAACATAAAAATTTGATTTTATGAAATCTATTAACCTTCAGCAAGTAAATCATTACTCCCTGAGTTCAAGCAAGAGACTCGTTGAACTTCTTAACTTATGCAGGTACCTGGCAAGATCCCAAAAGAGTAAAATATGAGTAGATTTTATGCTGTTTATCCTAGGAATAAGCAGTAGATTTCCCCAAGTCTATCTTAGTAATGTCTTATGGACTTTTAGGAAATTATATAAAACTTTTTTAAACCCTGCTAAGCTAACTGCTTTCACCACATTAATAATAAATTCAAATTGCTGATTTTGTTTGTTTCAGGCATATATATCTCCCTCTCTAAAGAACTTATGCATTGGTGTAGCCTGACTGGGTACATGTCAACTATTGGTTGGAAATATGAATGAATGCCCTGAAGAAACTTATTAATAAAAATAGATTTTACTAATTCTGTACAGTAATTCACATCATAAAATTGCTAGTATGAAAGAACATAGAATCCAGTCCAGCAAGGCAAATGCTCCGACACTCATAGGAATTCTATGAGCGGAGCATTTACCTCGCCGGCCTGTGGTAGAAACCTCTACCGCAGTTATGGAAAAGGAGCCCATAATGAGGATCAATATAAAGTAAGGTTTAGATTCAAAAGGTTTGGCTGCAACTAAGCCTGACTGCTCAATCAGCTGAATTTAGTTATCAATTATATATGGTCATATGAGTAAGGAGGAAGTTACTTTTTTCACAAGGACAGTATGGGTGTTAGGTAACTTTGTTTCTTAAATAAATGAACTAATAATTTTAAAAAAACCTGTAGTCTGCTTACTCACTCTCTTTATCCAATATTATATTTTGTTTATAGATTAGAAACTATTCAGTGCGACATATACACAATAATAGGAAAAATGAAAGGGGGGAGGGTCTTTTTCTTGTATTGTATACCAGTACATTTGGTACAGGTAACTGGGAAAAAAAAAAAACTTACCTAATTTAATAAATGCATATGAACCAGTCACTGAAGTCAGATCAAAAGATAGGAAAATATAAGATAGAGAATAATGCAAAGAGGTGAGTCAAATGGAATATAAGAGAAGAAATAGAAATCTGGAGGGGAAAGGGACCGTTCATGGACAACCATTGCTGAGATCTCTTTGCTAACTATTGTCAGTGACTGAGGGGCCGCTGAAAAGTTCTTAGCCCAGAGAATGATGTGGAACCATGAAACTTACAAGTTATTCACACTTACCTTGACATCTATAATTTCAATGATATGAAATGAAATAAAAAGTGTCAGTTTGGAAATTTAATACACATCCAGAAAGAGGGAGGGAGGGGATGGGAAGGGGGTTTCTTTATTCTTGTTTCATGTAAAGTGCTTTTATGGAATTATGTAAAGTGCTTGTTTCATGAATAAGTGCTTTTATGGAATTATTGTTAATGTTATTTTCTTTCATGCATTATTGTATGATGTTCTTAAAGAAATTAATAAAAAGTTGACCTTAAAAAAAGTGTCAAGAAAAGTGTGGAATAACTTGTAAGTTTCATAGCTCCTCATCATTGTCTTCTTGGTTGGGCTGAGAACTTTTCAGCAGTCCCTCATATAGCCCCTATATAGTGTTAGGGTTTTAGCAATTGGTTGGAGGACATATTAGTTTATATGTGGCCTCCAACCAATTGAGATGAAAATGAGTTTATTAAGAAACATTTTAAAAATGATGTAGATCTCTTTTGGCATGGATAAAATAGACCTCAGTGAAAACAAGCCAGGTTTAATGCTATGATCACGGAATGAGCCTGTATCGGTAACACTGGATGAAACAGCACCCCTAAGAGAATAAGATGAAAAGAAAAAAGAATCTTGGGTTTTCGAAGCTTTGGCAATGCTTAAAAAGTTCCAGAAAACTGAAAAGAGTTTGGAATAAGTTTAAAGGTCAAATTTTATATGCAATGGAGACAGGAAATTAAACAGTATTACTTTGAACAACTGATAAGAGGCAGAGAATTTTTTTTCCAGATATTCACAGTGGTTACTTCAATGGATAAAGTTTTTTCTACTGTTATTTTGCTTTAGCAGAATTTTTCAAACTAAAGTTAATAAGATTAGACAGACTTTTACTCTGAATTTACAAAGTTGCCTGTCCTTGGAAATCTTTTCCGATTGTATTACTGATGATGGTTCAGGAGACAGGACTTGGTGCTATTTTCCCCAGTTACACTAGATTTAGGGCTCCTTTTACTAAGCTGCGATAGCGTTTTTAGCGCACGCTAATCCCCATGCTATGCATAAAAACTAACGCCAGCTCTATGGAGGCGTTAGGATCTAGCGCGCATGACATTGTAGCGTGTGCTAAAACCGCTAGCGCTGCTTAGTAAAAGGAGCCCTTAGTTTTGGACATTTTAAAAAGACTATTAGACAAACATCCAAAGTGCAAGTTTTTAAAATCTTTTTTACTAAAGAATATTCCAACAGCTACACTTCTCCCTCCGTATTCGCGGTTTCGGCACTCACAGTTTCACATATTCGGGATTTTTTGTTGGCTGACTCCGCCCCCAAAAATTACATCATGATTAAAGTTCCTTTACTTATGCTGTACTGTAAAAAAAGTTTAGCGTTTACCAATATTTACTCTGCTTCCATGCTTTCTCCTTCAAAATCGAAGTTTCAAAACTTTCACCCTGAAAATCGCTGGATCATATACTGTATAACTTTATTTTCTGATATTTATTTTCAAATGGTTGGTTACAGACTTAACTATATAAGTTCCAAGGAGATCCCAATCCATAATATCCTTCATTGTTATACATACCCCTCCTTTCCTATACTTACCGTATTCTACTCCTAACAGCTGTATACGCCCCCCCCCTTGCCTCTGACCAATCAGAGAAGACATGAATGACACTGAAAAGGGAGGAGTGCTTTGAGGTTCAAACCCCTCGTCCCTCTCTCTTTACCCTCGCCTGTCAAAAGCCCTGCAATTATTAGCTGTCTTGAAAAGCGATAATCGTCTACCAGCTGTGAACTAAGCAATTGCAGAACCTCTAGATAAAAAAATCCAGAACAGAGATGGCAGAGGCAGCAGGAACAGCATGAGACTAGGTAAATCTCACCGTCTATTTCCCCAGGAAGAGAAAGATGCAAGAGATGAGCAGTTTTTTAGCCTGGTCTTACAGTATGTCCTGCTCATGCCTGTAAAGCGCAGCTGGAACCTGCTCTCCGCGCATCCAGCACCATTGTCACAAGAGCAAGAGATGTACAGCTGGAATGCACACGGGATCAACACGGTCTGGCAGGAACAATAGACGGCAGGTCAAGCGCATTGTAGTAGTCTTTTCCAAAAACTGTTGTATATGTTATTTGCGGTTTTAAGAACAAAAACACTGCTTTTACAAAAAATCACAAATAACATATACAATAGTTATTTGCGTTTTTTCCATATTCGTGGCTATAGCCGGAACGCATCCACCGCGAATACGGAGGGAGAAGTGTATTTTATTTTGGTTTACTAGATTTATTAATATTGTTTTGAGCAATGGCTGTTATTTTGATGATTCAAATCACAATTTAACTCTTATTCCAAAATCTATATATATAAAATCGGAGGTATGTATGTGTGTATGTATGTATGTATGTATGTGTGTGTGTATGTGCCGCGATCACGCAAAAACGGCTTGACCGATTTGAACGAAACTTGGTATGCAGATCCCTCACTACCTGGGATGATATGTTCTGGGGTCTCGCGGCCCACCTGCACACGTGGGCGGAGCTACAAACAGAAATTCAGATTTCACCCATTCATGTCAATGGAAAAAATGTAAAAAGCTGCCATTCTCACAGTAATTAAAAAACGGCTTGACCGATTTGAACGAAACTTGGTATGCAGATCCCTCACTACCTGGGGTGATATGTTCTGGGGGTCTCGCGGCCCACCTGCACACGTGGGCGGAGCTACAAACATAAAATCAGATTTCACCCATTCATGTCATTGGAAAAAATGTAAAAAGCTGCCATTCTCACAGTAATTCAAAAACGGCTTGACCGATTTGAACGAAACTTGGTATGCAGATCCCTCACTACCTGGGGTGATATGTTCTGGGGGTCTCGCGGCCCACCTGCACACGTGGGTGGAGCTCAAACAGATAATCAGATTTCACCCATTCATGTCAATGGAAAAAATGTAAAAAGCTGCCATTCTCACAGAAATTCAAAAACGGCTTGACCGATTTGAACAAAACTTGGTATGCAGATCCCTCACTACCTGGGGTGATATGTTCTGGGGGTCTCGCGGCCCACCTGCACACGTGGGCGGAGCTACAAACAGAAAATCAGATTTCACCCATTCATGTCAATGGAAAAAATGTAAAAAGCTGCCATTCTCACAGTAATTCAAAAACGGCTTGACCGATTTGAACGAAACTTGGTATGCAGATCCCTCACTACCTGGGGTGATATGTTCTGGGGGTCTCGCGGCCCACAACTCTATGTTGCTTGCTCAAGGCTGGGTTCACCCAAGAATTTATATGTTCTTGCTCCAGGAGGTGAAACTAAAAATGTTGTTTATAATCACGTTTTGCGTTAGTTGTATTGTATTCATTTTGTCAAATATTTCACATTATAATTTGAATATTGTACTTTTTATTAAGCTGTAAAAAAATAATTTCATTCACCACTATAAAGTATCTTTATTTGAATCCATTTACAGTGTTATTGCTATAATTAAATACCCGTGCAACGTCGGGGCATCAGCTAGTCCTAACTAAAGTGAAAAACTAGTTGCCAGCATACCCTGGCTCACTAAACTTATAGAGTTTATTGTTAGGAATTAGTTTTCAGAGTTTCATTTTTAATTTGACTTTCATTTTACTCAATATGGTGAATAAACATGTGGATAAAGGTGAGCCAGTTGATATTGTATATCTGGAATTTCAAAAGGCATTTGACAAAGTAACTCATGAAAGACTGCTGAGGAAATTGAAAAGTTAGGGGATAGCAGGTAATACCCTATTACGGATTAAGAATTGGTTAAAAGCTAGAAAACAGAGTGTAGGGTTAAACAGTCAATATTCTCAATAGAAAAGAGTAAATAGTGGGGTTTCCCAGGGGTCTGTACTGGGGACCACTGCTTTTTAACAATCAATGAATTAAAGATGGGAATAGCTAGTGAGATAATTTAAATTGGTAATGACATAAAGTTGTTCACAATTGTTAAATTGCAAGAGGACCTTGGGAGACTGGGCATCAAAAAGGCAGATAACATTTAATGTGTGCAAATACAAAGTGATGCATATGGGAGAAAGGAACTCAAACTGTAGCTATGTGATGCAGAATTCCACTTTAGGAGTCACTGCTCAGGAAAAGGATCTAGGTGCCATAATTGAGGATGCATTGAATCCCTCAGCTCAGTGTGCAGCGGCTAAGAAAGCAAATAATTCCTAACTTTCTATCAGGAAAGGAATGGAAATGAAGATAAGAATATGGCAATGTCTTTGTATTGTTCCATGGTGCGGCAGCACCTAGGCTACTATGTGTAATTCTGGTTGCTGCATCTCAAAGATATAGCAGAATTAGAAAAGGTATAGAGAAGGGCAACAAATATGATAAAGGGGATGGGAAGACTTCCCTATGAGGAAAGGCTAAAGTAGCTATGACATTCAACCTGGAGAAGAGACAGCTCAGGGGAGATATGATAGAGGTCTATAAAATACTGAGTAGAGTGGAATAGGTCAATTTGAATTGATTGTTTATGCTGTCCAACAATACTAGAACTATGGATTGTGCAATGAAGCTGCTATGTAGTAGATTTAAATCAAATTGGAGAAAATATTTCTTCACTCAGCATGTAATTAATTCATTTCCAGAGAATGTGGTGAAAGCAATTAGCTTAGCAGGGTTTAAAAAAGATTCAGATAACTTCCTAAAAAAAAAAAACCAAAACATTATTGAGATGGCTTGGGGAACCCACTGCTTATTCCTAGGATAAGCAGCACAAATTCTGTTTTTCTTCTTGCTATCATGCCAGGGTACTTGGAATCTGGGTTGGTCACTGTTAGAAAGAAGATGCTCGGCTTGATGGACCCTTCAATCTGTCCCAGTATAGCAACGCTTAGGTTCTTATGTAATTGTATTTCAAGATATCTGCAATGAAAATGAGTGAGATAAATTTGCATATTGCAATAAGCGCCAATTTATCTCTTGAATTTTGTGGATTTTGTAAAAGTCCATCTGGCTGTGAGTCCCCCAGGAAAGGTTTGAGAACCCCTGCCATGAGTTGACAATATGATTTTCTGTTTAATTGGTTACTTAAACTGACACAAAGTTCTTGTAAGGACTGAAGTGTTGGTTTAACTAATTCCTGTCGGCTCAATCCGAGTGCTGAGGTACTGTTTTCTAGTCAAAAATGATCATTAACTACAGAATATGCATGCACACCACCCCTTTATTTCAACACTGTCTTCAAGCATAGGCTAAAAATCTAAATTTGCTTATGTAGCTCGAATATCCCACCACATGAAAGTGATTTATTTCCGTGTGGTTTGGAGAGAGGGAGAATATTGATAGCACTTCACTTACCTTAACATAAAAATTTATAAAGAGGATCACCAGTGTGGTCATGTAGGAAGACTGGAAGATGAGACAGCCAAATGGGAATCCACAAGGCAGCACAGCAGCACTAAGCGTGTGTGTAATAGTGAGCAGAAACTGAATCTGGGAGCAAGAAAAGGAACACACAGCCATGGTTAAGAAACAGTTTTACAAAGATCAAGTACTATACTATACAAGTTTTTGGGAGGAAAAACATATATTAGGAATCAAATGCAGCAGTACATTCTAGTGCTGCCCGATTCACGATTTGAATCGGTTCACCGATTCACTTTGGGTGAATCGATTTGAATTGATTTAAAATAACAAAAAATCGGCTTCCCAATTCGGCTGACCCTCCCCCCTCGCCCCCTAAAGCAGGAGCGGCAGCGGTGCTCTTGTTGGCCGGCCGCTGCCGCACCTGCTTTAGAGGGCTAGGGGGGAGGGTCAGTTGCGAAGTGCTGCTGTCCGGTTCCCCCCCTTGGCGTCTGGCTTCCCCGCACCCGTTTACCTTTTGAAGAGTACCCTGCACAGAAGATCGCAAGATCGCGGCATTAGCGCTATCTGCAAACAGCTTCAGAGCTGTTTCCTCTGCCGCGGTCCCGCCCCTCCTCTGATGTCAATGGGGGGGACAAGCCTTTAAGGGGGGGAGGCAGGCCTTTAAGGGAGGAGACAGGCCTTTAAGGGGGGAGACAGGCCTTCAAGGGGGGGAGACAGGCCTTTAAGGGAGGGGGACAGGCCTTCAAGGGGGGGGACAGACCTTCAAGGGAGGGGGCCCTGGTGTAGAAGTACACGGAGGGAGGGAGGGAAGGGGGGGTTCAAAGACACGTGCATATGCTGGACTTTGGGGGGAAGAAATAATGGGTCTAAAAATAGAGAAGAAGAGAGATGATGGACAATGGGATTTAGGGAGGGAAGAAACAGAAAGGGAGAGAAGTTGGACACAAGGGATGATGTGGAGTGGGGATAGAGATACTGGATAGGAGGGTAGTTGAGAAAAGAAAGGAAGAGATAGTGGACCCTGGGGTGGTGGGGAAAGAGGGAGAGATGCTGGATGAAAAGATAGTTAAGAAAAGATGGATCTGTGAAGGGAGATGAAAAAAAGGAAAGATGCCAGAGGACAGAGATGGCAGGTGAATTGTTAGCACGGAGAAAGAAGAAAGAAGGAGACCCTGGCAAGCAAGTTATCAGAAGACAACCAGAGCCTGAGACCAACAAAATTTGAATAATGACCAGACAACAAAAGGTAGGAAAAATAATTTTATTTTCTGTTTTGTGATTGCAATTTGTCAGATTTGAAATGTGTATCCTGCCAGAGCTGGTGTTAGACCGCAAACGTGAGCTAGGATTTAACAGAGAGAGGAAAAGTCTTTTTTGTTTGTTGATTTTGTTTACACCACAGCGCCAGTGTGGTTAGGAGAAGGCAAAGAGGGTGAAGAGGCTGTAAAATAAACCCACCAGGATGTTTGAAAAAAAAAACACCCAATTGGGAAGGAAAATCGAATCGAATCGAAAAAAACAATTCAATAGGTTGAGTCGAATTGAATTTTTTTTTTCCCTGAATCGGGCAGCTCTAGAACATACAGTGACGTAGTAAGGGTGAGCGGTACCTGGGGTGGGAGTGAACATTCTCTTCCCCCCCCCCACTGCATGCATGCCCCCTTCCCTTTCCCAATATCTTTTTAACTTCAGCATGTGCACGTCGGTTGGCTCACCCATTGACATTACTTCCTAGGTGCAGGTCCTGGAAGTGATATCAGAGCGCTGATGTCGACGCGGATAGCAACCTCATGCCAGGGAAGTAAAAAAAGGTACAGGAGAAGACGGGTGCATGCGGCAAGGAACGCCCCACTGCACCCCCTTACTATGCCACTGAGTACATAATACTTCTACTAATTTAAATATCACCTTAAAAAAGAAATGGGAAAACAAGTTGTTCTGCTGTTTGTATTCAGCTTTTTATGACATCAAGGGAGCCTTCATCTAGTCTGGAAATTGATTGCTATACAAAATAAAATTAATAGAAAGCCATCTCTGCCCAGGACTAAGAAGCATGTCAAAAATGCATGTGACGAATAGTAATATCTGCATCAATTACAAATACTATAGCAGTGATCTCTAAATTTATTTATTTTTTTCTTTTTCAAAGTGCTCTGTAAGAAGCAATTGCACTGCTGATGGTAGTCCTGTGTTGAGGGTCTCCCTAGCAGTAAGCCTGACTCTGAAGGTAGGTATCCCCTCACTAAATAGTCTGTTTCCTTGGTCCAGTCACTGAAGGATCCCTGCATGCCTGCTCACACTTTCAATCAAACAAATGAGCTGGTGTTTCCTGATATATAATAGGACCAACAAACAGTCCACATGCCACTCTTCCTGTAAAAACTACACTGGCTACCAGCAGTGACATAGTAAGGGAGAACAGGGGGGGGGGGGCAACTGCCCCAGGTGCCATCTTGGTGGGACATTTGCACCTCTCTGCCTCCCACACCATGCTTGTGTCCTCTCCCCCCCACCCCAACCCCCCACGGACCTATTTAAATCTTCACCAGCGTGAAGAAATTCTCCAGCCTGCTGCTTGCGCTGGCCTGGCTCCCCTTTGAAATTGTTGCCGGGTCACAGGCCTAGGAAGTGATATGATAGGAAAAGCCAATGCCGGTGCAGAAGCCACGTTAAGGCTAAGATAAGTGCTGACTGTGTTTTTTGTACTATCATACATAGCATAATACAGGGGTTGTTCTGCCAATGACAGAATGCTGGAGGGGAGTTAAAGAGCAATTTAAGCTCCCCTTCGAAGCTCCAGAGCAATGTTTGCCCTGCAGCTTCTGAGGAGTTTTCCCCTATTCAGCTATATTTGTTTGAAAATGTAGTCTAGTGTTGACAAGGGGTTAAGATATTGAGCATTTTTGCCACCATTGCAGATTTAAACTGGAGATATGCATTTGATTTCTTTGAATATTTTTCTCAAGTTCCTCCATTTTTGTTGGTTTGTCATACAAAGAATAATTATTACATTACATTAGTGATTTTTATTCCACCATTACCATGCGGTTCAAGGCGGATTACAGAAGAGGATTTCAGAATTACCGAAGGGGATTTCTGGACATGTCCAGAGGTGTTACAGAGTAGAGCGGGTTGCTTCAGAGGATTGAAATGTTTCATACGGTGTTAGTTAGTCTTCATGGATTTTTTTGAATAGCAGGGTTTTTATTTCTTTTCTGAAAGTTTTGCAGCATACTACATAGAAATTACATGTGTATCTCCCAGATCTGGATTCGAGCAAATGCATTAGCTCTATGGTTGGAGCAAATATGCACGCTTCAACACATATACGCGTACGTATGTACTTACATTAATAGTCTATAAAGGATGAGAGAAATGTGCTATTTACAAAGAGTTTTCTCATACTTATCAGAAATCTAGGTAGCATACAGGTAAAACACAAAATTTACATCCCACATATTACAAATGTAGGCAGCATATAGATAAAGCACAAATAAATACAGTGGAATCCCAGTTATCCTGGTATTCATCTAACCGACAGTCTCAACCAACCGGGGAAAAAAATTGCTGCCAAAAACAAATTGTCTTCTGTGCTCCTCAGACAACCTCCCCAAGTCATGCACTCCTAAGAACATAAGATAGCCTTACTGGGTCAGACCAAAGGTCCATCAAGCCCAGTCGCCCGTTCTCACAGTGGTCAATCTAGGTCCTGGCCAAAATCCATTCTATGCTACCGATCCAAGACAAGCAGTTGCTTCCCCCATGTCTTTCTCAATAACAGACTATGGACTTTTCCTCCAGAAAATTGTCCAAACCATTCTTAAACCCAGTTATGCTATCTGCTCTTACTGCAACCTCTGGCAATGCTTTCCAGAGCTTAACTATTCTCTGAGTGAAAAAATATGTCTTCCTATTGGTTTTAAAATTATTTCCCTGCAACTTTGAGTGTCCCCTAGTCTTTCTAACTTTTAACAGCGTGAAAAATCAATCCACTTGTACCCATTCTACTCCACTCAAGATTTTGTAGATTTCAATCATATCTCCCCTCATATCTCTTTTCCAAGCTGAAGAGACCTAACTTTTTCAGTCTTTTCTCATACAAGAGGAGTTCCACCTCCTTTATCATCTTCTTTGAAACTTTTCTAGTGCCGCTATATCTTTTTTTGAGATGAGACCAGAATTGAATGCAATACTGTTGACCCAACAATCCCCTCCCTCCCTCTCTCCAGCCCCCCCCCCCCAGCATCAATGGCAGCCATAACCCTACCTTCCTTCCACCCTCCAATCCCCGAAGCAACAGGCAGCTGGTCCTAACAGCCCCCCTCCCTCCCTCTCTCTCTCTCCCTCCCACCAATCCCTGAACCCTGAAGCAGCAAAGCTGGTCCTGATATGGAGGCTTTCCAATCACTGTGCACTTATTTGATTGCAAACCCATGGGAACTGTAAAATCTTACTATATTTTATCAAATTATCTTCATTATGTAGTTAAGAATGGCTGAATTAACTCAATTTGAAGCTTATGAGCAATAAGGTTCTTGTTGAGGCTTTACTTTTTGACATTGCTCCTTATATTTAAAATCAGTCACTTTCTGTACTGTCCTGAGTCCACTCATTGCTAGGTATACTTCTGTTCACTGAAAATCAAATATTTAAGTTTATGGGAAAGATGGCACACATGGAGGGGCATAACCAAAAGATTCTGATTCGGGTGTACGGCGCTTGATGCTCAAAGTTGGCAGGGGAAAATGTCCATTTTCAAAAAATATGTCTAGAATATATTGTATATATTTTTAAAAATCAGCTATCTGGATCGTCCAGACCGCCAGTACATCTATCTTTATACAACATTTTTGACCAAAAATAATTCCCAAATGCCCGGAACAAGACCATTTGGATGTGGGAGGGGAAAGCATTGTGATGGACTGGTCACCCATACATGGCAACAGAGCAGTGGAGCACCCTACAGAGCATTGCTGTGAACTTTACAAAAAGGGTGCCACATAAACATCTCACCAGAACTCCCTTAAAGGTTATGGTGAACCCCCCCCCCAAAAAAAAACAAAAAAACAACAACAACTCCAAAACACACTAAACCTACTTGTCTAAAACTCCAATAGCCTTTATGGCTGCAGGTGGCACCTATATGGCAGTAGAGTAGGGTTTTGGGTGGTCTCACATTTTCCACCATGAATGTAGTGGTTAGAGTGGCTTATGGGTCTGGGTCCTCCTCTCTATGGTTCACTAGCACACTCCCCCCTCCCCCCAGGCTACTTAAGACATCTGTATGCAGCTCTACTAGACTTTCCTATAGCAGGTGCTGATGTTCCGGAGACAGGTATTTACCTTTTTTCTGATCTTTATGGCAGTGTGAGGGGGTCAGTGATCACTGGGGGAATATGTGTGAGTCTTTACTTTGTCTCTGCAATGGTTATCTGGTCGCTTTTGATACCTTTTTGACACTTATACCTGCTTTTACATCATCTAAGTAATAACGTATAATTTTCATCCAGGAAGTCTGTGAAACATTCGATTATTGTAGGGATTGAACACAGCAAACACACACACGCAGGATACGAGTCGGGATGGATCGCTGCCAGTGGCTAGCTCCGAGTACCTTTTATTATGCTTCTAAGCTAATGACATCATAGTAACTCCCTCATTTACACATCTAATGATTGGTGGATACAAAGGTACATGCTTTTACATCGTGATCACCCTCAATTCTGCATGTAGGCAAGGGCCTGATTAACACGTGGAAGGTTCATAGACAAAATCGTGCGAGACAACGGCGCGCTGACAACTGAGCGCAGACAACTGAGCGCAAGGTTGACGGCATGCCGAAGAAATGCACTATTTTAAAGGGTTCTGACGAGGGGTGTTGGTGGGGAACCCCCCTATTTTACTTAACAGACATCGCGCTGGCATTGTGGGGGGTTTGGGGGTTGTAATCCCCCTCATTATACTTGAAACCAAACTTTTTGCCTGTTTTTTAGGGAAAAAGTTCAGTTTTAAGTATAATGTGGGGGGTTACAACCCCCCAAACCCCCCACAACACCAGCGCAATGTCTGTTAAGTAAAGTGGGGGGGTTCCCCCCCACACCCCCTGTCGGAGCCCTTTAAATAGTGCTTTTCTTCGGCGTGCCATCAACCTTGCGTTCAGTTGTCGGTGGACAGAACCTGAGTCTTTGCACATATGCAATGCCTGTCAGCTGATGTCCTTTCCAAATAAGGACAGCTTAAATAAGATAAGGGTTAATATGTGACAGGGGTCTTGTGACAAGAGGGGAGGGGGAATGCCTCAGCATTCTGTCACAAGGTGCTAACATTGTCCTTTGCTTTAGAATGGCTACGTGGCAAGAGGGGAGAGGGAATGAGGAATGATTCATAATTCTTTCACAGGGCCTCAGATCAGTGTGCTGATCTGGCCTTGTATCAGTACTGCGTCCCTTCAGATTATCCCTGCAGGACGACTAAGTCTAGGTCAGCCCACATCCCACCCTATCCACTCCTTCAAATACGCCCCTTTCAGCTCTGGGTGCACAGCGGCATTCAGAGGCCTAAAGAGTCCCTGGATACATCCAGAAATTCTTGAAATTCAGTTTGATTTTCGGCACTTGGACAACCTGTCTTTTAGGTCGTCCAAATGCCGACTTCGGTAGGTTTTTAGACGTGTTTAAGTTTTGATTATGAGCCCCTAATTGTTTATTGGAAGCTTCTATACTGCTACTAATGACTGGGGAGTCAATTCTTCGGGGTTTGCATGAGCTTCAGTATTGGTGTTACAATACAAGAGCTAAATATATGTGAATCTTACCTATTTATACCATCTATATACATATACTGTAATTATTGTTTCTGTGTTGTCATATACTTGTCTTTGCATTATTTGTTAGTTCCTTTTGTGTTCTAAGTTGGGGTAGCCTGCTGTTTCCCCCTAATTGTTTCTTTATTTGCTAAATTGGAGTGGAGGAATGGCCTAGTGATTAGACCTGCTGCATAAGTACTCCGAAGTTGTGGGTTCAATCCCAGCGCTGCTCCTTGTGACCCTAGGCAAGTCACTTAATCCTCCATTATCCCAGGTACCATATTTAGATTGTGAGCCCACTGGGACAGATAGGGAAAATGCTTAGAGCACCTGATTAATAGTCAATGTACGTATTGTAAACTGCTTTGATATCTGTGGAGGAAAGGCGGTATATCAAATAAAAATAACCATAGCTATAATTTGTGGTCACCTCTGGGAAAAGGTGAATAAAGTCACCAGAAACAAATAATGAGCTTTTAATCAATTCTGTTAAGTTAAACAATTTGTAATACAACTGTCCAAATGCCATCCTTTTATGTGAAAAGCAATAATAAAAAGTCACAGACATTCAAATGTAGCTTTTTCAGACTTATGACCCCTTGACATGAAAAATTGGCCACACAATATTTTGAATCTGCTACTTTCATCACCTTTTACCCAGAGGGATGTAAGCTGGTCCTCATTCTAATTGTTAGCTTTTTTGTGTATTTAAACACAAGGTGCTGTACTCGGTTGTGGGCATCTATAAAATATACTCGGTTTCCTATAACTTCACTATCAATCAATGGTGTAGCGAGAGAGGTTAGTGCCTGGGGCAGTGGGCCTTGCAGCCCCTACTCTTCCCTGCTGCTTGAACTTCCTCCTGCCCCCTATGTACCTCTTGAAATGTTTGCCAGTGCGAGCAGCATCTTCCACTTGCTGCTCGCACAGCCATGGCTCCCTTCTGACATCACATCCTGTTCCTGTGACCAGGAAGTGATGTCAGAAGGGAGCCGAGGCTGGTGCAACCAGCAAGTGGACAATGCCGGCAAACATTTAAGAAGGTATGCAGGGGGTGGAGAGGAAGAGAAGTGCTGGCACCTACTCCCCCCCCACGAAGATGGCACCTGGGGTGGTCTGCTCCCCTTACTAAGCCACTACCGTTAATTACACCATCCTAACAGGCTATCATACACCATCCTAACAGGCTATCATACATTTCAGTAATTTTGTTCATCAAGTAAACAAAGGGAACTAGTTTGTGGTAAATACAACTTCACCTAACCATTTTGCTCATGAGGCACCTGATCAATGAGTTTCCTGTTGTTGGATGTATTTGCTGTGATCTCCCTTTTCTTTTTTTTCTTTTTCTTACATTTATATTTCACTTAAAACCTAAGCAGATCACAAATTTAATTTAATACATTGAATTAAGGCACATTGGAACTTCCCTCTCTTTCTCATATAGGCTCACACTCTAAACGAAAGTGCCTAAAAGAGAAAAGATTATGTAATATATACAGTATCCGACAGAGAAATAAAAAATGTAAAAGATAGGCAAAAATCAAACCAAGGCAAAAATCTAAATGTAAATAAAATTCCAGTTTGTATGTTTCATGGCTGCAATTCATCTGGGAAATGTGGCACAATATCTTTGCAAATAAAACTGAGAGCAAATATACTTAACAGGAATTTACTCGCTGAAATATTTTTTTTTAAAAAGACAAAGTAGTGAGGTATTACCAGTTGTGCCTGAGTGAGGTATTTCTTCCACCAAAGATACTTGTGCATGGATGGAATAACAGACAGGCCATAGTAGGAGTACATGAGAACGTGGATAAAACTGTTAAGCAGAGGTCCAAAGAAACCTGTAGAAATACAGTGGAAAGGGATGATTTATACATAATATAGACTCTAGAGTTTCAACATAAAAATGAAATGTCAGTTCAGCTACAGGGGTTAAAACCCTGGAACAATACAAAAACCTTATGAGTCAAAAACGTGCATTTGATCTATCTAGATAAATAGAAATAAAACCAAAATAATTCAAGTGACATCTTTTTTATTGGACTAACTGGAGCATGGTTAGATTAGCTTTCAAAGGCAATCCTTTTTCAGATCAGATTTATCTGAAAACCAGATCTGAAATCGACTTTAACAATTGCTATAGTTCAAAATATATAGAGTGGTTTTAATATTGGTGCTATCGTGTGTTTGATACATAAGTGTATGCTTTTCACATAACCAGCAATCTGGATTACGCAACACGAGGTGAATATTCAGCTGCGCAGTTAGCAGATAATTTGGAGTAGCCTATTGGCGAGAGTACCAAACCAGCCAACAAAGCCAGGGTTCAGATGCCACTGCTGGTCTCTGAGATTTGGGGCATGTCACTTAATCCTCCATTGCCTCAACTACAAAATTTGATTGTGAGCCCTTTAGGAAAGGGAAATACCTACTGGACCTAAATGTAACATGCTGTAAACTATTACTGAGGTACGTGTTTTCAGTTTCTACCATGTTCTCCATTGAGGTGGTGCTGCTGCTGCGAATACACTCTTAAAACTTAAGAGGAACGGCAAAAGCAAGAAGACCCAAGTTTCCACAGGAAAAGAGAGCAAATCCAAACAAACGAGACTGGAAACTCAATGTTCTCGGACCTTGAGTTGTACTTTATTCAAAGTGTTCTTAAGAACAACAATAAAAATGAAAAACACAATAAAAACTTAATCCACAATTATCATAAGAGGACCCAACACGGGCTGTGTTTCGGCTAAACCCGCCTTGTTCAGGGATTCTAGGCTATGAATTACAGAAAAGGTATGTTAGTCTAAGGGCTCCTTTTATAAGGTGTGTTAGGGCATTAACGTGCGGAATAGCTGGCGCTGAATTGCCGCACATGCTAGACTTTAACGCCAGCATTGAGCTGGTGTTAGTTCTAGCCGCGTAGCGCGCGGTAATATCCTGCGTGCGCTAAAAACGCTAGCGCACCTTAGTAAAAGGAGCCCTAAATGTGTATGAATGTTTTTAAGTGAATGATATATGGAGTCCAATATGATGTGAATTACAAACAACAGTGAAAAGAAGAGAAAACCGTGTTTACATGTAATTGGCGACTTCCTTATGATGTCCTAAATTCACATATTAATAATGATTATTATAAATTCACAACCCTGAGAAGCCGTCTATTGAATGCGTGACCTATTTTCTGTTCAATTGTATTTTGTGCCTACCTTGAGTTAAGTTGGGAAGTGGAATGGGGGGTGGAGGGGGGATTGGATTGGAGTTGTTTCATGTGCTTATCTATTAAGAAAAAGTTGAATTGTCATTGTTGTTTTGTTTGCACTTTGTTCTAATAAATATATTTCAACATAAATTCACAACCCCTTTACATTGGTTCTTCACTAGCACCTGTATGTGGTTATGCCTCTTCACCAATTACATGTAAACACGATTTTCTCTTCTTTTCACTATTGTTTGTAATTCACATCATATTGAGCCCCTGTCCTGCGCACAGCTTTTACAGATCAGTTTATTTCTGACTGGCATTTTTATCCACGCATCTTTACCATAGGACTTCATAGGGACCCCTGAAGAAGACATTCCTTCAAAACACGGACCATGTTGGGTACAGGGTCCAAAGCTTTTCAGCAGACTGTGACCTAGAGCAGTGTTCTTCAACTACCGGTCTGCAGAAATTTTCTGCCGGTCTATAGGGCCGGCACGTCCATCGGGCCCAAGACAGTGTTCTTCAGCCACCGGTCCACAGTGCGATCAACGCGGTGTCTTCGGGCCGGCTCCCTGAGTGCTTCAGTGCACAAAGCCATGGGAAAAGTCTCCTACACGCGTCCTGTGCCTGAACCGGAAGCCTTCTCTCTGATGTCGCAATGTCAGAGGGAAGGCTTCCAGATGAGGTGCGGGACTCACGCGAGGAGCCGCTGCCCACAGCTTTGTGCACTGAGCACTCTAGGAGCTGACCGAAGACACTGCATTGATCGTACCATTGACCTGCCCGAAAATAACACAGGGGGCAGGCCAGAAGGCAAGGCACAGCATGGAGGGAGAGAGACAACAACGGTAGGTGGAATGCTTTTATTTTTTTATTTAGTGATTGATTTACATCTGCTATCTGTTAATGATTATATTTTGTGTGTGTATATATGAAAATTGAATGGAAAAAATGATGTTACAATTAGTACTATTATGGGGGCGGGGTCTGGGGTGGAGATGGGCATGACTTAGCCCAGTGTTCTTCAACTGCCGGTCCGTGGACCGATGCCAGTCCACAAAATAATTATTTCATTTCCGCCAGTCCATAGGTGTCAAAAGGTTGAAGAACACTGACCTTGAGGTTTTTATGTGGTTTGCCAAGTTTAAATATTTTAATATTAACAAAGTCCATCTCAGGAACATCATTTCTCCACATTGTTTTTTGTTTCTTCTTGGATTTGTCTGTGGAGATCATTGGGTCAATTCTCTTGTTTTTGAAAAAAAATATATGTCAGTAAGAAGAAAAGTTAGCTCGATGCGGTAAAATGCAAGCTTATACTGAATCTTGATTTATTATGAGAGTCGGCAACCTGTGGTATCTCATTAAGTACCATGGGAGACAGCAACCTGCCATACTAACTAACTCTCCCACCCCCCACTTTATGAAGCCACGTTAGCATTTTTATCACCAGCCATGGCAGTAAAAAGCTCCTATGTAAAAGCTTAATGCTCCTAGAACTCCTTTAAGTGTTGGAACTTTTACTGCTGTGGCTGACGATAAAAAATGCTAATGCAGCTTAATAAAAGGGGGGAGGTCTGTTTTTAAGTCATTGTATATGTGCCATTATTGAAACACTGGATCTTAAAACCATGGCCCAGTTTTCCTGGGTCAGATTTAGAGATAGTGGTGTCATCCACCCCATCACACCTACTCCCACCCTCCAAAAAACTCTTTCTAGATTCAGTAATTCTAGGGCAGGAGCGACTCCCAGTCATTCCTGCTCTGCTGGTGCTGTCTCTATAATGGAGCCTCTAGCAGTAGTCTCACACTAGTACCACTAAGGATCATGTTTTTCATATAAAGATGTCCAAACAATAGGAGTCCAATTTCTATAAATCCTATACACTTACTCAGAATCTCTATAAGCTTTATGGTATAGGATATGTTTCAATAAACATTGTTTCATTTTTAATTTCAATATACAGCCTTATGCTTTTAAATCATGGTTTCAAACCCAGATTTGTGAGTTTCCGGGATTCCACTGCAAAATGGTCAAATGCCAGAAAAGTCCGTCCTGAACGAAGCTACCTGTGACGCTTCAGTGTCCAGTGTGGCGGTGCCTTTGGTCCCGCTCCGCTTAGAAAAGAAGAGCAGCATCCAGCGCTCCGAAAGAGATGCCACGACCGCGGAGAAGGGGGAGAGGTTGTTGATCAGAAGTTTATCTAAATTTCAAAGGGGCGTGTTAGAGGTGAGGTGTGGTATGGTGTGGTGTGGGCGGGACTAGGTTGGCCTCACAGAATTACTATGAGCATCAGAGCAGTTACCTCACTGGACCATGGTAGAAACCTCTACTGTGGTTTAGTATAAGGAGCCCTTAATTAATCCTCATGTCCTACTTTACAATCTCAAACCTAAAGTGAGTAAAATAGAAGGACAACTAAAATTAAGGAAGTGCACTGAAAAAAGTTTTTGATTTCTTTTAACTGTTTTGGCTGATTTTTGCAAAGTTTTTTTTTTTTTAAAGAAATTTGAAATGTTTAAACGCAAATTTTTCTTTGCGCCTAAAGTCAACATAGTGTGTGGCTTTTTTTTTGCATGCTTTGGGGCTCTTTTATTAAAGCTTAGAGTGTACTAAAAAAATAACCCCCTCTCCCCCTTTTATCAAGCTGCGTTAGGGTTTTTTATTGCCAGTCATTGTGGTAAAAGCTCTAATATTCATAGGAATTCTATGAGTGTTGAAGCATTTACCACAGCAGCCTGCGATAAAAATCCCTAACGCGGCCTGATAAAAGGGGGGATTAGTATACATTAAATATCATGAAGCCTATAGGTATAAAATAGGCTTTGTAGCCTTTACCCTCCCCCCCCCCTCTCTTTTACTAAGTCATAGTAGAGGTTTCTATTGCTGCCCGGAATTCTAAATGCTCCGATGCTCATAGAATTCCTATGAGTGTCGGAGCAATGTCAGATCATTTAGCGCTCTGGGCCACAGCAGAAACCTCTACCTCAGTTTAGGAAAAGAGGGCCTTAATGTGTTCTAATCCTGTTTGTGTATGTTAAGCTTTAGTAAAAGGGCCCCTTAACGATTTGTGAACAACGAGCGCAAATTGACTATGTTGAAGATCATTTTCCTTATTCTGTATTTAGCACAGGAGATATTTTTTGAGGAGTAAGTTGGAGAGTTTTCTTATTGGAGGTCTGGTGATACTAGTACTGAAAGTACTTTCTAAAATGCTACAGTAGGTAGGGTGATTCACGGAGAGTGTTTTCAGTGAATGTTTAAGTCCGGGACCCTGAAGAAACAAAGTGGAAGGAGAGCTCAATCAGGACCCAAGGAGATGAGCGGAGAGGAAGAAGGGAGCTTGAACCTACTTGATGGCAGGCCTTTGAAATAAGAAAACTGGGACTCATTGGTTTTTGCTCTTTGTGTATGCCAATTTGTTGTTCTATCTACAACTCTTTTTCTGGAAATATGCTTAATATAGTAGTATCTCCTTTGTAGATCTAGTTTTATGAGTCAACCAGTGAAGGCCTTGGGGCAATGAGGCATTTTGTTTTCTACATCCATCAGAACCCCTTAAATTGTATTATAAGGAAATCAGGCATCGAATTCACCCAATGCGTGAGCAATAGCTTTTTTTACCAGCAAGAGCGCAGTATATATAAATTTTCAAGAGACAAAGCACTTTTACATATTATGTGAACATAGCCTTTGTTACTGTTTCTGTTCTCCAATAGCTGACCTTTCTGCTATCCTCCATGGACAGTTCGTTCTCTTACTGCCTATTCTTGTGATATGGCTATTGTTTTTCTGTTGGTTGCACTATCAATAAAAAAATTTTTTTTTTTTTTAAACACTTTTTTTTGTGCAGCCTCTGTGGACAGTCCCTGTCCCGTCAAGAGAAAGAATTGCAAGTGCAAATGTTTTACTACTGGAAAATGCTCCAGGCCAAAAATACATTTAATGCAATCTCATATTGTGAACACCCATTGCATCAGGAAGTCAGCATTAGATCTGCTGGACATACAATAAAGTACTTACTTTGTCCACAGGGAATCCAGTTCATTACACACCACCAGATGTTAAACATTGTGGCATGGTGATAAACATGCAGAAATGTGATTTGACTGTTTTTCTTCCGAAAAACAAAGAAAAGTGTGTCCGTGAATTCGATTGCTTTGGAAAAGTAGTACCACCATAGAACTTTTGCCACCTAAAAAGGAATGGGGCCTCAATAAGTGAAATGGACACTTTTGCTCACTGACATAATGACTACTCAAATGCGTTTGTGACACAAACATGTTTTCCATACAGGGCTAGACGCTAATTCGTTTTATTGCATGCTGTGTACTGCAGATTCCTCCTTTCCTGCTCTCTGCAGTGTTTTAAGCTGCCATGATGCTAATTGACCAAAAGGTGGTGTACTGAATGTCAATCAACTAAATGATTTACTAACAGTACATGGTATCGGCATTAGGTGTGTCCATTTATTCATCTGTATGTATTACAGCAGTGATTTTCCAATGTATTCTGGGGGACCATGAGCCAGCTAGGTTTTCAGGATCTTCCTAATGCATATACATAAGAAAGATTTGGATATAATGATGGTAGTAGAAGAAAGTAATGGCTAGAGCAGCCGCCTAAGAATCAGGGGAGCCAGGATTCAAATCTCACTGAAGGGTCAGGAATATCATGTTTGGATGTCTAGCAAAGAATTATCTTGTCCTGACTAAAAGCAGCATTTCTTTCTGCAAACCTGTCATGGCAGAACACAAGTCTATTTCTTGAACATGCTGACCATCTTTCCAGGCCTGTCCAAAATTTAGCACACATCTATTCTCTTAGCTGCTGTCTTTCCTGAATGGCAAGAGAGTTATAGTAGCAGATTTAAGTAAGAATTTACTTGCTGTCTGGGCTGATGGAAAAGTTCCGTCTTGAGGGTTCATTTCTTAGCCCACTCTGGTCTTCTGTTCACTATTGGCCCTTGACTTACATGACCCTGTGCCCTGTTCCAGAATATCGACTGATAAATTGCATATTGATCTTATAGCTAGTACTTCTTAGTGGAATTTTTATTGTATTTTAGCAAATTGTATTTTATTCATTATAGTATAATTTTTAGCACTGGTTTTTTAGTACATTGTATTTTTATTCATTGATTGTATAATTTTAGCACTGTATGTGAACTGCCTAGGGCAGTATATAAAAATGTGGTAGGGCAGTATATAAAAATAAAATTATTATTATTGCCCAGATGGTTCTTCTCTGTCCTATAACCTTAGATCAGTGTCTCGCAAACTTTTTCAAGCCAGGGCACACTAAACCTAATGTTCCCTGCTCGAGACACCCGGAAGTGCGCTGGTGTCGGCGTGATGATGTCACGCGCATGCTGTGATGTCAGCACGCCACCGTCAGCATATGCGTAAAGGCCCTGCAAATGGGCTTTGCGCCAAGAGAAGGACCTGCGCTGGAGAGAAGGGCCGGCAGAGAGAAGAGGTGCCGGCATCGGGAGATTGCTTACAGGACGTGCCTCTCTTTGCGAGAGGCCCGTCCTGTACACAGTCAGCCGGCGCTGGCACAGCTCCTCTTCCCTAGTGTACCGTGGCACACCAGAAATCTCAGGAGGCACACAGTTTGCAATACAGTGCCTTAGAGTTTGATCCCAAGGAGAGCCTCGCTCTTGAGCTGGGGCAGAAGAATTTGATTTTGGGCCTTGGTAGATTCCTCCAGCAGTGGGGAGGGAGGGGGCTCACAGTAAATCTGTGGACCCTCTAACATATTTCCAGCCTCATGTACCACAAAAATGTCCATTTAATCTGCAGGTAAGGTTGCTCAGCTGTGAGACCAAAAGGGAAAAGAGGCACTCGCACCTTACACTGCCCCATGTTGAAAAGCATTAAGTGAAGAGAAATGGTTTGAGTTTGACTTTTGCCTGCCATCTTGGATCTCCCCCAGATTTCTTTTTTTTTTTCTAAAAAATTGGACCATGCAAATAAATCATTTTTTAAAAATGGATTATTTTTCTGCTAAATGTTTATTATTTCTCTGTAGATACTATGACGTTATTTTGCTCCATATTAGAAGGTTACACACATGGGGAGAAACTGTATCACTTGCTGTGCACACAAGACTCGTATATGATTTTAAAAAGCAGTTGGTATCCTAATTCACAATACAGATGAGATCATACTAGCTCTCAGAATAGGAACCAGCTCTCAGACAAGAACAATAGTCCAAGAAATCTGAACACAAGTGCCCATTGAAGATGTAATTCAAAATATCTTGGAAACTATGAGTGGACTGAATGCCAAAAAGGAAGAGGATAAAACTGTGCCAAGAGTTTCACTGAATGATTCCTTGAATGAGTGACTGAATTCTACTCCTGATCCTGCACTGAGCATTAAAAAAAATATATTTCCTTACCCTAATATCACCATCTCCTGCACTGTCCAGATTTTGACACTGTAGGTTATATCCTGCTTCCCAAGTTGAGAGAACAAGCTGAAAAAGGACAGGAATAATTACAATAATGCAAACATTATATGATGAACTATACACAACAATCAAAAACATAGTCCAGTAGTATGGGGCTAGAGTACCATAATGAGCCAGTCACACGCTTCCATCGATAAATTGCCACACTTCACAGACAAAGGTGCTAAAATTGAATCTATATTTGTATTGCTATATATTTATTCAATTTTCAATACCATCCTCCCAGATGAGCTCAGAATGGTTTACATGAATTTATTGAGGTACTTGATCATTTTTTTCCTGTCTGTCCTGGTTGGCTCATAATCTATCTAATGTACCCAGGGTCACAGGGAGCAGCTTGGGTTTGAACCCATAATATCAGGGTGCTGAGGCTATAGCTTTAACCACTGTGCCACACTCTTCCCCTTGTATTATTCCCATTTAAATACTTTTTCAGTTTTGCAGTTTCATATGTCCTTAGGCCCTGATTCTATAAATAGCGCCTAGCTCCTAGACACTGTTTGGCATGCTTGCCAATTAGGGTTACCATATGGCTCCAGAAAAAAAGAGGATGGATTCAGACATCCAGGTTTTACTTTTATTGACAAACATGAAAGTAAGGAGGACGAATTGAGACATCCGGGTTTTACTTCCATTGTTTTCAGTGAAAGTAAAACCTGGATGTCTCAATTCGTCCTCCTTTTTCTGGAGTCATATTTAACCCTATGGTCATAAGGTGCCACTTATAGAATCATGCCTAGTGGTGCCTAAGCAGTCTTAGGTGCCAATAGGCATTAAAACTTTACATCTTCATTATACCCAAGGGAGCCTTGAAATTCTTTAAAATCATCCAAATGGTATCCAAGCTAGAATAAATATAATAGTTTAAATAATGAAAGACAATGTTTTGCTTTCATGCAAAATGGCCTACACACACATGGATTCAGCTACTAAAAACAACCTAAAAGCCAAAGTGTTTTTACAATGGAAAGACAGCTGATGTCATATCTCCAGAGAGAGGCTAATTCCTAAGGGGTTTATCATCCCAAACATACAGACTGAAATTCCTGCTAAACTTTTGTATGAAAAGCATTTGTATGAAGCTATTTACCATATAAACTATTGTGAGAGATCATAGCTGTATTACAATCACATTACGTATATACACACACACACACAAAAACAATGGAAAGAGTAGCCCCCACCCAAGAAGGTAGATGGCAGGAGAAAAGATGGAAGATAGAGAGAATGAGAGGACACTCTCTAAAGTTAAAAGGGGATAGATTACATACAAACGTAAGGAAGTTCTTTTCCACCGAGAGAGTGGTAGAAAACTGGAATGCTCTTCCGGAGGCTGTTATAGGGGAAAACACCCCCCAGGGATTCAAGACAAAGTTAGACAAGTTCCTGTTGAACCATAATATACGCAGGTAAGGCTAGTCTCAGTCAGGGCACTGGTCTTTGACCTAAGGGCCGCCGCGTGAGCAGACTACTGGGCACGATGGACCACTGGTCTGACCCCAGCAGTGTCAATTCTTATGTTCTTAAGGTGCTAGACCATGTTGAGGGGGAACAAAAGGAGATGGTGGTAAATAAGTCAGGATATGATAGATTAGGCAGGAAAGGAGAGGAGAGGGAAGATATAGTGGAATTAAGAAAGATTCAAAGAATGACCAAGATGATAAAGAGGATAGAACTCCTTTCATATAAGTTAAAACTAAAGAGGTTGGTGCTCTTCAGCTTGTAAAAGAGACAGCTGAGGGGAGATATGATTGAAGTCTACAAAATCCTGAGTGGTGTAAAATGGGTACAAGTGAATTGATTATTTACTCCATCAAAAATGATAAAGACAAGGGGACACTTGATGAATTTTGAAAAGCATACACTGGACACCAGCTTTAGGCCCCCTTTTATCAAGCCTCGGGTTGAGAGTTTTAGCACTGGCTGGTGAAGTAAATGCTCCGAGGCACATAGGAATTGAATGAGCGTCGGAACATTTACTTTGCTGGCCAGTGCTAAAACACTCTAATGCAGCTTGATAAAAGGGGGCCTTAGTTACTTTTGGTGGCAAAAGCAGATTTTAACTTCAGTTAGATAGCAAAAAGGAAGGGTGAGAAACAGAAGATTGGGTTTGGTTGCTCTGTTGTCAGCTGTCTGTACCCAGAAGAAACAATTAGGGAAAAAGATTAAAACATTTTTTGATTACTTCAGGGAAAACAACATTGACCATGTGACACAGACAATCCTATCAAAAGTGGTAGATGTGAATGTCAAAGATGAAGAGATTGATGTACAGGATGCTGCAATAACATAATCAACTAAAAACTGGGAACTGTTTCAAAGTAACCAGCCTATCTTTCGAAGACGAAGAATATTGCTACACTGGGCCTATGACCGAGAACACAAGGATCTGGTGTGGGTGCTACGTCAGCAAAGGAGACAAAACCAATGGAGTTGAGCGAAAACAATTTATTCAATGTGACATCGAATAAATTGTTTACACTCAACTCCATTGGTTTCGTCTCCTTCGCTGTATTATCTTGTGTTGGTGCTTTGTGGAGGATTTGTTTGCTTCTGTTTTTGTTTGTCTGGGTGCTACTTCAACACAAAGCTGATGTGAACAGTTAGATCTTCGATATTGAAGTGAGCTGTGCATTCATATCAGCTGGTTTTTATTGCTGGTAGAAGCAGTTTATGATACCAGCAAGTTACTTGCCCCTGAAGCAGCCTTGTTTGGCGAAACGCGTTGGGAATCATTGCTGGGAGCATTCTGCATAAACATGAATTTATCTCCAGATTGTCTACAGTTTCTTCTGTTCCACACTGAATTCTTTGGTGGACCATTTGCCTTGCTGTTTGCTATCCCCTGGCATGTTCTTCAGAAAAGACTTCCCTTCAGAGCACCAATGTACATTATATGCCTGCCAACCAGCTAGTCTCCTTGTTTTCATCACTACTAAACTCTAGAGCAGTCTTTTCAGTTACCTGTCATAGGGTGAACCAGCAGCTACAGTAGAAATACACCATGATTAATAGCCTCTCTATAACAGGGAAAAAGGATAGAGAAATAAACTGGGAATGAGAAAGGGATGGGGACTTGTATACTGCCTTTATGTTGTTTTACAACTACACTCAAAGTGGTTTACATACAGGTACTTCAAACATTTTCCCTATTTATCCCAGCAGGCTCACTGTCTATCTAATGTACCTGGGGCAATAGAGGATTAAGTGACTTGCCCAGAGTCACAGGATTTGAACCCACAACCTCAGGTTGCTGAAGCTGTAGCTTTAACCACTGTGCCATATTCTCCCCCTTGAGTTCTTACCAGCCTCATTCAAAACCTTATTATGGGATAAAAGGGTTAACCACAGATGTTGGAGGCTTCTTGGCTTTCTTAGTGCTGCAGTGAGAATACTTAACCAATGAACTGAAAGTGACGTTCCTGTGAAATATCATCATTTTAATTTTTTTAGTAGAGCTGCAATTAAATTGCAGTTAACTCTGCAATTGATGCATTATTAATTATAGTTAAAAAATTAATCATTATTATGAACATGAATCGTTGTAACATCTGCTGTCTCCTCCAAACATCTCCTCTGCTCTCTTCCACTCCCAATCCCTGTCCTTGGCATGATCCAGCATCTCCCCTCCCCCCAATTCATCATCACCAGCCCCCTCAACAGTCTACCTTAAAGATGATCTTTTTTTTTGTTCCATAGCAGCAGCATTGCATATTTACTGCCTGCAGTCTGGTCTGAAGCTTTCCCTCTAATCAGTCCTGCCTCTGAAAAAATAGGAAGTGATGTCAGAGGAGGTGGGACAGGCCAGAGGGAAAGCTTTGGTCCAGGCTGCAGGCAGCATATATGCAACAATGACACTGCCGGGTACCAACAGAAGACCACCTTTAAGGTACACCCTGGAGGGGCCACAAGTAAAATCTATGGCCAAGGTGGCGATCTGGGTTGGAAGGGAGGGAGATTATCAGTCTTTTACAGAAATAAAGGGGGATGGAATTTGATATACCACCGTTCCATGGCTACAGTCAAAGCCACTTGCATACTATATATGGATACTTATTATGTACCCAGGGCAATAGATAGTCAAGTGACAACCAGAGTCACAAGGAACTGCAGTGTGAAATAAATAAATGATATACTTTTAATTGTGCAATTAATCACGATTAAAATTTTTAATCAAAATGCAGCCTATTTTTTAGAATTATTTCAGATATATAGAATCAAAACATGGACCCAGAAAATATTATATTCTGGGGAAAAAGTTTATACTTAAGTTTCAGATTTATTGTTTTCTTGATATCCTGCAATTCACATAAGGAGCTTACAATAAAATTGGTATCAATAAAATTAAAATAAAAAATATTAATAAAACATCATACAGTATAAAAGGGTAAAGGAAAAGAGCTCCAATTCATAATAGAAAAGTGAGGGGAAGGGAGAAAACATAAGGTTAAGGGGACGGTCTAGTTGCTCTAACTGGAGTTTCCTGTATTACAAAAAAATTTTTAAAAATTTAAAAATTCAGATGCTTAAGAAAATACATCGGTGTATAAAAAAATCTTAAGGTTTTTTCTTAAAAATATTGTAAGATCTGAAGTCTGAGATGAATAGGAAGCAGATTCCATAATTCAGGGCCCTGAAATGAGAAAATGGAATTTCGTATAGAATCTGATGCTTTGATATTGGAGAAACAAGCTTCATGCCTTGATGTTGTGGGAGTCTTATGGGGCTAGATACTCTCCAAAGAGGCAAAAGCGATTGTTATCTCTTTGGAACCCATATATACAAACGTTATTCTCAAAGACCCACAGTTAATTTTTTAATAAACTGCAAGGACAGACTGAGGAGCCAGATGGTACTCTATTAGCTCTCAGATTAGAGGGGAGGAGGGGTTTGTTGTTCAGGTTATTGCTTTGTTGTTGAAGGATTTGGGGTTATAAGAGTAAAGACCCTGGATCCTCTGTTGTCTCTTTGCTTTATTGATCTTTGTTGAATCTTTTGCTAAAATATATAAAAAAATTTTAAAATAAATAAAGCACAGACCTTCTCCTCTCCGAAGGGACACCTTCTTGTAGTGGTAGAGGGGCTTATGTGTTTCAATGACTTGGGGGGCTAAGCTGTAAGGCCACCCATATCAGACAGGCCTCTGAGGAGAAATCAGACAAAGAGTGTTCCAAATCTGCAGAAGACAAGATGGTGCTTGAAGCAGAAGTATTGGGAGTCAGCTCTTGTGTTGGCATCTGCTTCTCCTCAATGGTGCTGGTTACAATGGGGAAGAGGAAAGGACAGATATGTACTTACCTGTGGGTGCAGAGTTCTGTTCTTAAGCTGATTCAGACAATCCTCATGACGTATGGATCTGCTACAGTGCCTTCAGAAGGCCTGATATTTAGTGAATTGGGCCTTTGTGAAGGGCTGCCAGATTTTCCAAATGGAAAATCTGAACCCCCCTAGACCCGCCCCCCAGACCCACCCAGTTCCACCTTCCCCACCATAATCTTGCTCCCAGTCCCACCCTATCCCTGTCCCCACTGCCTGCTCTTGTCGGGCAGGGAGGAAATCCATGCATAAGTGGATGTCATGCAATGATGTCATGTGCGCACGCATGTACGCATTGCATCAGTGCATGTGCGGATTTCCTTCTTGCCCAACGTGATTTGAGGAGGCTTTTCAAAACCTCTCTGTTCTCATAAATTCGACTCTAATGGACGTTGGTCGTATATTGAAGACTCCATTGAGGGAAAGCCAATTAATCTTCTCAACATCTATGCCCCCAACACGGATGATCCGCTCTTTTTCCAATCCTTTCACACAGTTTGCAAATCCTCTCTGTCATCGAATACCATTCTTGCAGGAGATTTCAACTTCCCTCTGGACTTGTTCATTGACAAATCTTCATCCTGCTGTCCAGCCAAGCTCTGAGTTCCATCCTCCTTATCGAACTTGATGAACACATATGGATGGTCTGATATTTGAAGAATTTTTCATCCCACTACAAAAGATTTACTTTCTACTCTGCACCACATAAAACCATTTCTAGGATTGATTACATCTTGAGTTCTAAAGACATCTTGAATATTGTCATCTCTGCAAAGATACATGACATCACTATTTCTGATCATGTGACTATTTCAAGCTCTATCAACTGGTCCAGTAATGCCACCCCTCAGTTTTGGAGAATGAATAATCTGTTAGTTCAAGATGAAGACTTTATCTCTTATATATCCAAGGAATCAAAAGCTTTTTTCTCCACCAATCTCCACTCCATCATGTGGGAAGCATATATATCGTGGCTACGGGGAGAATCAATTAGTTACTCAGCCTTCCGTCTCAAACAACAAAAGACTGAACTTCTACGATTAGAGGCTGATATTTATCATCAAGAAACTCAATTATATGATGTTTGATCCTATATTGTACAAAAATTTGCAACATCTCAAGTTTCAATATAACAAAATCTTCAGCAATCTTGCCTCTGTCTCCTTGTTTCGCCAATCTGCTACATATTATGCATCCTCTAATAAGTCTGGTTACTTGTTGACCATGTACCTGAAAGGACGACAAATGAAGCACCATGTGACTCACATCAAGTCCTCTTCGGGGAAGATAGACACCACAACATGAGATATATTGGAGGAATTATTTACCTTTTATGAAACTCTGTACACATCCAAATCTTCATCCTCAGACCAACATATTCTGGATTTTCTTCATTCAGTAGAACTACCATCGGTGTCCAAATCTTAGCAACAGGCTCTGCAACAACATTTATCTTCTGTTGAAATCTCCAGGGTTATTTCATCTATGGCATCTGCAAAGGCACCTGGTCCGAACGGATTACCATCTGAGTTTTACAAATCATTTTCATCCCTCCTAACTCCACACCTACTAGCCTACTATCAAGATCTTATCACCTTTCCCGATTGTTTACACCGTTTTCACGAAGCAAACATCATTGTGCTTCCAAAACCGAACAGAGATGTTCAATTGGTGAAAAATTATCGTCCAACCTCTTTGTTAAATCTGGACTATAAGATATTTGCTAAAATTCTTATTCATAGATTGGAAAAGATAATGTCCTCTCTGATTCATAGAGATCGGGTGGTTTGGTTATTTTTTTGTTTTTTTTTTTAAAGGGAGGTATGGAGAAGATAACACCAGGTTGCTGTGCCATATACTCCACTCTGCCCTGTCAACTAGCCAAACTTTATTAGTTGCTTCTTTTGATGCTGAAAAGGCCTTTGACAGGGTAGAGTTGAGATATCTCTTCTGCGTACTAATTTGATTTGGCCTCCCTCAGCCCTTTGTTCATATGATTTCACTACTGTACAATACTCCTATTGCTAAATTGATAGTTAATGATGAACCTCAGTCCCATTTACTCTACATAGAGGCACTAGGCAGAGATGCCCATGTCCCCCATGTTATTTAATTTGGCACTAGAGCCCCTATTACGGGCCATCAGACAGTCTACCTCCATCAAAGGCATCACCATAGCTAATATGGAGTTCAAATTATCGGTCTATGCTGATGATATTTTACTCTACCTCTCTGAACCTGAGGCCTCTTTAACATCCCTTGTTCAATTGATCTCTATATTCTCCTCCATGTCCGGCTACAAAATAAATTGGGACAAAACAGAACTCATGCCCCTCAATGATGCTTGCATTCCATTTACCATCACTTCACATCCCTTCACATGGGTCACTTCCGGTATAAAGTATCTAGGCATACCCTTTGATAGGGACATTAAATTTACTGCCAGCTTGATTGTTACCAAACTGATCACCTAGGTTAAAGATCTAATATCATCATGGTCCCCCTTACAACTGTCCTGGTGATACTTTAAAAATGATGATAATTCCTAAGATCACATATGTGCTAAGCATGTTCCCTTTACGCTTTCCCGCCTCCTTTTACAAACAATTGGCAAGAATAATGCTTACTTTCCTATGGAATGACAAACCACATAGAATCTCACTATAAAAATTGAAAGCCCCAAAACACTTGGGAAGTGTTAACTTCCCTGATCTCAGTTTGTATCATGAAGTGTTCATATTGAGACAGGGCGCAGAGTGGCTTTGTTCCTTGATCACATTGAAATCCCCAACTGGCTACGTCTGGAGGAATCTTACATTCAGCCCATCCCTCTTAGCAGACTCCTAAGATCCTCCCATATGTCACATTCTTTATATGATCCTCTAATCCACACTACCTGTAAAACTCTTATGGACCTTGACAAACACTTAGATCACCAATGGCTCCAATCTGCCTTTTGTCCATTGTGGAACAACCATAAGTTCTTGATAGATAAAAAACCCATTTTGTGGTCCTTCTGCTACAAGAGGCAAATATGGGATACTGCTTCTCTATGTCACCAAATCAAATCAACTGATAGGTTTCCGCAGTTTCAGAAAAAATGGAACTCTCTTAAACTTTATTTGCAAAGCTCCAATCCTTGATTTATACTCTTCATTTATACTCTTATTCCTATCTTTATATTCCCCTTTTTATATTGTACTTTTACTTTGATTCAATTGATGCTATTAGATGACTTTTCATAAGTTGTATTCAACGTGAGTTATACTTCTGCAATGTAACTGTACTTTTTGCAAATATCTTTTTGATCTTTTATATATACAGGTAGTTGTATTTTCAATTGTACATTTCTTACGTATAACTTATGAGTTTCAATTCTTATGTTTATGTATTTTTCTATATGAAAATTTTCAATAAATAAACCTTGACTAAAAACACAAAGGATTTTAGACAACATTCTAAATCTCACATTTTGGTATTCTGCTTTGGTTAGCACTTCCCACTTGATTCTCCGTACCTGCATGCTTATGGTATGAATTCAGATCAGTGGTGAAGCCCAAGGTTTCCAGAGCAGCAGAAAGAAAATCCTTTCTTACATAGATTAGTAGTCTGCCTGCTTGTGATCTGTCTGCAATGTATGCCATAGGCCATCAGATGAAGCATACCAAGACAAATGCCTAATATATTCAGTTGGCTGCCCCCATCGAGAATGCATGGTGCAACCAGAATGCTGCAGAGCTGAACAAATAACCTTCTGTAAGCACGGCACAAAGAGTCTACTTTGTAAATCTAAAAGAGCCTACTGCATACTTTAGAAGATTAAGAATCAGAGAAATGACTAGTTTAACAAAGGCAAAAAACTTCAACATAAAATCTGACATCTTCTTCCACAACAAACTGAAATTTTACATTAAAAAGTTAATATGCATGGTTGTGTTAGGTTAAGAAAGGAATTTTTAGGGAACTGCTTTGTATCTGACTACAGTACACAGAGTTTCAGATCAGAGCAAGTGCATGCTTAATGGAACTCTGTAGCTTTGGAGTTCTGTACTGCATGTTATTACCTCTATGCCAGTGGTCTCAAACTTGTGGCCCGCCAGGTATTATTTTGAGGCCCTCGGTATGTTTATCATAATCACAAAAGTAAAATAAAACAGTTTCTTGATCATAAGTCTCTTTAGCTATAAATGACAATATTATTATTAAGACTTAGCCAAAAGGAAAGATTTATAAACTGTAAAGAGCTTTACCTCATGCAAAATTGTCATTTCTTTAATAAGACATTAACTATTTTTTTCTGAGGCCCTCCAAGTACCTACAAATCCAAAATGTGGCCCTGCAAAGGGTTCGAGTTTGAGACCACTGCTCTATGCATAGCAGTGAAGGGCAGCATTATTAATGGTTCTCCATATTGCCTTATATTATGTAGGAGGTAAGTAGTCTTCATGCAATATATTTAAAAGCAGTGGTGTAGTAAGGGGGAGCAGTCTGCCCCAGATGCCATCTTGGTGAAGTACAGGCACCCGTCCTCCTCTTCACTCCCCGCTCCATCCTTGCCCCCCACATCCTCCACTGCTGTGCGTGCATGCTGCTTCCCTTCCCCCTTACCTCTGTAACGTTCCTGGCATGAGCATCAACTTCCAACCTGCTGTCGCACCAGCATTGGCTCTTCCTCTGACATCACTTCCTGGACCCGCACCTAGGAAGTGACATCAGAGGGAGAGCCAACGCTGGTGCGACAGCAGCTTAGGGGGTGCTGCTCGTGCCAGGAATGTTATAGAAGTACAGGGAAGGGAAGCGGTGCACGTGTAGCAGGAGGAAGCAGAGAAGGAGCATGTGGAGGTACGGGTGGAGAAGAGGACAGAGCTGGGTGCTACGCCACTGTTTATAAGCAACTTTTCCACTGTCACAAATGACGCATGTGAAGCTAGACTCATTTAGAGCACTGGTCTTTGACCTGGGGGCCACCGCGTGAGCAGACCGCTGGGCACGATAGACCACTTGTCTGACCCAGCAGCGGCAATTCTTATGTTCTTATGACATTCCAGAAAAGTAGGGGTTTTTTTTGTCTAAACCTAAGAAGCTAAGGGCCCCTTTTAAAAAGCTGTGGTAGCGAGTCCTGGCGTGGCAAATGCGGTGCAGCCCATATAAATTGAATGGGCCTCATCACATTTGCCAGTGGGAATTGCTACCGCAGCTTTGTAACAGGAGCCCTAATTTTGTCTGTGGGAAGGGAGATGATATAAGGTGGAGATGTTAGTTTACATTTTGATGTTTAACAAGGTTGCTACCAAAGCCTTTCCTAATTGGCCTTCCACTTGGTGAATATTGTGTTTAGCATTATACAATGGAATAGTCATTCATTATCATAATCAGGTAGATAAACATATTCTAAGTCCGCATGGCTCCCATTCTAGACAACAAGCAATCTATCTCTTAGTACATGGTTTTTATTAATCTCTCTGAGGCCTCTACCCCAAATAAATTTACTTCAACACAAGTAAACATAAACCCGGCCAGTCACTCTTTTGCTCATGTACAATAGCTCCCATTATTTCCTATGAAAAGAGAAATATGCTTGGTCGAGTTACATTATTATGATCACCTTTTAACATCCAGAATAACGACCAGACGCTGTGGGAGTGACTCAATAAGATGCTGGATGGTTGCAAGACATATCAGGAGCCATGCAGACTGCAGTATGTCTGACAGTTGGTGGATCCAGTCATGGAACGTGTTGATTGAGGTGGTCCCAAATGTGCTCGATTGAGTTAAGGTCTGGGGATTCGGAGGTCTGGAAAGTAGCTGGAAATATTGGTCATGCTCTGCGAACCACTCGTGAACAATTCTGGTGGCATGATATGTCTCATTGTCCTGTTGAAAGATCCCATTGGCCATAGGGAAGACCCTCAACATGTACGGGTGTACTGGATCGGTAAGGATGGAGAGATGCCCCTATTGGTTGAGAGTGCCTTTCAGAGGTATCAAGGGATACAGATCATACCAAGAAAACATTTCCCAGGCCATAATGCTGCCACCACCAGCTTCTGTACGTCCAACAATGGTTGCTGGGTGTTTGTCCTCAGCGGTTTCACACCTAACACACCAACGCCCATCCATTTAATGGAGCTCATAATGTGACTCATCGGAGAAGACAACCCTCTGTCAGTCAGTGCAAGTCCAGTGTCGGTACTCCTGTGCAAATTGCAGCCATTTTTTTAGATGAACCATCATGAGCATGGACACACATCTGGAAGCCCCCTGCTTCAGTTGGATGGTGAGTTGCTCCACGGTAGTGTGCCAATTGGCCCACACCAACCTGCACAGCTGACGTTCACCTCTTGCATTGAAGGTTTATATGCCCCACAGTTACCACATTGGGTCATCGAAAAGGTTCCATTCATCCACTCATGGTACACTTTAACCACAGCAGCCCATGAACAGTTCACAAACTCCACCATTTCTGAAATGCTGCCGCCCTTGGCCTGGTAGCCAATGATCATGTATTTTTCAATGTTTGATAAATCACGCTTTTTCTTCCATGATAGCCACAGTTGCTATATTTTCAACTTGCTGACATCCCACCTTAAATACCCACGAAGTCTGCATGAAATATGTGCATTCGCTCATTGGCTGTGCATACCTGACATCAGAGGTCATAATAATGTAACTCGATTGTGCCTATTTTAATTTTCTTTTTCTCCCAGGGAAAATCATGAGAATCCATTTGTCTTCTCCTTTCCTTTATTCCCTATGATTTCATTAGATTGCAGATCTTCTTGCACAGGAGCTTGCTAAAACATTGGTGGATCATATTTTAATGTCATAAGTCGTTTTCTTGCATTGAATTATATGGAGCAGAAAATAATACACGTCTCAGACAATTCACAGACGAGTTGATGTGGAAACAAATGCAGAATATGATTGTGCTATCATATTCTTTGTATAGTGTGCTTGCCTTTTCTAGTAGGGAAATAAAATCACCAAAAAGGAATACATAAGGTTCATCAAAGCGGTTTTACAAAGTATTATTAAAAAGAACACATTAAAAACAAATTTCTTTTTTTTAATTTCTTTATTCATTTTAAAGCCATAAGTAAGTGCAAAATAAAATACAATCATATAATTCTATAAAAGCATTTAAATACAATTACAATTATAATCTATGACAAAAAGATTATCACCCCCCCCCCCTATAATTATATCTAAGAACTACACTCAAATTGAGAATTGAAAAATACATTCCAACCCACCCTGGATGTGTATGACCAAAGGGCATAATCAGCAATCACTGTTGCAAAATTTTGTCAATGGCTCCCAAATCTTCAGAAACTTCTTATAATATCCCTGATGTATGGCCATATTACATTCCATCTAAAAAACATGACAGACTCCCACCAAAAGGAATAGTTCAGTCTATCCCAGTTTTTCCAATTCCTTAGAATAAGCTGTATGGCAACCCCTGTCATAATAAATAGAAGTTTATTATTATGGGATGATATTTGGCTTTTAGCTCTCATCATAGTGCCAAATAGCACAGTGTTATATGTTAGTGCCACTGGATTTTCCATTACTTTGTTTACCTGATCCCAAATGGATCTCCAAAATTGAAGTATCAAGGGACAATAAAATAATAAATGATCTAATGTCCCAGGTTTGAGATGACAGTGCCAACACCTATTAGACTTGGAACTATCTAATTTCTGTAACCGAACTAGGGTCCAAACTGCTCTACGTAACAAAAAAAAAAAACAAGTTTGTCTCATAGATGCAGATACCGTACATTGAAAGCTGTCATTGCTGGTGTAGGTCAACTAGTTATAAATTCAAAACCAAATTTTCAATACAGCAACAAGAATACCAACAGACAGACAATGACTTACACAAAAAGGAACAGGGAAGAACTACAATATTTAGATAGTAAAGAACGGGAAGGAAAAATACAAAAGGGGAAGCACGTGCATTAGCCAAAGGGGCTTGGCTTAAGAAAGTATAAAAACAACCTTAATGCATCCTTAAAAGGACAATCATAGATCATACGCATCTTTAAAAAGAAATGCTTTAAATTAGCTTTGAATTTATCAAGGGACGTAAGTTCTCTTAAATGGTTGGGGACCGAATTCCAGAGTGTAGGAGCCGTAACTGAAAAAATACTGGATTTCATCGTATTGATGTGTCTTAATGAGGGGACAGTCAACAGATTTTGATTTGAGGAATGTAGGAACGTTGAGTAGTGTGAGGGATCAGTAGCCTGTTAATAAATTCCAGTTGGCCTGCAATTGTAGTTTTAAAGGTCAGTAAGATGATTTTATAGGTGATTCGATGTTCAATGGGAAGCCAGTGAGCTTTGATCAGAAAAGGCATGACATCATCGTATTTATGAGCTTTTGAAATCATTTTTATACCAGTGTTTTGGATGATTTGGAGATGTTGTACACTTCTCCCTCTGGATTCGCGGGGGATAGGACCACGAATGGTGAAATACCGCAAATATCTTCTGGTCCGGCTCTGACCCATCCCTACCTCCCTCCCGCCTTCCCCCCGGCATCCCAGCCTTACCTGGTGGTCTAGCGGGCTTTCGGGGCAGGAGCAATCTTCCTACACTCCTGCCCCGTGCAGATTGCCAATAGGAAATGGCTGCCGTGAGTTCCCGTAGTCTCTCGAGACTACGACAGGAACTCCCCACAACCATTTCCTATTGGCGATCTACATGGGGAGGAGCGTAGGAAGATCGCTCCTGCCCCGAAAGCTCGCTAGACCACCATGTAAGGCTTGGACGCCGGGGGGAAGGCTAAACTGTGTGGGGGGGGTTCTTTTTTCCCCCTCTCCAAAAAATCATGAATATGTGAAATCGCGATTGATGAAACCACGAATGGGGAGGGGGAAGTGTATTTCTTTCTTAGTGATTCCCTTATATAATGAGTTACCGTAATCCAATCATGTCTGTTGGTATTCTTATTGCTGTGTTGAAAATGTGATTTTAATGTGTTCTTTTTAATAATACTTTGTAAAACCGCTTTGATATTTGATAAGGCGGTATATAAAATTTTTAATAAACCTGAATAAAATGAATGCTGACTTGCTGGGGCATAATAAGATATTTAAATTGATTTGGGGTCCATTGATGTCTTTTGTAGATTTGTTATAGTTGCCCTTTATCTTTATCTTTATTTTCCATTGTATTGCACCCACACATCCGGGGGTGGGAGGTGGGAGGGGGATATATCTTTTGTTTTGGTATTATTCCTGATGGTAATGATGGATGGGGGAGGGATTTGTATCTTATGTATAGATTCTGATTGTTTATAAGTGCTTATTTGATTATTATTATTTGTATATAAATTGTATTGCACTGTTTGTTGGCATTAAAAACTAAAGTTTAAAAAAATAAAATAAACCTGAAACTTCATGAGGAAGTGAGGCACTTAGGGAGGAATTTATCAAGGGGAACTAACTCTGTCAGCACATGCTAAATCCATTAACACCCCTTGATGAATTATGCAGCAGAAAGTAGGATAGGCTTAAAATGCTTCATAAGATATTCATTTGTGCCCACTTTGTTGTCATCCGGCAGCCCACACAGTTTGTGTTTCAGATTTGAATATCAAGTTATTTACTCATTGGCTTTTTTTGAATCACTACTGTAGTGAAGGGGGGGGGGGCATGGTTAGCTCTCTCCTTTATCATTAATTTCCTTTATTACATTACATTCCATTAGTGACTTCTATTCCGCCAGTACCTTGCAGTTCTAGGCGGATTACAAAAGAAGATAGCTGGACATTTCCAAGAAAATTACAATCAAGAACGAGCAGGGTTTATGATTCATGATTTATAGTCCTTCAACAAGGCAGATTAAAATATTACACACATCATAAATATACAAACAACAGATATAAAAATATTACATCATATTGCTTCAGCAGTCTTTTAAACATACGAGGCACATACGTCTTTCTGCTGCCTGATGTAAACTGGGAGTTTATTCCATTCAGTGGGGACTGTACAAGAGAAAACATTAGTCTGCATTGCTTCCAGGTGCAATTTCTTTTGTGATGGAATGCTTAAATCAGAGTGTCCAGCAGAATGCAATGGACGGGGAGGTGCTATTCACGTGCTTAATTTGCAAGCTAAAATGGAAACTTCTCCATGAACAACTTTCTACACTTAACATAATCCCTTTGAAGATCGACCCATTCTTTCATTGACTGACAGGACACTGAATATAATATCACTTATTCTACATTTGAGCAGTCCAAAATTCTGGGAATAGAAGAGGCAGCAATAAAAAGCTGCTCTTTTCCAGCGGTTTCCATAAGGTTCTGTGAGCTGCAGTGCAATTAAACCACAGATGCAGCTTCCATTTCCTTCAAACTGCTTGAAAGGAGACAATTACCGGTAATCCCCTCTGATGTATAAAGTTCCATTGTTCATATTTGCGTTTGTGTTATAAAGATTTAAAAAAATTCACTTATTCTCTGAACACAAAAATCTTGATGGGCAAGGCACGGAGTAGAGAATGACACGGGGAAAAAATCTGTCCCCGTCACCGCCCCGTCACCGGCCCACCATCCTCTGCACCGCCCCGTCACCGCCATTCCCTTCACCGCCCCGTCACCGTCACCGCCATCCCTTTCACCGCCCCGTCACCGCCACTGCCATCCCATTCACCGCCCCGTCACCGTCCCCGCTGCATCCATATAAGCCTTAGTACTGTAATATTTTCACTCCCTCCTTCCAATTTGAGCCGGGAACACTAGCGATCGCACGGTCCCCGCAGCTCACACCCGCCTGCCCAATCGATTCTAGTGTTTAGCCAGCTCTCTCCCTTCTCCTCACCTTAGTTTGTAGATTTTCTTTTTCGGCGACCCGCACGCTATCAGAGAGCCGCCGCGCGGCTGCTCAGTGTTCAATCTTCTGCTCTGCTGCAACTTCCTGTTTCCGGTTGCGTCAGAGCAGAAGATTGAACACTGAGCAGCCGCGCGTGCGCGGCTCTCTGATAGCGTGCGGGTCGCCGAAAAAGAAAATCTACAAACTAAGGTGAGGAGAAGGGAGAGAGCTGGCTAAACACTAGAATCGATTGGGCAGGCGGGTGTGAGCTGCGGGGACCGCGCGATCCTTCATGCCTCACTGTGGGGAACAAGACCATTCACCGCCCCGCGGGCAGTGAATGGCCTTGTCCCCGTCGCCGCAGCGACTGCTAGTTTTCTTCCCCGTTTTCGGCGGGTGACCCGCGGCTAAAATGCGGTGGCCGCGGGTAAACCGCCACCGTGTCATTCTCTAGCACGGAGATAAATTTATATTTAGTAACTTGGATCCACTCCGCACACTCATTTGTGAACAGCAGCTACATAACAATTTAAATCAGGTTCTCAAGTCTATCCAATACTCAGTGTACTTCCAACAATAGAAATCCCCCCTCCCTCCCCAGTTATGAAATTGACTCCTTCATGATATTAGTCAGTTCAAATAGAATTGTTGCTCTTACATGCTTGAATATAAGATTTACATTGTTTTCATGATATTCTTTAAAAGAAAAAGCTGTCAGGAACATTCAAAATAGCTTTACATCAGTGACGTGGGCAATTAAAAAAAATAAAATAAAAATATAAGCCTACAATTAGTTAGTCTGAACACCTTCTTGGTATTATACTCATCATTAATCAGCTGGTGTTTGGACTGTATGATTGTATGCAAGCATAGACTTTTGGACGAAAGCAAAATTTAAGAACCATTACCAGTAACCATTATCTCTTTCTCAGAGAGAGAAAGAGATAATGGTTACTGCGGATGGGCAGACTAGATAAGAACATAAGAACATAAGAAACGCCTTCACCGGATCAGACCAAGGTCCATCTAGTCTGGCGATCCGCACACGCGGAGGCCCATTTAGGTGCTGCTTTTTGGAGACCCGGAATTCCCGTATCCCTCAATATGATCTGCAAGAAGGTGTGCATCCAACTTGCGTTTGAAACCCAGCACAGTATTTTCTGCCACCACCTCTTCCGGGAGAGCATTCCAAGCGCCCACCACTCTTTGTGTAAAGCAGAACTTCCTGACATTTGTCCTGAACCTGCTGCCATTCAGTTTTAGGCTATGACCTCTTGTCCGCGTCACATCTGAAAATGTCAGTAATGCTGCTTCCTGGTCAATTTGATCAAATCCCTTTAATATTTTAAAAGTCTCTATTAGATCCCCACGCAGTCTTCTCTTTTCGAGGGTGAACAGTCCCAGTTTTCCAAGGCATTAAATGTAGCTTAAATTCTCCATGCCTTTGACTAGTTTCGTGGCTCGCCTCTGTACCCTCTCCAACAGAATTTTATCCTTCTTAAGGTATGGAGACCAGTGTTGGACACAGTATTCTAAGTGTGGTCTGACCATTGTTCTGTAAAGTGGCATTATAACATCTTCCGACCTACTCGTGATCCCCTTCTTAATCATGCCTAACATCCTATTTGCTTTCTTCGCCGCCGCCGCCACGCATTGAGCCGATGGCTTTAGGGTTCTGTCTATCAGCACCCTCAAATCCCTTTCTTGTTCGCATTTGGCTAATGTCACCCCCAACATCTTGTATTCATGTTCTTTATTTTTCTTTCCCAGATGCATCACCTTGCATTTGTCTATGTTAAAATTCATCTGCCACTTTATCGCCCACGTTTCCAGCTGATTTAGATCTTTCTGAAGATCTTCACAGTCCCTTTGAGAGCCAACCGCCCGACATAGTTTTGTATCATCCGCAAACTTGATTATATTACAAGATATTTCCTCTTCCAGGTAATTTATAAAAATATTGAACAAAATGGGACCAAGAACCGAGCCCTGGGGCACGCCGCTGGTCACCTTTTCCCATTCCGAGAATTTCCCATTTATGGTTACCCTCTGCGTTCTGTTCTCTAACCAATTTCCGATCCATCCATGCACTTCTCCTCCTATTCCATGACTTAATAGTTTACTCATAAGCCTTGCGTGCGGAACCTTGTCAAACGCTTTTTGGAAGTCCAAGTAAATTATGTCCACTGGATCTCCACTATCTATTTGCTTGTTAACCTTCTCAAAACATTGAAATAAATTTGTCAAACATGACCTCCCTTTCCTGAAGCCGTGTTGACTAGCTCTCATTAGGTTGTGCTTTTCCAAGTGTTGTACAATGCGGTCTTTAATTAGTGTTTCGATTATCTTCCCAGGAACCGATGTGAGACTCACCGGTCTGTAGTTTCCTGGTTCACTTCTTGATCCTTTTTTGAAAATTGGGATGACATTTGCTATCCTCCAGTCGTCTGGTACTTGCCCGGTTCTAATTGACATGTTAGCTAAAGATTGTAGTAGTTCCCCAATTTCTATCTTAAGTTCCTTTAAAACTCTCGGGTGAATCCCGTCCGGTCCATGGGATTTATCACTTTTCAGTTTGTCAATCTGAAAGTAAATCTTGTCCAACTCCACATTTATTGTTGTTAGGCTCTCCTCTATGCCTCCGGTGAATACCCTTCCAGTGTCTGGCATTGTTGTAGTGTCCTCGTTTGTGAAGACAGAGGCAAAGAATGAATTTAACCTATCAGCAACCTGTTTGTCTTCTTTGATTGACCCTATCATTCCTTGGTCGTTGAGAGGGCCCACTGTTTCTCTTGCTGGTTTCTTCCCTTTTATATATCTAAAAAAGGGCTTAAAGTTTTTGTTTTCTTGCGCTATCTTTTCTTCATAGTCTGTTTTGGCTTATATTACCGCTTTATGACACTTTTTCTGGTCGATTTTGTGACAGTTCCAGGCCTCCATCGTTTTTTCCCGTTTCCATTTTTTAAACGAGTTCCTCTTCTCCCTTACTGCAACCTTCACCTCTTTGGATAACCAAGCTGGTTCTCCTTTGTTCTTTTTTCGCCTTCCTTTGGATATCTTCGGTATGTAAAGATTCTGTGCTTCAATGATGGTGTTCTTCAGTAGAGAGCATGCTTGTTCAACTGAATGGATTTCTGCTTTGCCCTTCTTGAGCCGTTTTTTAACCATGGTTCTCATGCTGTCGTAATTTCCTTTTTTGAAGTTAAAGGTTGTGGCTTTAGTCTTGATTGGTTTCCCCTTTCCGATGCCAATGGTAAAATTGATCATATTGTGATCACTTGTCCCCAGCGGGGCTGTAACTTCTACATCTGCTGTCCTTCCAGTAATGCCATTTATAACCAAGTCCAGGATTGCGTTTCCTCTTGTCGGTTCTCCCACCATTTGTTCAAGGAAACAATCTCCTATCATCTCCAGGAATTTAGTCTCTCTGCCGCAGATTGACGTTCCCAGTTTCTAGTCTATCCCCGGAAAGTTGAAGTCCCCCATGATCGTTACATTTCCTGATTTACATCCACTGTGAATTTCCGCCATCATTTCTTTGTCTGTTTCTTCAGTCTGTCCCGGTGGTCGATAATAGAGGCCAATTTGTATATCTGCTTCTTTTGGTCCAGGAATCTTTATCCAGAGGGACTCTAGTTTACCATTTGCTTCCATCTCCCCCTCTCTAACAGACTCTATTTCCTCCTGGACGTACAGGGCAATGCCTCCCCCTTTTTGCCCAATCCTATCTCTTCTGTATAGTTTATATCCTTGCAATGCCGTGTCCCATACATTTTCTTCATTCCACCACATTTCTGTTATTCCTATGATATCCAGTTGTTTATTTCTTGCTAGTTCTTCCAGTTCGCCCATTTTGTTTCTTAAGCTTCTAGCATTTGTATACATACATTTAAGATCTGTTCGTGCTAATTTTCTGGATTTAGTGGTTCTCCCACCACTTTTTGTATCCGTTTGATCTTTTTCGTTTTCATCGCCTCCCGTAGTTTCATCTTGTTCCTCCCCTATATCTGTGTGGTTTTTTGAAGTTTCTTCTTCAGGATATCCTGGTGTCCGGGCCATCGACTGGTTGTCGACTGTCGGCTCTCCCCTGATCTTTAGTTTAAAGCCTTGTCAATTAACTTCTTCATGTTCCCAGCTAGGACTCTCGCTCCCTGCTTGGTGAGGTATAGGCCGTCTTTTCTAAAGTACCTGCTTTTTCCCCAGAATGTTGTCCAGTTTTGCACGAAGTCGAAACCCTCTTCTTCACACCATCGCCTCATCCAGGCGTTTACTTCTCTCAGTTCCTCCTGTCGCATTGCTTCCGCTCTCGGCACCGGGAAGATTTCCGAGAAAGCCACCTTCACATCTCTGACCTTCAATTTCTCGGAAATCCTCCCGGTGCCGAGAGCGGACGCAATGCGACAGGAGGAACTGAGAGAAGTAAACGCCTGGCCTTTATCTGCTGTCATGTTTCTTTGTTTCTAACTAGAATTCTATAAATCAGTAATACAACAATATAGAAAACATCATACAGCTAAAGAGAAAGACCAGTCATTCCAGATATCAAAAAGTATCAAAAACAAAAAAAAAGTGGAGAAAAAGAGACCTCAAAGCGATATGTCCCAATAATTAAGTTTAAGTGTCCTGCATAAAGGATCCAACATAATCAAAGGTCTCAGAAAAAACTCCACTTCAAAAAAAAAAAAAAAAAATTACATTGGACATGGAGCTCGTGTAAATGATAATGCATAGATTTTAAGATTTTATCTACGCATGTGTTTGTGCCCGTGCTCCATAAGGATATAAGAATAGTCTTACTAGGTCAGACCAATTCTCCATCAAGCCCAGTAGCTGTCCTCATGGTGGCCAATCCAGGTCACCAGTACCTGGCAAAACCCAAATAGTAGCAGCATTCCATGCTACCAATCCAGGGCAAGCAGTATCCACTTGTAAAGTAGGCTTGCTTTTCTGAAAGAGATTGTGAAAACTAAGGCTGTTTATAGCTATTCTGCATGCTACTTTGGATTCTTTAATTTGTAATTTGTCAATTTGTAATTAGCATTTCTTCTTTTCATTCTTTTATTTTTTTAGGGCTACATTTTAGTTAAAATTTGTAATTGTGATTTATTGTAAAAGTGTGACACAGTGGTTAAAGCTACAGCCTCAGCACCCTGCAGTTGTGGGTTCAAACCCACGCTGCTCCTTGTGACCCTGGGCAAGTCACTTAATCCCCCCATTGTTCCAGGTACAATAGATAGATTGTGAGCCTGCTGGGACAGACATGGAAAATGCTTGAGTACCTGAATAAATTCATGTAAACCATTCTGGGAGAACGGTATAGAAAACTGAATTAATTAATTAATGGTATGTTTATTTATTTGTTTGTTCCTCACTGTAGCTCCTTGTGACTCTGAGCATTGGAAGATTAAGTGACTTGCCCAGAGTCACAAGCAGTTGCAGCAAGAGAAAAAAATAACATAATATAACATAACTGCATAATTAACCACAATTAAAATTTTAATCATATAGGGGTAATTTTAGAAAAGTTTTTCATCATGGCGTTACCCATAGAGCAGGTCTCTTATAGAACTGAGCTGAAAAGTTCTGTCAGTCCAAATCAAGATATCAGAATTATTCATTATGAATTTGTACTAATTGGACAAACAGTTAACCAAGTTTACTATTTGGAAGTGCTGAAAAGGCTGCGTGAAAAAAGTTAAAACGATAACGACCTGAACTTTTCGCCATCAACTCATGGCTCTTGCATCACGGCAATGCACCTACTCACACAGCAGTCTGTGAAGGAGATTTTAAGCTGTAAACATATAACTGAATTGGAACATCCTCCCTACTCACCAGATCTGACCCCCAATGACTTTTTTCTTTACCCAGGCATCAAGGTTAATACGACAACAGCTCTGAAGGCCATCCCAGAAAAATAGTTCTAAAATTACTTTGAAGGGTGGACTAGGCAATGGCATCAGTGATATTCAGTAATGAGGTATGTAGCACTTTTTCTAGGATGAGTTCATGAATTTAATTGTCACACTTCGTATGTATGGGTGCAACTTACATGTGAGCTGTGTATGGATGTTCCCAGGGGCATACTTTGGACAGAACAGAAGTAGTGTTGAGATATGACTTGGGTAATTTTACGAGGGTCATTTCATAAATAATGCACACTATTTTTTTTATTTACGATGTTTTATTTTTTTTTCAAGTATTTCTTTACAATCCTTCAATATAGTCTCCCTGCTTTGCAATGACCGAGTCCCATCTTCCGGGAAGCTTCATTATTCCATCCAAGACACCATTTTGTTCAGTTGCCAAATGGCTCGGGTATCGGCGGAAGAAAGCTCTTCCAGATATGCAAAACGATGTCCACGCATAGGTTGCTTCAACTTTGGAAAAAGGTTGAAGTCCGGTAGACTCATGTCTGGACTGTAGGGAGCATGAGGTAACACCTCACAGCCGTATTCGCGTAGTTTTTCAATGATGAGTGGAGAGCTCCATCTTCCCCACGACCAAAAAAATTTCGATGTGCTCAAAAGTCAAATAAATGATGATTTTTGCTTATGGTCATGAAGGCATCATCATCACAGACAAAGTTCCATGTGAAAGAAGTGTATTATTGTGATTTTTTGCAAAAAATGCACAGAAAAATGCACAAAACCCGACTTCGGTTGCTCTTGGCTGGGCCACTCATTCTTCACGACAACACTCGCCCGCACATAGGGAATGTCATTGAAAAACTACACGAATATGGCTGGGAGGTGTTACCTAGCTTAAACTAGCCTTCCCCTCTCCACGCGGCATCCACTATTCAGGCAAACTGGGAAAATCCCTTCTCTTCAAAATCACAGGTCTTTGGAACGACCTCACCACCCCGCTGCGGAACCTGAGCTCCCTTCAGTTATTCCGCAAACAACTGAAAACCTGACTTTTCAGCAAATTGTAGCTCTATCCTTCCCCCCTTTCTCTCCCCCCTTCTACACATAAGTTCATGTAATCCTTTTTCTTCTTCTCTACCCACTATTTTAAGTTCTTGTAAACCGTGTCGAGCTCCATTCTCATGGAGATGATGCGGTATATAAACTTAAGGTTTAGATTAGATTAGATTAGATTACCTCATGCTCCCTACAGTCCAAACATGAGACCAGCAGACTTTGACCTTTTTCCAAAGTTGAAACAACCTATGCATGGACATCGTTTTGCATCTCTGGAAGAGCTTTCTTCAACTGGTACCTGAGCCATTCGGCAACTGAACTAAAACAGTGTCTTGGATGGAATAATGAAGCCTCCCGGACATTGGGACTCGATCATTGTAAAGCAGGGAGACTATATTGAAGGATTGTAAAGAAATACTTGAAAAAATAAAATAAAACATGTAAATTTAAAAAAATAGTGTGTATTATTTATGAAATGACCCTCGTTTAAGGAGCTGCTTAGTTCTGGGTGGCAAGTACATGCACAAAAGCTGTTATTCTAGTTACTTACACACGTGTGAGCACATATGCATGTAAGTGACCATTTTTTGGCTATACAATATTCAGTAAGTACGCATCAAGAGGTACCATATTTTCTCATTTATAACCCGTATATAACCCATGGATAAGCATAAAGTTTGTAACTTGTTTTATTGCCCGCACCTTTGCATAGCCCATGGCTGTATACAGGTAATAATTTAAACTAATTTTGAAGAGGTTAATTCACCATCTATTAAATCCCAATGCAACCACAAAGCATCCCAACCGACAGTTAGACTCAAATATCTTAAAACATATTACTCATACACTTCTCCCTCCGGATTTGTGGGGGGTAGGGGCAGAGCCGGACCACGAATGGCGAAAAACCGTGAATATCTGGCTCTGACCCACCCCCACCTCCCTCCCGCCTTCCCAGCCTTACCTGGTGGTCTAGCGGGCTTTCGGGGCAGGAGCGATCTTCCTACGCTCCTGCCCCGTGCAGATCGCCATTAGGAAATGGCTGCTGTGAGTTCCCGTAGTATCTCGAGACTACGACGGGAACTCCCTACAGCTAGACCACCAGGTAAGGCTGGGATGCCAGGGGAAGACTTAACAATGTTTTTTTTTCTTCTTTTTTCTCCCTCCCCCAAAAAATCGCGAATATGTGAAATCGCGATTACCGAAACCGCGAATGGGGAGGGGGGAAGTGTATATGATTATTGTTTTGGGGAGGAAATGGATCTCAGAAGTGTGTGCAAAATGACTCACATGCGCATAGGTTCAAAATTGTTGTCTCCACAGATCCACTTCAGTAATGGATCTAAAAACCTCATGATTTTTTTACAACATGATATGTGATAAAATTTCTATGCTGTTTGCATCTCACAATCTTCCAAATATGTGTGTAGTGAAAAAAAAGACACTTTCACACACAGCTTCTTCAGGGGATCGGAAAAAAATACGGCCTCTTTTACAAAGCCGTGCTAGCGGCTGCGCTGCGCTAATGGTCCTGAAGCCCATAGAGATTTAAAGGACTTCAGGGCTGTTGCCGTGCGGCAGCCACTAGCGCGGCTTTGTAAAAGAGGCCGATAGTGTCATTTAGCAATGTCAGTTTCAATTTGCACTCACTACTGTTGAAAAACAGCCATTGTAGACCAGTGTCAAGAGGACAAATACATTTTGATTGCAAAACCCTTTTAACTTTAAAACAGTTAAAAACCTGTGTCAAGCAGTGTATGCTGTTTAAAAATCATCATTCTGCATGTAAAAGCTTGTATTCCCTGCACTCATGTATACCCCGCAGCATGCCCCTTCAAAATGTAAAATTTTATATTATTCATGGGGTATACGAATATACGAGAAAAGAGGGTAATAGTAAGTACTTTGCAGTACAGCAGCGTTTCATGAAATGTTGGGAAAGAGGACTCTTTTCCAATAAAGAAGCAGGGGTGTGAGCATTAGAGAATGACACAGGGGCAAATTTTTCCTCGTCCCCACAGAAAATCCCTGCAAGTTCTTTTCCTGCCCCATTCCTGCAAGCTCTGTCCTCATCTGCACAAGCCTCAAACACTTTAAAATCATAAGTGTTCGAAGCTTGTGGGGTTAAGGCAGAGCTTACAGGAATGGAGCAAGGCCAGGGAAAGTGGCAAAACTCGCGGGGATGGGAAAATTGAGTTCCTGCAGGGACGGGGACAAATTTGTCCCCGTGACATTCTTTTAGTGAGCATCTCTCTTCCGGACAAGCATTCATTTTGTACTGCAAGCTATAGGACTACAGTCAAGCCCCAGGGTCAGCCTATCTAAAGATGCAAAAAATTATTTTATTTTACATTACTGCTATGGACAACGTCTTACTAAACCTTGGGATTCATAATACTTAATACCACAGTTTAAATTTTCAAATGTTGATATTCCTTTTCTCATGAAGAGTTCTAGTGACTACTGACATACATTGTGCTTTGATGATTAAATATTGCTGTATACAAATGAAAACTTACCTCTATCAACATGTACAGGGACAGCAATGTAACTCCAAGGTTATATACAAGAAGGTGACCCCTGAGAGAAAATGCAGGCCTGTCCTTCATATATTTGATACCCAACCATATAGAAAGTATATATACTAAGGTAAGGGAAAATGTAGGTAGGTAAGAGTCCAATAAGAGCCATCCTCTGACCCTGGAATCTGCACGGAAACATGAGAAATGAAGTCAGTAATGAGCATGAGAGAAGATTTGTTGAATGCAAACCAAAGTGTAAAACTAAAAAGACATTTTCTTATTACATGAGTATCAGGGCACATTTGTTTTCTAAAACCACCGCCTATTCCTGGGATAAGCAGCATAAAATCTATTTTACTCTTTATGATTTTGCCAGGTACTTGTGACCCGAGTTGGCCACTGTTGGAAACAGGATACAGGACTTTATGGACCTTCGGTCTGTCTCAGTATGGCAAATTTTTATCCAAAATAGCAAATATACCAAAAAATTCTTACAAATTTACTGCAGATACCAGAATATAAGAACATAACTCTTATGTTCTTATATTCTGGTATCTGCAGTAAATTTGTAAGAATTTTTTTGGTATATTTGCTATTTTGGATAAAAATTTCAGAAACTGCTATTACTTGAAGTTTATATTTCCTGGAATCATTTTCCACGACTTTACCATAGACATAAGATGTCTTCATACAGAACTTGAGAAGTATCATATCATGTGTCCACTGAGCCTAGCATCTTGCCTTTGGCCACAAGAATTACTTAGAAATACCCACTAGATCTTATTGAGAAAATTCAATTCTCTGTGACATATATAGACCATAAATCAATGCCTATTTAATATTTTTTTAGAGTACCTGTAATTACTACTTCTGATGCAAATGGATTCCCATTAGAGTGACATCGGTTGAAAGTTCTTACAACTGCTATACTTAAGCCAACCAACAGTTCTATAGTATTTTCAAAATATACCCCCTCTTTTACTAAGGCGCTTAGTAAAAGGACCCCATAATATGATAATAGAAGACAAACTTGTGATGAAGCAGATTCTACCGTTGAAGAATGAACCGAGAGGGAAATCTGGGAATGTGACAAATTGAATTTCACTCTCTTACATTTAAAATGAGAGAAATGGCTTATGGCATCAGTTTCTTGGTGTTCAAATTGCTACTGGTTTAGTAATTCTAGAGAATGTTGGTAGTCTGGTTTTAAAGACCCATCATTTTCTAGGGGCATATGGGCAACATTTTTAGCCAGTAGCACAATACATTTCAGAACTGGGTATATCCTCATCTAGCTTATTGTGAAGAAGGCTCCCTGAATCTTCTAGGAACATTTACAGTGTTTTGCACCAACAATAGTATCTACAAGGGAAAGGACAACTTAAGGTTACTGTCATGCTACCACAGCACAAAATGGATCCTTCCAGAAGCAGTGCCCTTTTCAAGCACACTTAACCCAAGCCCTTCTGGTTCTGAAGCTTACTGCATTGGTCAACCAAACTGGTACTTCAGATGGAAAATGAGTTACAGGTACCTTAAATTTTGTTCTCAGATTCGTCCTTTTAAAAGTAGAACTGTTTCAAGAAAAGACACTGGCGATGCCAAGGGAATGGGTAATATTCTCCATTTGTGAATGTCCTCCACCATTTCACCTAGATTACTGTAAGGACCAAAATCTTTAGCTTTGTAACTAGAAAAGAGATGTTCTCTGATCATTTATTCATGGTAACTAATAAAGGAAAGTTAACTAAAATCGAAACCATGATATATGGCACAGAGATTTGTCAGAGAGTTATCAATAACTTGTTTCATCATGTCAGTTGTGTATAACTTGCAATCTGTAGCAAAATCACATAATCAATATTTACCAATTTGGTTATCATATTACATATTTAATATGTAAATGTGCTGAACTTGGGGAAGGAAATCAGTTTAGATATTTTTAAAGATAAATAATGAATGTAATACTATAGTAATTCTTTATTATTTTATTAAAAATCATTCATTTATTTTGGCTATTGTCTTGAGAAAAACGTTATGAACTCCAAGTTTAATTATGATATATACAACTTCGCATCATGTGATATCTTTGGGCTCCTTTTACGAAGGTGTGCTAGCAGTTTTATTGCACGCACCGGATTAGTGCGCGCTAGCCAAAAGTCTACCGCCTGCTCAAAAGGAGGCAGTAGCGGCTAGCATGTAGGGCAATTTAGCACGCTATAATCTGCACATTAAGCCCCTAGCGCACTTTCGTAAAAGGAGCCCTTTGTTTAATTGATAAAAAATATTTGTTCATGCAATAAAAGAGTATAAATAAAACAATTTTTTATTAAGCTACAATGTACATGGTAGAATCAATAAGAATAATTTAGAATCAATGGGGCAAATTCTATAAATGGTGCCCTACTGGCACCTAAGTTAATGCCATTTGAAACACAGCATCAGTATAAATTCAAAGTGCTTACTAGAGCCTAACCAAACGGCACCAGAATCGTACCTCCAGGCACCAGAATCGTACCTCCAGAGTTGCTTACCCGTGCCTAATGCCACTATAGATATGGCTAATGTTGGAAGTGGTGTTAGGCACCGTAAAGTGCCTATGAAGGCACGATTCACATCAAAAGGCACCGGAAATGTAGGCCTTGAAAATCCTAGCCTACATTTCCGGTGCCTATCTTTGCCAGAGGCACAATTCTCTAAATGGCGCCGTTGTGTGATTGGCACAGAATTGGCAGCCGCTTTAAGGTGGCCACCAACACCACCACCACCAATTAGAGAATCTGGGCCAATGTGTGTGCATTGGAGGAGAGATGGAAGAGGGGAGATATGATAGAGACAAAAAAATGCTACTCACCAGAGGTGGGCGGCTTCTCAGAGATCCACATTTAATTTAACAAGTAGAGAAAGATCCTCAACATTTATTGAGGCTCTTTCTCCACTTGTTAAATTAAATGTGGATCTCTAGGAAGCCACCCACCTCTGTTGAGTAACTTTTTTTTATATTTTTCTGTTACTACTTAATATTTTCTTGAGAGACATTTAAATACCTACATGGCATAAATGCACACAAGTTGAGTCTCTTTCAATTGAAGAGAGATTCTGGAATGATGGGGCATAGGATGAAGGTAAAAGGGGATAGACTAAGACATAACATCAGAAAATACTTTTTCACTCAAAGGGTATTGAATACATGGCATGGCCTCCCAATGGAGGTGATGGAGACTGAATTTGAGAAAGCTTGGGACAAGCATGTTGGATCTCTAAGAGAGAGAAAGGGAAAGTAGATGGCATGGTTAGACAGATTAGATAGGCCATATGGTCTTTATCTGCCTTCATTTTTCTGTGTTTCTATGTGTGAAACAGTGAATGCCTAGTTTCCTTAGCCCAATTAATTGAATAATTAAAACCAGGTGTTTAAATAGGAAATATTTAAAGCGCCTACAGATTAAATCTTTGCAGCTGAGGTTGGTCATTTTTATACAGTTGAGCAGATGCATAAAGCTGAAAACTACAATGATTCTCTCAAGAAACAATTTTCATGTAAAGATTATCCTAAGAGCAAACCAGAAATAGCCATGTATCTTAAAGAACCCCAGACTAACATCTAACGATCTACAGGTCTGCCTCTCTGCAGCTGATGTGAGGGTTCATGCAGTAACCATCAGGAAAAAAAAGAATGGTGATGGTAGTCATAGCCAGGAAGAAAGCACTACTCTCTACAAAGAACACTGCTGCATTCCTCAAGTAGACCAAAGGACATCTGAATGCTTCACAAAATTTCTCTATTTTACTTTTTGGCCATAACAAATATTAGGCTTGGTGAAAACCACACACTGCTTTCCAAAGTAAGCACATCATCCCAACTGTAGTGCATGGTGAGGGACTACTTTGCTGTATCAGCATCATTAATGGAATCATGAATTTGACTTTAGCGCGGATAATTCTAGAAGAAAACATCAACCCTAAATATTTAAATAAATCTACTACAGAATGGCTAAAGAAGAGATTTTATGTTTTGGATTGGCTAAGTCAGGGGTAGGCAATTCTGGCCTCGAGAACCGGAGCCAGGTCAGGTTTTCAGGATATCCATAATAAATATGCATGAGATAGATTTGCATCTCAAGGAGGTAGTGCATGCAAATCCATCTCATACATATTCATTGTGGATATCCTGAATATCTGACCTGGCTCTGGCTCTCGAGGACCGGAATTACCTATCCCTGGGCTAAGTCAAATTCCTGAGCTAAATCCTATTGAAATGTTGTGGCAAGACATAAGAATAGCTTTACTGGGTCAGACCAATGGTCCATTACGCTCAGTAGCCCGTTCTCACGGTGGTCAATCCAGGTCACTAGTACCTGGCAAAAACCTGAAGAGTAGCAACATTTCATGCTACCGATCCAGGGCAAGCAGAGGCTTCTCCCATGCCTTTCTCAGTACCTGAAGTAAGCTGTTCAGGTCCGACCTGAAACTACTCTGTATGGAACAATGGGCCTAAATTCCTCAAGGATTATGTGAAAAATCCAACTGTTTCCTCTGTTTTGTTGCTGGAATGAAGGTGGCAGATGCTTTTCATTTAAAGAACACTTATTGTTAATAAGTCTTTTTGTTAAACTACTAATTAAAATTTATCCTTTATATCTGAATTATTTATTTAGTGGTGTTATTTGTTTCTCTCTCATCAGGGGTTAGGCTTAGGATATAAATTGTGCTTAAATATAGACCATTCTATGAGGTTCCTAAACTTTTCTCAGCACTGTATATCATTGCTGGATGATTTTTATGTTGGACCAATAACCCCCCCTCCCTACACACACATATTGGAACCTGAAAAAAAATATCTGACTTTCTTCAATGTGGGTATAAGGCAGGGGTTCTGAACCCAGTCCTTCTGGACACACCAAGCCGATCTGGTTTCAGATAACCACAATGAATATGCATGAAACATAGAAACATGATGGCCGATAAAGGCCAATTGGCCCATCTAGTCGGCCCATCAGAAAGTGAGGGGCTTGTCTGGGAATTGAACCCAGGACCTCTCGCACCCAAAGTGAGAATCATACCACTAGAAGACCAACGAGCCACTGGGTTGCAGTGCTGATAGATTTGCATAAAATGGAAGAAGTACATGCAAATTCTCAAGCATATTCATGGTGGGTATCTGGAAACCTGACTGCCTCTGTGTGTCCCTGGTTTGAGAACCTGTGCTTTAGGGTAATGAGTCTAAACTAATTGCCTGAAAGATCTTTGAAACAGTATTTCAAATGAAATCTTGTGTATTTCTGAGAATCCAGAAAAGAGAAAAAAAATGCACATTTCCTAGTGCCACCCAGATCTGCATGTATGCAGAAAAACCCAGACTGATCAGCTCATATTTTCAAAACGAAATGTGTCATTCTGCCAGAGTGGTGTACAGCCCTCATTTTACTTCCCCTTCCCCCCTGATACATTTTGAAAATGCACTTAGTCTGAACTGCTAAATGGGCTTGAGAAAATGTACTTTCAACACCAGCACAATACATAGCAAATTAATTAAAGTAATAAGTAGGATGTAAGAATTAGTGTTGTGTAAAATATATTATTGATTTCTCTGCAAAACAGCCAATTTATGTTGAGGGAAACTGGAAATTAAACTCTCTCATTTCATATAAGTAAGGATGTTCATTGCTCCCAGTACTTACCGCGAGGTCCAAACATATAATCCACAAATGCATTTACTTCTTGATCTAGGGCCTTTATCTGTTCCTGAAAGAACACAAAGCAAATTGGTACTTTAAAACATGAATCTACAAAATTGGCACTTTACAACAAGCAGATAGCCAACAAATTCATTATGAAAAAGATGTGCTATAGCAAAATGGAATCACCATAATAAATATTGGGCAAGACTGATGCTGAGGGTCACAATATCAGCTCACATGAGCAATGCTGGATCACATATATCCCCTTTGTAGCTCAGCTCCTAATGACGCCAAGAGGCAAAACACAAGCTGGTGTAGAGCTGAACTAATACAATATATGACATATATCAAAAAGGATTACAAGGAGCTGATAAACCGGATTCATCATCAAGTCGAATATGGTGTATAACAAGGATATAACGTGAAACAGCAGGAATTGCATCATGAACTTGATCAGGTGGTCCAGCAGCGATACTGAAGCAGTAACATTGAACAAACCAAAGATGTTCATTTAGCTGACATAAGGGAGGAGCACGGTATTTGATGTTAATAATGTGATCGTTTGTACAGGTTTATGAGTAGAAGTAATTTATATAGGAAAAAGTAATTTTTAAATAAAAGAAAACTGATAAATATTAATACCTTCATTTGTAACACTTTGTAAAGGGATTCCTTTTCTACCTTACTTGCTTGATTCTGGCCACTTTTTTAAATTGCATCATTTCTGAAATCTGAATTTGTAGCAAGTAGGAGGATTCTGCAAGAAACCATTTGCTCTTCTCGGTCAACAAACAATTTTTTTTTTAAACCCTTAATATTGAATGTGTTCATCTTATGGACTGGTTTGGTAGCTCAGTGGTAGTGCTGCATTCAGAGAGACCTGGATTTGGTTCTCAGTTCAGCCTTCTGCTTGCTAGATCAGCTGGGAATGTTATAATGCCCCTGTATCGCTCCATGGCGCGACCTCATCTGGAGTATTGCATTCACTTCTGGTCTCCTTATCTCAAGAAAGATATAGTGGTGCTAGAAAAGGTTCAAAGAAGAGTGACCAAGATGATAAAGGGGATGGAACTTCTCTCATATGAGGAAAGACTACAAAGGTCAGGGCTCTTCAGCTTGGAAAAGAGATAGCTGAGGGGAGATATGATTGAAGTCTACAAAATCCTGAGTTGAGTAGAACGGGTACAAATAGATCGATTTTTCTCTCCCTCTCCTCTGCTTTCAGACCTATTATTCCTTCCTTTTCACTTCCTCCCCCCTCAGTCTGGCATATGCCCCTCTCTTTGGACCCACTTTCTCCTTCACCTAAAAGCTCTTGTTTTGGGCGTTTGGGAGAAAGGCTTTTTTTAGGTTGATTATAGACATTGTGGTGGTCTGGGCGTTTAAACAGCTGAACGTAGAGGCAGGCCATTATAAAAAAAATTTTAAAAACCTCCTTTTGGAAGTTTTTTTTGATAATGTACATTTTCCCTGCTTCTACTTTCGTTTAAGGCCTTAGGCCAAAAGGGGACTTAGACGTTTTTTTTTATTATGCCCCTCCACGTGCATAAACCACCAAGAGATAGAAACCAAGGCCCAGCATGTTTATCTGCAACAAAAGATATCTACCATTAGGATCTTTCTGAACCTGGGTAACCTGACCCATAAAGCCCTTACAAATGAGCACTGCCACTCCTCCTTTCTTTGAAGGATTCAAAGCATAGAAAACCTGCAGTACAAAGCTTAGAGTGTTCAGCATCAGTAAGCTTGGTCTCCTATAAACAAGCAATGTCCACAGCCCATCGCTTCAGTTGAGATAGGATCTTGGTGCGTTTTATAGGGGAGGTTATACCAGAGACATTCCAGGTAATCAAATTGAGCTTAGAGGGCATCTAAAAAAGAAGAAGCCAAGAAGTACAAATGCTTAGGTATAGAAACATAGGGTGCCCCAGACACCCATCCCATAGCTAGAGCACCAGTACCACTATATGGTAGCCAGAAGCCATCAAACAAGATCTGCCCAATATGTGACAGAGAAGAAAAGCAGAGCTTCAGATGATACTAGATACTGTACCCAACACCAGTGAAACAACCCAACAGCATGCAATAGTACATAATACCCCTCCCAACAGGCAACCAGAAGAATACAGTGAACTCCCCATATCCCATACCTAACCCAAAGTCCGCACTCATTATCCTGCCAAGCATTACCAATTCCCAAACCAATAGGAACCAGTATACCCGAGTCACGACCCAATGTGAACTGTCCGAAGCCCCACCCGCCACCAACCGGCATCCACACATTCTGCTCACTCATTCAATCTACCCACAAGTGCAGAACCACCACTCATACCCCCCACCACATTCCATAAGCAATCATCCCTCAGCAGGTAAAACACAGGTAGCAGCTCGGCTGTGTACCAAAGGAATTACAGTACTACCAGCTAAACCGGTCTGGCCGTTATAAGTTTTTAAAGTGAGATCGGGAGGCTGGGGGAAGCTGGACGATGGTGGAGAGAAGGGAAAAACATGCCAACCTTCAGGTAGACTCTTAAAGTCGCAGGGCCGAGGGTAACATGTCATGTGAGGTCCCCAAAATATTGGGGGTGCTCAGGCACCCACAGCACTGATGCCTACACCCTTATGCAGCACTTCCCAACCAACACGCCCCCCCCCCCCCCCCTGGTGAGCGCTGATATCGGGCCTCCTACAGCAGCAGAAGCAGCGGCACTGGACGGCCAACAAGAGATAACTCTTAGGACAGGCTTTTTGCTGCTAGAGCACTGCCGCTTCTACTTTAGGATGCCCAAAGGTATGAGGGGAGGAGGGTTGGTCACTGAATCTGCGAGCCCAATTTTTTAAGAAAACAAATTGAAGGGAAATCAGGACTTATTCTTTATCTGCCTACTTATGCTTTAACAGTTCTGTTGCAAATGTTAGACTGCTCGCCTTATTCATAGCACTTTGCTGAGTTCCTCTTTGTACTCTTTGCATTGTTTTTTGACCTCTATTTGTTTGATGCTGTTTTCGTTTGGAACTGAATAAAGATGATTAAAAAAAAAAAAAGAAAACAAATTGATTTTGAATTGATTCACCGAAGTGAATCGTTGAATTGGGCAGCTTTGCTTCATGCATCCAGTGCTCATTTGGTCAGTTTGGGTAACTTTTTAGCCCTTATGCACTTTTAAAACAGGTCTAACTCCAAGGCCCTAATTCTGCAAAGTACGACCCGATTGTAGGCAGCTGTAGGCGTCCTACAGCTGTCTAATCAGCCAATCGGGAGGCACGTTTTCTAAAAAAATGCTCCCCAGGCAGGCCGCCTATATTAAAGGTGCCTCTGGGAGCCTAGGGAGGCCCACAGGCCCGTCTAAGCTCGCCTAAGGTTAGGCGGTAGCCTTAGGCGAACCTAGGTGGCCCTGCGCATCTCCCTAGCAGAGCGGGAGATGCTTACAATGTAGGCTAGCAAAATGCTGGCCTACATGGTAAGTAGACACGGCCGCTATACTTTATTGTGGCAAGGGATCTCCCTGCCGTAATTAGTATAGCAGCCGCAGCTACAGCTGCCAGTCTCCCCAACTCCCCTCGTAAATTCGCATCAGGAAAGTGCCCAACCACTCCTGCCGAAAGAACCTGCCTACCCCAAAGATTGCCGGCAGGAGGGTACCCAACCCCTCCTGCTGGACCCCACCAATGACCCTCCCAAACAAAATGCCCTAACCGCCCTCCCCGGACCCCCACAATGGCCTCCCCGAAGATCGCCGGCAGGAGGGTGCCAAACCCCTCCTGCCGGACCCCTCAATGCCCTCACGAAGATCACCGGCAGAAGGGTGCCCAACCCCCTCCTGCTGGACCCCCCCCCCAACGAACCCCTCACCCCGGAACCCCCCTGAAGCTTACCACCAAGTTGGCCGGACGGGTCTTCACACTGTCCGGCCAGCAGGCCCGCCTCTGTCCAAATGAGGTGGACCCGCCCCTCCCCTGCCCAACCCACAGGATCCTAGGGCCTGATTGGCCCAAGCGCCTAAGGCTCCTCCCACTATAGGAGGGGCCTTAGGCATATCTCTCTCCTCCTTTTTTCCCCTCAGATCTAGTATCTGTCTCCTTCCTCTTTTCCTCCTCCCAGGTCTGGTATCGGTCTCCTCTCCTTCCCCCCTGCTCTGGCATTTCTCTCTCCACTCCCTTCCTCCTGGTCTTCCTTCTCAATTTATTTTCTGCCTCTGTCTAAATTCTTTTTTACTATTCAGTCCTCAATTTCCTCCTTTCACTGTGTCTACCTATAGCTTGCCACCTCTTTCCCTCACCCCTTCCAGTATCTAACTCTATCCTCTTCTCTCAATCCAGCATGTGCCCTTTTTTCTTTCTCTTCCCCACTTCCTTCCAGCGTCTGCTCCCCCTCTCCCTCACACTTCCATTCAGCAGCTGTCCCTCCTCTCCCCCACACTTCCATTCAGTGTCTGTCTCCCTCTCTCTACCCCTTCCATCTACTGTTCACCCTCTGTCTCGCCCCTTCCATTCACTGCCCTCTCTGCCCTTTCCATCCAGTGTCCGCCCTCTCTCTCTCTTCCATATGGCATCTTCTCTATTTCTATGCTCCTTCCATAAACTATCTATCCTGTGCCCCTTCTCTCCTTTGTACATGATTGATTTCAGCTCTGCCACCTCTCCATTTTGCTCTCTCTCTATCACCACCTTGTCCCCGTCTCTCTTCTCCTTTCTTTCCTTCCCACCCCATGGTCTGGCATCATCCCTTCCCTGATTCCCTGGCATCTCTCTCCTTTCCTTTTCTTCCATCTTTCCCTCCCCCTCCATGCTCTGACATCTCCTCCTTTCTTTCCTCCTTCCTTTTCCCTTGGTCTGGCATACCTTCCTCCTTCCCTCCATGCCCTGGCATCTCTTCTTCCCTCCAAGCCCTGGCATCGCCTTTCATTCCCTCCCTCATCTTCCTTCTCCTTCCAGTTGGGTACAGCAACACTCTCCTCTGCAGCTCTGGACTTCCTCATACCTGATCCTCCCCCCACCGAATCGCTATTATTTTAAATGTTATGGCAGCCGCGGCACTGTATCCATCAGAGGAGACCTCTAACCACGGCCTGCCCTGGAACTCTTCCTGCAACAGTGACTTCCTGTTCCCGCCTAGGCGGGCGGCTGCTGCAGGAAGAGTTCCGGGGCAGGCCGAGGTTAGAAGTCTCCTCTGATGGATACAGTGCCGCGGCTGCCATAACATTTAAAATAATAGCGATCCGGGGTGGGAGCAGGTGTGGGGAAGTCCGGAGATGCATTAGAGGAAGTGAGAATAGGGCAGCTAAGTATGCTGGTCCAACGTCGCCTTCAAAACCGGGGGGGGGGGGGTTTGAAGCGGCGGTAGGCAGCAGCAGTGGGGGCTGGTCTGGGGGAGCAGGTTTTGCCTTCGGCACTAGATGGAGGGAAAGTGATCGCCTGTCCCGTTGTCCCCCATGGACAGCTTCGGGACGTTATCCCTGAATATGGGACATTTTGGCATCCCGAAGCTGTGTGTGGGATCTAAAAAGGGGACAATCCCATTCAAAACGGGACGTATGGTCACCTTAGTTATGAGGAGACAGGAGTGAGCGGGCCACGCTCCTGCCTTAAAGACTCCCGCTGGATCACCAGGTACCTCAGTGGGCCCGGGAAGATCATGGCGTTGGAAGGGAGATTAAAGTGTCAGGGCCTGGATAGCGATTCCATCAGGCAATCTCAGGGCCAGCTGCCTCTAGCTCTGAGGAAAGAGGAAGTTGCATCATCGGAGGCAGACCGTCCTAGCAAAAGCCCCGAGGCTGCCTGATAGAATCACTAAAGTAATGCTATCGGCAGCTGTGTGTGGAAGTTAAAAGCACAGTGAACTGCCACTGCTAGTCTGGGAGGGCTGGGGAGAGAAATCGATGGTGGAAGGTGAGAGACTTATAGCGCTGGGCCATGTACCCCCTGACAATGGTGTGTGTACCCCCTGGGGTACGCTTACTGTGTGTTGAGAAGGTTATGTGCACACGCATCATTTATGTACTATGCTATATTCTGAATATTTTTTAGTCCATTTAGTCATAATATTTGGACAGTTTGAAAACTAATATACAGACTTTGTTATAAAGTTTACTTTATGCACACATTGGGCCAGATTCTGTATTGTGCAACCACAGTTGAATGTGCAAATCTGTGCACATTGACAATCTGCACACGCAACTTAACTGTTTAATAAACCAGTCAGTGCTAATAATTGGCACTAATTAGAATTTATATGCGGTATTTTCTGTGTACGCTATAAAATGATGTGTATAAATTTTACTTCATGGATCTCAAGAGGGTGTGTGGCCATGGGAGGAGCATGGGCAAGTTGTGGCATTCCTAAATAGTTAGGTGCACTGTTATAAAATATAGCTGATCTGTGCACAGCTTAGTTGCAGGTATTTAAGCCTGGTTCTCATTGGCATAAATGGTTGTGCCTAAATGTTAGTCTTGAGGACAGGTGCGGACGTGATTCTATAACTGCAGTTTAACTTCAGAAGGATTTTATATAGTCTCGCAAAGCCCAATCCTTTTGGGCATCAATGTTTTAGCATCATATATAGAATATGGCCCTTATGAATTGGTTAACCCTTTATTTGGCATGTTGTTCAAAGCGACATGTAAAAAGTTTCTATGGCTCTTATGGGAGATCTGTATCTCCAAATGTTTGTTACTTGGCACTGTTGCTCTCATTCAGCATCAAGTTACATAAAGCAGCCGTTTTCACCATCTGCCAATTAAAGGGTTAAAACCAGTGATGGTTATTTCTGGACTGTGGGAAGCACTCAAGTGAAACTAATAGAGAATGAAAACTCAACCTCTGAGGTTTTTCCACTCATATATAACAATATCACATACAATTACAGTACTCCCCCAAAATTCGTGGGTTCCATTCCAGGAACAGTGGTGAATTTCAAAAAACTGCAAAAGCAGTTTTTTTGCCTGTCATAAGGTAGGGGAGGCAGGAGAGGGCAGCTGGAGCGCCAGCAGGTGCAGAAATTCACTTGCAGTCTGCTCTGACCGCCTCTTCCTGTAGTAAAGTTGGGCTACACCAATCAGGAACTGCTTTGACCACGCAGCTCCTGATTGGTGTAGCCCAACTTTACAACAGGAAGAGGCGGTCGGAGCAGACCCGCAAATGATTGAGTCTGTTAACCACGAAATTCGCGGGGGAACACTGTATATACAATGTTGGGATTACTTTGGTCCAATAATTTGTAATGATAGGTAAGGAGTTTTGTTCGTAGTAGCTTACTCTATTTTGGTCATTTTTGAGGCAATACTTTACACGGCCGCAGACACCTGTTACTCAACATCTCTAGAGCAAGGACCCTGCCTGTCCGGAAGAATAATAACTTTTTTCACAGTAGCTTCAGGTTGTGGGACCTCATCTTAGTTTCCTTGGTAGACTAATTTAAATTCATCCTGTAAGCACAGCAATTGGTTAACAGGCAACATGGACAGACATTTTGTCTTAGTAAGATGGAGTAACTGACAGTCATGTTAGCAATATCTCTGACCAGAAAATGCATCGCTCTGGGAATGAACATATCTTATCTTCAGTACAAAGGACAAAATGGTGACTGCAAACATATCAGTGGTTGTTTTGAAGGACACTAGTCTTATGCTTCCTGCCAACTCAGTTTGTGTTTTTTGTTTAATCGTGCAATGATTCCTGTTTTTTTCATGGCAGTTGCAAAGCTACTAATCAATTAAGATAGATGTTCTATCATTTAATGTTTACAACAACCAGAAGTTATATGGCTGTCTTGTCTCCAAAGGAGTGCGAAAGTGCCAGAGATTTTACACGTACTAATTCTCCCATATAAGAATGCGGAGGAATTTACAGGTATCTTTCCATTTTTTTAAATGTATATGTTTATTATTATTTTTAAACAGCTATTAAACAGTAACTATTCTCAAACGTGAAAAAGAATTTAATGGTAACTTTGTCCGGGCTTTGTAAAGCTTCCTCTTCATATCGTGTCGGGAGGGGGGCATCCGCACATACATGGATGCCCTCCCAACCGATGAAAATAGGCTGAGGAGGGCAAGGACAGAACAGGGCGGCGGCTGGGGAGGGTCTATGCTACCCGCCTGGGGTGCGTCGTGTCCCCCCCCTTTACCACATCCAGTTGATATCAGGATCAGCCTTGTTGCCAGTATTAATAAATATTTTCTCAGCTCCTCTTTTTACAGTGATACTGGAGTTTGTAGTGCAGGTGTATGGATATGCAGATGATATCAGATCTCTCTGAATTTAACATCATTACAAAATTGTCTGGCTGCCACATCTAGATGGCTGAATAAAAAAAGGTTAATGTTAAATACAGATAAAACTATGATATTCAAGGTTTCAAGGTTTATTAAATATTTCATGAATCGCTGAATCTGTTTACAAAACAATGTACATAATTATAAAATAGGATAGAGTTTAAAAAAATACAAAATACATGAACATTAAGATTAAGACGAGACAAACATTAGTTGGAAGGGGAGGAGGGTAAAAAGATACATCTGTTATATCGAGAAAGACAAATAAGGGAAAAAACAAAAGGAAACAGGGTAGTTAAAAAAAAAAAATATCATAAAAGTCAAAAAAGGCTTAATGAAGCACATCCCTATCCTAAAAAGCAATTAACAATTGTTGGAAAAAATCTTTTCAACTAGTGAAGAAATTTAAATATCTAGCAGTAAAGGGAGAAGTTACATCGGAAGGAGGGACTTCGACTAGAAGGTCCCAGAGCAGTCCTGCATGCGATGTTGCCTCTTCATCCCACAAGGCTTCTAAGAGGCTGGTAGGCCCGCCCTGGGAGGCGCAAAAAGGGCCGACCCAGGGGAGTTGCAGGGTTTTTTATTTTTTGCCGATTTTTGAACCACGATCTGGAGCGAGGGGAGGGAGTGGGGCTGTTAGACCTGCAATAGGGAAGGAGGGGGCTGCTGGACTCATGAGGGGGCTGCTGCTGGCTCCCCCGCAAAGGGGGGAAGGGATTGCTTAGGCTGCTGGATCAGATGGAGCTGAAGGGAAGGGAGACAGCTGCTGGATCTTGTCTGGGGATTGTTACAAGATAAGCTTATTTTGAGAAGTTACCCCCTATAAGTACACTTCTCCCTCCATATTCCTGGGAGTTGGGGGCAAAGCTGGCCTGCGAATATGGAAAAATCATGAATAACTTTAGGGCCAACTCCTAACTCACCCCTGCCTCCCTCCTGTCTCCCGGACCTGTCCACTGTACTTACTTTTTAAAGCCTGGTGAATATAGTGGTAAAGCACGGCAGGAGCGATCTTCCTACGCTCCTGCCCCGTACAGAGCCAGGAACAAAAATGGCTGCCGTGAGACCATGGAAACTCATGCTAAACCACCAGGTTTTAAAAAGCAAGTAGTGGAGAGGTCCGGGAGGTGGGGGTGGGTCACCCAGATGAAAACCACGAATAACTGAACGGCCAGATATTGTAACAGCGATCTGTTGTTTCAGGTACATAGTGAAAAATCTAATCAAGAAAATGTGATGACATGTGCCATGAAATAACTCACATGGAAATTATGTAGCTAACATTATAAGGAAATTTTGGAATATTGTCAGAACACATGATACTTTCAGAGATACTCATCTTAGGATTAGCTTTTTCTCAGGATAAAAATTGTAAAAGACATTTTAAGTCCAGCATATGCAAAGTGGATAATAAAAAAAGGCAGGATATGCTTCCCTAATGTTTTTTAATAAAGTGTTTATCATATAGTATCAATCCTAAATGTGCTTCAAGTGAAGGAATGTATAAATCCAGGTGGATGGTAAAAAAATATATTATCAAGAATCACTTGAGGTGTAGGTCATCAATATCTGTATGAAAAGATGTACATTGGAATGTCTACCAGGTACTTTAGGACACTGTCACCTCCAGGCTGCAGTTCAACTGCTACAGAGATTAGAGGGTGGCATTGACAATCCTGGCGTGCTCCTCGATATGGAAGGAGCCCCATAGGGGGGCCAGTTTATACAAAAGTTCAAGTGTATTTCAGAGTATTGCTCACTGAAGGCATTCTCCAAAAATAATTCTTTCAAAGAAAAAACAACTTTAGGCCTTTATTTCTCCAACAACAACAACACTCTTGACTACACAAACAGGAAAAAATTTGTCAGGCACAACAAAAACTATACATCTCAGAATACTTCTTGGTCACAGTAATATCCTTGGTCAATTAGGGTTTGTACAGTTCCACAAAAGCGGACCGACATGTCATGCCCTATTAGGTACCTGGTCTTTAACATCCTCAATCCTGTTTTCTTCACCGGGCCCCTATATTTCTCTCTCTTTTGAAAAAACTAGAGGCAAAAACAAGCCACAATTCAAAAGGAAAAGAAAAAATTCCAGTGCATTAGATTTCATAAGTCCTGTCTTGTCTGTTACTGGCAGATTCCAGCTCTAAAGAGCTGACTGGGGAAGAATTGCTGAATTCACCTTTTCAAACTTTGTTTTCCAAAAGCAACCCACAGAAATCCCAGCCCAGATTTTAGCGAATTCCCCAAAGCAATTTCAAACCCCTAAATGTGACTTGTGTTGGCAGCCACAGCATCGAGAAGGAAGCACATACTGAAACAAAAACAATCCCAAGAAAATTAGGGTTTGGTGAGGCCTTCTCAGCACTGCCTCCACGACCAGCTTTACTGGTACTCCAGCTCTGAAGCTACTTCTATAACTTCCAAACAAACAATTTCCCCAAAGCTGTCTTTAAGCAGTAACTTTCTTCACAGCACCAAGAAAAACAGTCACTGGCATGACATAGTTAAGATCACCTCCATAGGCTCAGGTACATCCAGTTCTGGGCTGAGACTTCCATGCCCTCCTCCATGTAGCCAGGTTCTGGCTGCACTCAGCTGCTTTGCTTCTTGCCACTCCATGGCTTCTTCCTTCCACTCTTGCTTAGCTTGAAGAGCCTCCCAAAGAAGCTCCTCCTAGGCTACCTTCTCCTGGTGTTTGAGCTAGCTTTAAGGTTTGTGTGTGCCCTACCCTCTCTGGCTATTTGAGGCACTTTCTCTCCCTTTAGTGACAGGGAAGTATTTTGATTTCTGCCAATTGTAAACCTCTAGGTGAGGGAGACTTTCTACCTTTAGGTAGTACTGCTGTTCTGTGTTTAGGAGGTGACAGAGTGAGATCTAGAGCCAGAAATTTTACAAACATGCATGTTTGGAATATAAATCTAACATGGTATGACTATAGAACCATTGGATGAGCATTTTCAGAATATAGGACATAGATGTAACGATTTACAGTGTTTCTGCATGATCAAGAACCTGTGAAAATGAGGGGAGGAGACATGAAGAAAAAGATTATTGCAGCATGAGAGACATTGGCTTTTGAGACTAAAATCTTTAAAACCTTTAGGATTGAACATTAAATTGGAATGGAGTGCTTTTTTGTAATACTTATTTAATAGATTGTTATGTATTTTGTATGTGCACATTTGTGTAAGGGAGAGGATGAGAATTCACTAGTTACTTAGGTTTACAGGTCTGTGTTTGTATAAACTGCTGACTTTAGGCTTGACAGTGTATGTGATATTAGTGACATCAGTGATAAGTTCTGCATGAGTGACTATTACTTTAGACTGGGAACATTGTTTCAAAGTGCAAGTAGTGTTCTTGATTGTCTATCTACACGGATACATTTTTTTAATTTGAGTTTAGTTGGGGGGTTCTATTTGAGTTTTAGGTTTATATTCATGGGGGGGTTCTTCCGCAATGCTCCATAACTGCTTTGAAGTAAGATTTATGCACTGGCAGAGTAAAAGCCATATAAATTTGGTTTAAAACAGTGCCACAGTGATTGAGTGTAAGAGGTGCATGCACTGACAGTAATTTATTTAGAGTGCATGCGATTTGGTGACAGCGTGAAGCGTCTCTAAAGCACAAACTCAGCGTTCTGAGGATGTCAGCATGACAGAGTTTTTAAAGCGCATGCGCAGTATTCTGCGGGGTACAGGCACTATTAATTCATGAGTGTTTGTGAATGAAGCATTGCAGGCGAAGTCTTAGTCAACGAGTATAATGGAGTGTGATCGTTATATGATAATTGTTGAATGTATGCTGCAAAGTTAAAAGTCCCGTGTATTACAAGATCTGTTAATTGAATGAAATGAGTGAGTTGAAGGCAGTTTGAAAACAATATTAGCTTGTGTATATAGACAATCAAGAGTTTCTTGTTTGAATTTGGAATAATGAAAGCTGATATAAGTGTTTTATGATATAATAAATTTACCGATTAGTTTCCAGAATGGCAGCACTTTGATATTTTGATTAGACGCCACCATTGAATAGAGATTTGCTGATTGATTTAAAAGATAGTGCTAAAGTGGTGTTTGAATTAATTTTCTTTTTCAATTTATTTTGTAGAAACAGCCTTAAAAAATGTTGACCCCTGATGAAGCTGGTTCATCCAGTGAAATGGGTCCCGTTGGGCCAGGTTTAACGTTACCCCCTTCCCTTTTACAAAACCATAGGGCTGGCCTGTAGACCCTGAAGGGGCATGTGAGGATTACCCCCCCACCCCTCGCCACTGGCAACCTATATAATGAAATATAGGTATAAAGAATATTGTTCTGATATATCATCTAAGACTTGCTATGGTAGAAAAACTTGCACTCTGCCCTAGAAAACATCCTTGCTTGAAGATAAAGGGTTTTTATGACGTTATGACCTTATGATTTATGATGTGTGTAAAGTATCTTTTGTCCATTGACCATATGACCTATGGCTTGCATCTTGTGACATATGCAATTATTACCAATAATTTGACCTTTGCTTGTTATTCTGCTCCAAACTTTTCAATAAAAGGAGTCAGTGCTGTATGCTTCGGGGTCCCTTTCTTGATGGTGCTGCTTTCAAGCATCACATAGAAAACTCCCTGAAGCTTCAGTTACTGTATATCAGGGATCTCAAAGTCCCTCCTTGAGGGCCGCAATCCAGTTGGGTTTTCAGGATTTCCCCAATGAATATGTCATGAGATCTATGTGCATGCACTGCTTTCAATGCATATTCATTGGGGGAATCCTGAAAACCTGACTGACTGCGGCCCTTAAGGAGGGACTTTGAGACCCCTGCTGTATATGATATGATTCTAGTTGTGTGTGCCTGGTGTGTTTCTCATCTCTCTCTTAGCAACTCAGTAAGAATTCCCCTACTAAGAAGGGGGGGGGGGTGACTATCTGGGTAAGTGATATTCACTCTCCAACAGGGCCGTGGCAGTAACAGCTGATGCTCATAGCAATTCTTTGAGTGTCATAATTGTTACCACCATAGCTGGCACTATAAACTGTACTACGATTTTGTAAAAGTGTGTGTGGGGGGGGGGGGGAATAAATGAGATAAGTATTTGATTCCTTTTGAAGCATTATTTACAGAAGTGAAAAATAATTTAAATTCAAATAGCACAGAGTAGATCAATGTGAGAGGTTTTTCAGAGTTGATGATAGAAATCTGGAACCAGTAAGTCTCAGATCTTTTTTGAATATCGGTGATCTTGAGCAGGTTTTCTGAGACCCTTTTCCTCTCAATAATGAATTGCTTACTGCGATTTTGACTGGGTCTTTTGGGTACTGAACCCACAACCTCAGGACGCTGAGGCAGCCAATGCTTAAGTATTATCCCCAATGGCACAATGTTCCAACCCTTCATCACACACTGGGGGAAGAAGCAATCTTCTAGTACACTAACTTGTGGGAACACTGTTTCTATGCATTCCTTTTTTTTTTTTTTTAAATTTTAAAGTTCTTTCATAAAAAGTGCATTATGCAATGTCCTCTTGTTCCTCCTGCTTGGAAGCCTCGCTAGTGATCTGGATGCTCATTAGATGCACAAATCTGTTCTTTCTCTTTCAGGGAAGTCAGATGGTGGTGTTTGTTCTTTTCTTGGAAAACCATAGATTAAGGGTTTGGTTGTTTTGGTTTTAGTTCTATAAAGGCTACAGAATTAAATTCTGGAAGTCCGGCATTTGAATGGAGGAACTTACAGACTCATAATGTCAGCAGTGCTGGCACACTGCCCTCACAGACTTTACTAGTCAAGCATTGTTAAAGACTCAAAAGGCACAGTGACATGAAATTAGAATATGAAAATCATCTGAGCAGAACAGTTTATGTGCCAAGTGGTGTTTTAGAAGGGGCAGTGGAAACATGAAATAGATCGCTCACCCCCTCCTTTACAAAGTCGGGCGTGGTGGTAAGAACTCTGAAGCTCATAGAATTCCTATGAACGTTGGAGGTCTTACCACCGTGGCTGGCGCTAAAAACGCTAGCGTGGCTTTGTAAAGGAGGGCCTCAGTAAACAAGACATACTGCAATATATAGGTCCAGAGGAGCATTTCTGGTGCATAATTCTCCATTTATTGAGTCTGGGGTATTTAAAGCTGTGATGCCTCTGTCTCACTAGAGCACAGGTGTCAAACTCAAGGCCCACGGGGCAAATCTGGCCCGCCTGCTTGTTTTATGCGGCTCGCGGTCCGATGCCCCCATTGTTACCTTGTGGCTGGCTCCCTCCTCCTCACAGCCGTAGTGTGCATAGAGCCGCGTGCAGCGGCTCCTCGCGCATCCCACATCTCATCCAGAAGCATTCCCTCTGACGTTGCGATGTCAGAGAGAAGGCTTCTGGTTCAGGTGTAGGATGCACGAGGAGCCGCTGCACGCGGCTCCGTGCACAATATGGCTGTGAGGAGGAGGGAGCCAGCCACAAGGTAACAATGGGGGCATCGGACCGCGAGCCACATAAAACGGCCAGGTGGGAGCCGGCCCTAAAGTTAGATACCCACCTGAGAGAGGCACAGCATGGAGGGAGGGAGGGAGACAAGGTAGGAGGAATGATTTTATTTTCAAGTTAGTGTTTGAATTGTGTCAATTTTGAGCATTTTTATCTGCTGTCTATGTTTTGCACTGCTCGGGAAGAAATACATTTGTTTCTTTTTCTCTGGGGGTTGTACTGCATGCAGAATCTTGAATCTTAGGGTGTTTTTAAAAAAAATATATTAGTACTTTTAGTTTTTGGTCCTGTATTTGCATAGGGGTTATCTGTGTTCTGTAGGAATGAATGTTGAGAAGCATACAGTGTGTTTTGTGTAGTTTAATTTTGTGGTTAACCATTACCATTATGTGTTAATAAGATTATATTGTGTGTATATATGAAAAATGAATGGAAAAAATTGTGTTATAATTAGTATTATTATGGGGGCGGGGTCTGGCCTGTGAGAGCCTGTGTTTTGGATTTCAGCCCCTTAATGTGATTGAGTTAGACATCCCTGCACTAGAGAGAAAACCTGAAGTGAATTGCTCCAGAAGACATAGACAGGAAAGCCCATACTGCCACAAGAAGGAAAGAAAGGTTACCATCCTGGGTGCCATTCTAGAGAGTGAGCAAATAGTCCTTGACCATCTTCCCACAATATACAACAATTCTGTGGTGATAAAGATGGGAACCTAGTCTTATAAACTGAGCACTAAGACTAGAAGAACAATTACCGCGGTCACTCAGCAAGCAATCCAGAAAAGGTCACCAGTGCCAGAACTAAGATGGGGTGACCAGGAGGACATAGTCCCGGGTGCCATATGTTTTTAGGGAGCTTCAGGACTCCTTTCTGGAGACCATCACCTTCAAATCTGAGCTCACAGTTTAAGGAAATTTTGCAGAAAATTTTTCAAGGAATGAATCATAGGGATCTCACCAAAAATCGACTGTTACACATATATTTCCTTATTCCTAACCCCAGAAATATAAACCTACACAGGAAATGACTGTGGTGTTAACAAATTGTGGAGCCATTTTAGAAGGCTTCATACCATTTAACTCTATATTATACAAATAACTACTTGAGAAGCCACTGTTTACACATATAGACCACAGCAGCAGTTTTAAAGAGGTCATAATGGCCCGGATTCTATAAACGGCGTCCCGATTGTAGGCGGCCAACTGCTGCCTAACCAGCCAATTGGGATGCACATTTCCTAAAAATGGTTTGGCCTGAAAGTAGCCATTAGGTGGACCTAGCAGCTGTAAGTGTCTCCCTAGGAGAGTGGGAGATGCATACAATGTAGGCCAGCAAAATGCTGGCCTACATTGTAAATAGATGCAGCCGCTGAGATTATCATGGCAGAGGGATCTCCCTGCCACGATAAGTTTAGCAGCTGCAGCTGTGGCCACCACTCCCCCAAAGCCAGTCTGCCTGTCCTCCCCCAAAGTCAGCTAGTCTGCCTGCCTTACCTCCCCCCAGAGCCAGCCAGCCTGCCTGCCTATCTCCCCCAGAGCCTGCTATGCCTCTCTCCCCCAAAGTCAGCCAGACTGCCTGCCTATCTCCCCCCAGAGCCTGCCTGCCTCCCCCAGAGCCTGCTTGCCTGCCTGCCTGCCTCCCCCAAAGCCTGCCTACCTACCTACCTCCCTCCCCCCAGAGCCAGCCAGCCTGCCTACCTCCTATCCCCCCTTACCCCGGAAAACAAAAGCCTCCCTCCAGGCCCGATTTAGGTCCACCACCGCTGCTCCTCTGCTGCCTCTACTCGCACCCGGAAGCCTTCTTCCCGACGTTCAATTCTGACGTCAGAGAGGATGTTCTGGGCCAGCCAGGCAGCGATTGGCTGGCCCGGAACGTCCTCTCTGTTGTCAGAATTGACGTCTGGAAGAAGGCTTCTGGGTGCGAGTAGTGGCAGCAGAGGAGCAGCGGCGGTGGGACCTAAATTGGGCCTGGAGGGAGGCTTTTTTTTGGTGCGGCAGGGGAGGGACAGGAAGCGATCGCCTGTCCCATTGTCCTCGCGCACAGCTTCGGGACGCTGTCCCTGAAAACGGGACATTTTGGCGTCCCGAAGCTGTGTGTAGGGACAACGGGACAGGGGATCCGAAAACGGGGACTGTCCATTCAAGACGGGACGTATGGTCACCTTAAGGATGTACCACACAGGGCCAGACACTGCCATTTTGAAGATGACGATACCAGAGGCAGGAGCATTCTCCTCATCGCTTCTGCTTCATTTAAGAAGTGGAGGGGCATAATCAAAAGAAACATCTAAGTCCAATTTGGGCCTAAGTCGCTAGTCGCTACAAAGTCAGCAGTGTCTAAAGTCCATTCCCGAAAAATATGTTTTTTTTCCAAAAATCGTCTAATTATACATCCAGCAGTTTGATTGGCCAGATCGCTAAGTCGTCTATCATTATACCCCATTTTCATCCAAAAATTCATCCAAGTCAAAAATGCCTAGAACAAGACCTTTTGGATGTGGAAGGGGCCAGCAAAGTGACAGACTGGACACCCAGACATGGCAACACAGTAGTGGGGCACCTTACAGGGCACTGCTGCGAACTTCACAAAAAGGGTGCCATATAAACATCTCACAACTCCCTTATAGTTCATGGTGAGCCCCCCAAAAACCTACTAGACTCACCTGTCTACAACCCCAATAGCCCCAGTCTACTTAAGCCACCTCTGTGCTGCTGTACTAGGCTTTCTTATGCCAGGTTCTGATGTTCTGGAGGCAGGTATGTAAAGTTTTTATTACAATTTTTATGATGGTTGGGGGGGGTCAGTTATCACTGGGGAAGTGAGTGTGAGTCTGTACCACGTCTCTACAGTGGTTATCTGGTCACTTTGGATACCTTCTGGAAACTTAGACCTGATTTTCAATTGCCTAAGTTGCTACGTATAAGTTCCGTCTAGGCAGCCTCATTAAACTTTCAGTTATACTTGTAGTACGACTAAGTCTAGGTCAGCCCACATCCCGCCCAAATCCCGCCATATAACAGCACTGAAGAGGCCTAAGTCGTTTTGATTTACATCTAAAACCCGGTTTGATTATCGACATTTGGACAACTTGTCTTACTGATTGTCCAGGTACCGATTTAGACCGTTTTTTAGATGTATTTCCATTTTGATTATGAGCCCTATAGGGTCTGGGGGAGTCCTGGGCAAGGGGTCCAACTAGAAACCATGGATAGTTTTTCAGGAAGTGGGGCAGGAGAGGCATCAGTTAAGGCAGGGAAGTAGGTGCTGCTAGACCCAGGGATATATTTTGAGGGGGAAGGTGGAAGCAGGAAGATGTGTCATGTTGGAGGGTGGTTTGTCATGACTAGCGAATGACATGGGGACAAATTTTTCCTTGTCCCATGGAAACTCATTTTCCTGTCTGTCCCTGCAAGTTCTTTTCCTGTCCCTGCCCCATTCCTGCAAGCTTCGTCCTCATCTGTACAAGCCTCAAACACTTTAAAATCATAAGTGTTCGAGGCTTGTGTGATTAAGACAGAGCTTACAGGAATGGGGCAGGGACAGAGACAGAGACAGCGACAAAACTGTGGGGACGGGGACAAATTTGTCCCCATGTCATTCTCTAGTTATGACCTCAGATTGTGAGGGGGGATGAGGGGGTCCTATGCAAAAATGCCATTGAAAGCTTGTCTACAGAACTGTGTGGGGGTTTTTTTAAACATCAATGTCTAAGCTAATCACCACTCAGGCACCGACAAGAAAGGTGACATTTACAATGAGCTGCAGATTACTGCTGTGATTTTGATGCAGCAGTGAGTTGCATACTTGATGCTCATAGCATGCTGCAGTATTTTGGGAGCACTAATTATGTGGTAGAGTGCTGGATCTAATGCTTTCTCAATCTCCATATGCTAAGAAAAGTTAGATCCTGCTTCCACCAACAACATTTCGCCGTCCTTGTCCAATCCATCATTCTATCCCGACTCGATTACTGCAACTCCATCTTTCTAAGCCTAACAAAGAAACATCTTCTCAGACTTCAGCGGATTCAGAACACCGCAGCCAAATTAATCTTCGCAAAAGGCAAATTTGACCACGTCTCCCCGCTTCTGTCTAAGCTTCACTGGCTCCCAGTCTTCCTCAGGGTTCGCTACAAATGCGCTTGTCTTACCTTCAAATCTCTTCACGGCATCCTTCCTCCCCTCTTCCCACTATCTTGGCTCTCGAGCACTCACTCCACCAGATCCACTCAGAAATTCAAACTATCCTTCCCTTCTCTAATTGGCATCTCCCATACAGGAAAGCATGGTACATCCCTCCTCTTCAGGATCACTGAGCTGTGGAACAGCTTTACGGCCCATCTTCGGAGTTCGACCTCCCTCCAACATTTCAGAAAAACATCTGAAAACCTGGCTTTTCTCCAAAATGTAACCACTCCCTCCCTCTCCATTATTCTATGTACCTCCTCCGTCCTTGTTCACCTTACCTCTCCCTCCTTCCATTGTAGTTCCTCCTCTTTATTTTTAATCCCTGTAAACCGTGTCGAGCTCCACTTCCGTGGAGATGACGCGGTATATAAACTTAAGGTTTAGTTTAGTTTAGTTTAGTGAGGCTTTCTGCATCTTCTCTCCAGTGAGCTGCAAAATGGATCAGTAGAACCACGGGGAAGGGAGAGACATGCCCAGAGTGGGGCAGGACAAATAAACAGATATAGGATGCAGATAGAGAAAAGATATGGACAACGAGAAAAAAAAAAGAGAATAAGAATACAAAAGAGAGAATGAGAGAGACATAGCATAAAGCTACTCTAATAATGAAATTGAGTGCTCTTCACTTTATATACATATATAAGCAGTATTATGGGGTAAAGACCTGGAACAATTAATTATGCTTGCTAATACTTATGGGGAATTTAGAGACACCTAAAACATATCTGTTCCTGAAGTACTTAGGCAACTGATTTGTACAACCTTTTCCACATTAACTGATCTCTAGAGTCGCTATTCACTAGTTTTAACTTGTCAGTTCTACTCAATTTGTAGAATTTTTTAATCATTGTAAACCGCATAGAACTTCATGGTCCTGCAGTATATAAACTGTTGTTGTTATTATTATTATTATTATATTCTCACCAAGATATATATCAAGCTCAATATATATCTCAAACTCCTCACCTCTAATGTATAATCCCTCGCTCCTCAGAAGTACCACCTGGGCTCAAAAGCTTTCACAGCCCTAGGCTTTATGTACTACCTCCTCACTGGAGCCATTATCAATTTTTACTCACAAACTTTATTTTTAAATTTTTATTTAACAACCCTTCTAGCATATTTCAAGGGTACTTAGCTTTTAACTGTGGTCTTCTTTTGAGGGAAATAGGAGCCAACATGTTTCACCCACAGGTTTTTTTCTAGGCTTATCATCCCTATTTAAAGAATAAAACTTCACTTTAGATTTGCATATACCAGTACAGGGGTGGACTGCCTGACCAGTCTATCAGTAGGGCAGTGCCCAAGGACCCACAGCAGTAGGGGACTCACTCTCCCTCATCCTATAGTAACCAGTAATAACCAGGCTACTCCAGAGACCTGTTTCTTGCTTTAAGCTTCAAATTTTATTAAAATTTGATATACCGCAGGGGTGTCCAACCTGTGGCCCGAGGACCGCATGCAGCCCCGTGAAGTATTTTGTGCGGCCCCGGTCAAGGGCAATGCAGTGTTTTCCTCTGTTGCCCCCGGGTGTTTACCGTCGTGCCAGCTCCCTCCTCTGTCTTGCTGCAGCGTTTGCGCGGCCCCAGAAACATTTTTTTCGGCCAATGCGGCCCAGGGAAGCCAAAAGGTTGGACACCCCTGATATACTGTATTGGCTTATCAGTATTCAAAGCGGTTTTACAAAATTTAAAATACCAAAAAACAGCGTCAAAATTGGGAATAGGACAAAACCTAAGACAGAAAACGTGAGACAATGACAAACAAATAGACAACGACTAACTGGAACAAGAGGAGAAGGGGAAGAACTACAAAATTTGTATAGTAAAGAACAAAAATCGTAAAAAACGAAAGGTGGGGAAAACAAAGCGATCGGCCAAAGTGGCCACAATATCTGAAGATGGGGTTATTTTATTGTACTTTGGAGGCCCTAATGAGACTTGTGGTCTATCTTTGCAAACTGCATTAGGATATTTCCATAGTAATGTGATGCAAAGCATATATTTGCCTAGTTTATATCTCATCGCTCACTAATCTGCAGCAACTTAAATATTGCCACAGTACTTTTTAGAAAACCAGTCATAATGCTTCTTAAGTCACGTTAAGGGCCAATTAATGCAGGTTAGAGCCCTAATGCCTCTAGATGAATCTTCCCCTCCCCTAGTGTCTCCAATGGTATGGGATCCAATTTTCAGTGAGCATAGTTTATATTTAAGGCCACATTTTCCCAAATTCTATAAAAGGAGCCCGAACTGAACATGGATCCCAGATCAACGTCTAAAAAAAAAAAAAAAATTTAATGGGCTTCAATGATTTAATTTTCAGAGCTAAAAAGCATTATGATTTGCCTGGATATTTGCTATTATTTAACAATGGGCACACAACTTGCATGCCAGGATTTACACCACGTTTCAGTTGGCATCAAGGGCTGGATTCTCTAAATGGCGCTGGATTTTTTAGGTACAGGTAGGAACTCAAGCTCAGTGAAAAAACCACTTTAAAATGATATTTTAAATTTACCCCCTCTTCTACGAAATTGTGCTAGCGTTTTTAAGCGCAGAAAGCCACGCTGAATGGCCCGCGCTGCTACCAATGCTCATAGGAACTCAATGAGCGTCAGGAGCAGCGCAGGCCATTCAGCATGGCTCTCTGTGCTAAAAACCACTAGCGCGGTTTCATAGAAGAGGGGATCAGTTTCAAAGCATTTACTGGTGCCTAAAACATTGGATGCAGGAATTGTGTCTCCGTAGGTGCTTTACGGTGTCTAATGTCACTGTAGACGTGGCTAACATTGGAAGTGGCATTAGGCAGCATAAAGTGTCGATGGAGGCCCGATTCACACTAAAGGTAGGCAACAGAAATGTAGGCCTGGAAAATCCTGGCCTACATTTCTGTCGCCTACCGTTGCCAGAGGGGCCATTCTATAACCAGCGCCGTCACATGATTGACACATGATCGGCGGCCACCGACAACAGCGCCAGTTAGAGAATCTGGGCCAAAGTGCAGAATTCGGCACTTATGCCAGAGCATATTTGTGAAATTGTGCTACGTGATTATTTTATCCAATGCCCTAACTTTCAGTGCCATTTACAGACTTTTTCTCATTATGACATTTGTGAGACCTAGTCACATTTGCTTTCAAAAACCTTCCCTTGGTGACATTTAATATATGGCCAAGCTTTTAATTTGAATTGTACGCCTTTTTCTATGTGTATTTGATTTGTATCTTACGGTCTGCATTCTGTTTATTGTCAAGGCTGAAAGGCAAGGCATGAAAATAACTTCTGCTAAAAATAATTAAAACATTTACGTGGAACCTAGGAAGTGTGCCTATTGTGCCTAATGGATATGCTTTTCTTATGTTTGTATGATCTTAACTTTTACATCCAAGAATATTTTGAAATTGGAATTTATTTCTTTGCCTGTTTTATTATTTTTACTTTTTTTGGTTATATATTTTAAGTCTTTTCAAAGCATGTTTTGCTTCTTATTATGAATGTTTTATTTGTGATTCATTTAGGAAATTGCTTTGTACAGACATATCAAATTATAATACATGAAATTAAACAATGAAATGACTCATTAACTTTACAATGCAGATTTTTCCAGCTCTCGAATGAGGAAAGACTAAAAAGGTAAGGGCTTTTCAGCTTGGAAAAGAGACGGCTGAGGGGAGATATGATTGAAGTCTACATAATCCTGAGTGGAGTAGAACAGGTACAAGTGGATCGATTTTTCACTCTGTCAAAAATTACAAAGACTAGGAGACACTCGATGAAGCTACAGGGAAATACTTTTAAAACCAATAGGAGGAAATATTTTTTCACTCAGAGAATAGTTAAGCTGTGGAATACATTGCCAGAGGTTCTGATAAGAGCAGATAATGTAGCTGGTTTTAAGAAAGGTTTGGACAACTTCCTGGAGGAAAAGTCCATAGTCTATTATTGACAAAGACAGGGGGGAAGCCACCACTTGCCCTGGATCGGTAGCATGGAATATTGCTAACTCCTTGGGTTTTGATCAGGTTACTAGTGACCTGGATTGGCCACCATGAGAACAGTCTACGTGGCTTGATGGACCATTGGTCTGACCCAGTAAGGCTATTCTTATGTTCTCTACACAATGGGTCATATTCTGCAAATAGCGCCAAAAGTTAGGCATCAGTTCATAAGAACATAGGAATTGCCGCTGCTGGGTCAGATCAGTGGTCCATCGTGCCCAGCAGTCTACTCTTGTGGTGGCCCTTAGGTCAAAGACCAGTGCCCTGAGTCTAGCCTTACCTGCGTACTTTTTGGTTCAGCAGGAACTTGTGCCTATATTGCGCCTACTGGTGCCTAACGTAATTGAATTAATTGACTTTAATTGGTGCGGTAATTGAATGCACCATTTACAACCGATTAATAACACATTTTTTAAAAAGAAGGCACTGGCATGGCATCTAGGAACACCTAAGGTAAAAGTAGGCGTGTTTAGGGGTGGAGATGACCTTAGGCATCACTAGGCACAACTATGTGTGATTCTCCCAAAAAATGTAGGCACCAGAAATGTAGGCCTGTAAAAACCCCGGCCTACATTACTGGCACCTAAGAAGCCACGATTCTGTTAACGGTGCCTAAGTGTGATTGGCATGCAGCTAGCACCATTTTTCTAGGTGCCGGTTGATTTAGACACCATTTACAGAATCCAGGCCAATTTGCATACCCCGCAAAAGATAGGACAAAATATTAAGCCCTGCTTTAGGTCACTGTGACAAAGAGCGGATTATGCAAGCTGTAATATTTTTTTTCCAGGCCATGCTAAGTAAACAGTTTGCATGGTAAAACAAAAACACCACAGAATGCATAAATGACAGTGAATTTATGAGGCAAAATTGACATAAAAGAAAGCATCCATAAACTAGAAATAGTAATTACTTCATCTAAATCAGGGCCTCTGAATAGGGATAGGGATTAACAGACGTTCGTAGAAACCCGGACATATCCTCTTTTAGAGGGCTGTCCAGGCTCCCGGTTGGAGCTTTCAAAACCCGGCATTTGTCTAGGTTTTGGAAAGCCCTGACGAACTCCGGCTGCATATGGAGGGCCTCTGAGCATGCACGGATAATGTCACACACATCCGTATTCGCTCCAGGCCCTTCAGACGTGACTAGACCTCGCCGCCAAAGAAAGGCTTGCTGGGGGAGGAGCTGGGGGGTATAACTGGGCGGAGTTGGAGACAGAACCGGGTGGAGCTGGGACAGAATGGGGCGGGGCTGGAGGCAGAACAGGGCGGAGTTATGTGTCTGGAATTTTCCTTTGTAAAATATGGTAATCCTACCTAAGGAGTATAAGAAGAGGTCAAATGAGGTGCTAGAGAAGGGTCTTGAAATCTGAGGCAATTTATTGAAACTTTAATCTAGACAGAGTGAAGGCAATTTTTAGGACAGTTTTCAAAGAAATTTGCCCAGGTAACTTTGTAGCTGGGTAAGTTGCTCAGGCTGAAAACCTCACCTAGTATTCACATAGATACACCATTGCAACTTTAAGTGTGACTTTGATAGCATAACTGTGTACTAATGTAATTTTAATGAAATGTTACCAGCTACTACTGTTAGTGGTTAACAGTATGCTCTCAGTAGTCACTAGTAGACGTGATTTAGGAAGAGAGTGGAAAGGTTTCATTAATTGGTTAAAGGAGTGTGGGAAGCAAAAAAAAGGTGAAGGGCATTGCAAGTGGTGGAAAATGCTGCAGCCAGATTGATTACAGGAGCATCAAAATATGCTCACATTACCCCTTGTCTTCAACAACTGCACTGGCTGCCAGTGGCATTTACTGTAGAGCAGTGGTCCCCAACCCTGTCCTGGAGGACCACCAGGCCAATCAGGTTTTCAGGCTAGCCCTAATGAATATGCATGAAGCAGATTTCCATGCCTGTCACTTCCATTATAGGCAAATCTCTCATGCATATTCATTAGGGCTAGCCTGAAAACCTGATTGGCCTGGTGGTCCTCCAGGACAGGGTTGGGGACCACTGCTGTAGAGTACAATATAAGATTGTGATGATAAAGTCATCAATTTTTGTATGGTACAATTCCAGAGTTTTCAAGAGTAAGATAACCATTTATCAGCCCAAAAGATCGTTGCGCTCTGAAAACTCTGCTTTGTTAAAGGCCAATCCTAATCCGAAATATGTAGAGACTGTGCAATGATGACCTTTTGTTGTGCTGGGGGTGAAATTATGGAATTGTTTGGTAGGGCAGTTAGAAAATGTGCTGACAGAGTAACTTTCAGAAAACTCCTTAAAAATGCAATTGTTTGTCAATGCTTTTTTTTTTATAGGGTCTAACTTGTCTTGATCGAAGATTAACTGTGAATTTAAATTCTGATGTCCTGTCTCTCTTTTGCACTGTTTTTAAGTATTATATATGTGGATATATTGTAAACCTAGGATTTAGACCAGGGGTAGGGAACACCGGTCCTCGAGAGCTGTATTCCAGTCGGGTTTTCAGGATTTCCCCAATGAATATGCATGAGATCTATTTGCATGCACTGCTTTCAATGCATATTCATTGGGGAAATCCTGAAAACCCAACTGGAATACGGCTCTTGAGGACCGGAGTTCCCTACCCCTGATTTAGACGGTAAAGAAATGTTAAAAATAAATAAATGAAATACATAATTACTGTTGACATAAATTGCATGTTAAAAAAGTTAAAAAAGGTCTGGATGTGTGCTATTCCATGCTCTACAAAAGATTCCCCAACATTTGGTATGCATACTGCAAAGAGTACATTGCAGCCAGCACCCAATTTCCTCTCCCTGCTGTCACTTGCTCACAACTACTTCAGATGTCTGCAGAGGCATGAAGAAATGGAAACAGTAATTTCCCCTGCCTGCCGCTTACCCAGCTCTGTGACTGATAGCAAACCAGAAGCAGGTACAGAGCTCCTAGCCTTGTGCATACAGAAGGAAGCTCTTGCTGGTCCTGTCCCTATGGTGTAAGCTCCTGTTTTGGAAGGACATTGCCGATGGTAGATGTTGCTCCTGCCTCTCACGGTCAGGTGCTGAGAGCGGGCTCAGGCTATTCTGATGAAGAGGCTGAGGGTGAAAGGGTGCCAGTAGACAGCAGGGATTAAAGTTCTTCTTCACCCAGAGAGTGGTAGAAAACTGGAACGCTCTTCCGGAGGCTGTTATAGGGGAAAACACCCTCCAGGGATTCAAGCCAAAGTTAGACAAGCTCCTGCTGAACTAGAACGTACGCAGGTACGGCTAGTCTCAGTTAGGGCACTGGTCTTTGACCTAAGGGCCGCCGTGTGAGTGGACTACTGGGTATGATGGACCACTGGTCTGTCCCAGCAGCGGCAATTCTTATGTTCTTTTTTTTTTTTTTTTTTTTAAACAAATGATGAAAAGTGGGGGAATGGAGGGCCACTAGACTACTAGGGCTTTTTAAATTTCATGTCAGGCGGGTGGGAACCAAGGCTGGCGCACGCAGAAGGTGGAAGATGCTGTTCACGCCAGTGAACATTTCAAGAGGTACGTGGGGGCGCTCGAGCGGTGGGAAAAAGGGGCACATGGTGCAGCGATGCCAGACACCACTGCCCCAGGTACTTCCTTCCCTCGCTACGCCACTGGCTGTGGGCATGCACTTTAACATGTTGTATGCCAGTGTTCTCCAATCTTTTTCATGAAAAGGGGCCGCGGTGTGAATACAAGAAAACTCTGAGGGCCACCAAAAGATTTGAAGCTTACACATGCTACTAATTTTGTAAACCATCTTGACCTGCTTATTAAGATTGGGTATTAAATACATACAAGGATATCTTTTAAAGACTCACTTTATTTTGGATTATCAACAGTAGTAAAATTCCATAAATGACATACACTTAAGAGATTGTTTACAGTTACTATATCAAGTGGGCAAGATTGAAATTAACATATTTGCAGCATATGAACATTTCAACCAATTGAGGGCTGCAATGGAGGACTTCAGAGGCCCCCAAGGACCACATGCTGACATCTACCGCAGGAGAGAACCTCAGTGCAGAAACTTTTAACATGCAATGATCATTAAGAATCAGATAAATTGCCGAAAAAAAAGAAAAAGAAAAACTAATAAACAGAGAAACGCTTTTAAGAAGCGACATTCCCCTCTCCCTTTTGTTTTACCCTTATCTTTCTTCCCTTTCTTTTTATTTATTTACATAATGTAATTAACAACCTCCCTTTCCCCCTCCCTCCTCTTGTCACCCACTTGTCTCAATTATGTCTTTGTCTTGTCATTAACTTTCCTTTTTCTTTTTTAGCTATTTATGCAAATTTAAATATCTCATTTATATATTTTTTAATTATTATTATTGTAAACTGACCAGATACTTGTGATGGTCGGTATATCAAATTACGAATAAACGTGAATAAACTTGTTAAGGGTGCACTGTAGCCTGCAGTAACTTTCTGCAAAGACCCCACAAACTGTAGAATCTCAACTAAGGGAAGGTAACACGTGTAATGATAATTAGTCCCAATCAATACCAATTTTAGCCCATAACTGGTTGTTAATGTCAGTAACTAATTATTATTATTATTTTTTTTTTTTTAAACCCTTTTACTAAACCGCTGGAGAAGTTTCTGTGAGGGTCGGAACATTTAGCACTCTGGACGGCGATAGAAACCTCTACCATTGCTCAGTAAAAGAGGGCCTAAGTTATGCACATATCCGACACTATTCTATAACCTGCACATACAACTTTGTGTGCTATGAATTAGAAAAAGAGTGGTTCAAAGTCATTATGATATTGATCATTTGACAAATAAATGACTTCCAAGCCTAAAAGACTTTGCTACATTGACCCCCCCCCCCCATAATTCTATAAAACAAGCCCAAAATTGCGCACACAATTTAACTGAATAACAAAGCTAATCAGTGCTGCTAATAGGCATTTTAACAAGCAAATATTGATGTAAATTAGAATCAATTAAGAGTTATGCACATAAACTTAGGTGCGGGATCCACACCTAAATTATACTTATGAATCAGAAAAAGGGTGCAGGGAAATGGGTGGACCTGGGGCATTCCTTTAAATTTATGCATGTAATAAGAGAATTTAGACACAGGCATTTGCATCACATTTTTGTTGGTATAAATTGCCATGCTGAAATTTGAGTCATGTTTCCCGCACATAAGCGCTATTCTATCATCTGTGCCTAGAGCGAAGTGCAGGAGAGTGTCGTGTAGTGGTTAGAGCTACAGCCTCAGCACCCTGAGCTTGTAAGTTTAAACCCTGTGCTGCTCCCTGTGAACCTGGGCAAGTCACCTAATCCTCCAGTGTCCCAGGTACATTAGATAGATTGTGATCCCACCAGGATAGAGAGGGAAAATGCTTGAAATACTTGATTTGTAACCTGTTCTGAGCTCCTTTGGGGGGGACGGGCTAAAAAAATAAAACAAATAAATAAAACATGCTGTGATCTCATTACCATGTCAAATAAAGTGAATTCGATAAAATATAACTTAATTAAATACAATAAAAATTGAATTAAGAGTGCTCAGTGTGATATCTTATTCAAAACCAGCAGGTTTGTAGAATAAAGATGTAATATGTCTACATCATTGCACTCACCTACCTACCTACCAACCTTTTAACACTTATTGAAACTGGACTGAGCACTCTAATTCAATTTTTATTGTATTTAATTAAGTTATATTTTATCGAATTCACTTTATTTGACATTATAGAGTATTGGTGAATTTATTATTTAAATTTATTTCTCCTAATTATTTATATATTGTGATCTCATTACCACCTGGACTAATGCTGTGATTTTTTTTCATTGTTCTTATTGCTTTGTATTATATGACTGACTTATGTGTGTTGTGTTGTTCCCTGCCTTGGAGAAAGGCAGGTTAGAAAAGAATAAACTTTAACCTGTCGGTACTACGTGGGTACAGGAAAGCATGTGCACCTTTTCCTATTTAAAATAAGCCTTTCATAAGTACAGGTCTCCCAGTAAAACGTAGGCATTTAAGGGATCCTTTTACTAAGGTGTGCTAACCAATTTAGCACACGCTACAGATTAGTGTTTACTAAATGCTAAGGCGCCCATTATATTCTATGGGTGCCTTAGCATTTAGCATGCACTAAATCGATTAGCGTGTGCTAAATCAGTTAGAACAGGGGTAGGGAACTCCGGTCCTCGAGAGCCGTATTCCAGTCAGGTTTTCAGGATTTCCCCAATGACAAAGGGATTGAGGGGTATAGATAGGTGTAGAGGTAGGCTATAGGGATAGGAGAAGAGGTAAGTATAGGGATGGGAGTGGAGATAGGTTATAGAGCTAGTCAGGGACCACTGCTCAGGCAATGGGCCTGATGGGCCGCCGCGGGAGCGGACCGCTGGGCGAGATGGACCTCTGGTCTGCCTCAGCGGAGGCAACTTCTTATGTTCTTAATATGCATTGAAAGCAGTGCATGCAAATAGATCTCATGCATATTCATTGGGGAAATCCTGAAAACCCGACTGGAATATGGCTCTCGAGGACCGGAGTTCCCTACCCCTGAGTTAGAACATAAGAATTGCCGCTGCTGGGTCAGACCAGTGGTCCATCGTGCCCAGCAGTCCGCTCACGCGGCGGCCCTTAGGTCAAAGACCAGTGCCCTATTTGTGTCTAGCCTTACTTGCGTATGTTCTGTTCCAGTAGGAACTTAACCAACCTTGTCTTGAATCCCTGAAGGGTGCTTTCCTCTATAACAGGCTTAGCAAAAGGGCCCCTTAAAGAGGTAATTCTATAAAGGATTCTTTTTGTCTTTCTATGCATGTAAAAGGGTTTTTATGAATTTATCACAAGCATTATGTGCATAAAATATGTGTGATGACAAGAAGACGTGTACTTTCATGCAATGCATATTCAGGGCAGAATATGGGTATGCCATGGGCATGCGTTGTTTATGAAAAAAATTTGTGGTATTTGTTCAGTTTTCTATACCATTCTCCCCAGCGAGCTCAGAACAGTTTACCCAAATTTATTCAGGTACTTAAGCATTTTTCCTTGACTGTCCCAGCAGCGGCAATTCTTATGTTCTTAACACCCTACCTAATCACCTAAGACAAGAAGACTGCTTAGCAAAATGCAAATCCAATCTTAAGACATTTCTGTTTAAAGATGCCTTCACTGCATAATTCTAATCAAGACTTACTCCTAGTATCTCCTCCCTACTGTGTTGTCCTTTTTTTATTTTTTTTGTAAATATAATGTAGTTATTTTCCCTTCTTCCCTCTTGTAGCGAGTATTGGTTTAATGTTTGTTTGCACCTGTCTTCGTCAACAAATTTTTAAAAAACTTAATATATTTTAACTCTGTATGTACATCGCTTAGACTATTAGATAGGCAGTATTTTAAATTAAAATCAAACTTGAATATACCTGGGGCAATGGGGGGATTAAATGACTTGCCCAGGGTCAAAAGGAGCAGCATGGGTTTGAACCCACAACCTCAGGCTGCTGAGGCTATAGCTTTAACCACTGTGCCAAGCCAATATTCATTAGTTGGATGGCTAAGTCGTAGTCTTCTCCCTTGACTCTAATGAATCTTTGTGATTTACTTTGTGTAATATTAAGACATTTTTGTGATTAAACCTTTCCCCACACTCAGTACATGAAAAAAGTTTTTCTCCAGTATGAATTTTCTGGTGTTTTGTTAGGCAATTGCGGCGTATGAAGCCTTTCTCATATTCACTGCAAGGGAACGGTCTTTCATTTGTCTGACTTTTCTGATGTGATATTAGGCTTTTTTTGTGTGTGGCATCTTTTCCACATTCAGAGCATGAAAAGTTTATATTTACTTTTGAGGAGGTGTAAACGTCTGTGGTCTCACTCAAACTCCTATTTCTACCACTTTGCCCCAAATACTTTATAAAGACACGATAGGCACTTATGTTGACTTCATAAAATACCGAAGGCTAAAATAGATATCTATGTGGCCTTTACACAGAGGTGACCTATTACCCTCCACATGTCAATTTCTTGGTAAATATTAATCTGTCCGTTTTTGCCCAGCGCTAATCACACACTAACAGCTGAATGGATTTCATCCAAGTTGGCAGCTGAAACACATAATGACACAAAGTTTACTGAAATAAAGTCAATAAATAAAAAGATAACTATAGTCTAAAGCATAGCGAAAGAGCATCCGGGACTCTGGCTGTTTCAGTGAACTGCGGCCGTGCTTGAGATCTTTGAATTCTCATGTTTAAGCTTTAGCTCCTGATCTTTGTTCTTACTGGAATCTGTTCCAGTTGGCAAAGAACAGCATATGTTAATCAGAGCAGAAGATTCATTAACTGAAACATATGGGAGCACAGGATTTTAATTCAGAGCCGGCCATGAGAACAAGGCTGTATGCAACAAGGAATGGAAGAGGCAGATTTCAGAAGGTGTTTCTATATCTATAAATTCAACTCATAGACTTTCCAACCTACCGTCTTTCACTTAAAAACTTTTTACTGCATTAGTTGTCATTTTAGATTTATATAATGTTAGCTTCATTTGAGCTTGAATGAAGCATAGTTGATTGTCTAAAACAATAACAATAAGAGAATGAAAAGGTTTGAAGGTCCATAGGTATTACATATCTACAGCAATAGCAAGATATGGTCATGGAAACTGGAGGGCCTCAGGACAAACATCTCTTACAAAACTTGGTGTCATTCTTCGAGCTTCGCCAGTTCTTTGCTCATGTTATTCAAAATTCTGCACACAAACCCCCTCTTTTACAAACACGTAGCATGGGTTTTAGCTAAAACCTGCACTACGCGTTCATCAAAGAGGCAGAAAATTAACATGTATTTAAAATGTATTTGTCAAAATTTAAACAATATTTTTGCTAATTATTATCCATATTCCATTTAAAACATTTAAAATAAAATGGTTTTCTTCTACCTTTGTTGTCTGGATGTTTTATTTTTCCATCATGTTTGTTCCAGTTTAATTTTTCTGCTTTCCTATCATCTGCTAATTCTCCTTCAAGTGGCTCCTTTCTACACCTGCCTCAGACATATTGATCATTCCTTTTCTGCCTCTTTGTTACCCTTCTCCTCTTTCATTTTTCAGCTACCTATCATTCAAAAGCAAAAGTTCTACACTTTAAAAAACTAACTTTGTTCAGATGGGGGGTTACGGTTTATCAAGGAATTGTTGTCTGGATGGGAACGTCTGGAAGGAATGGAAATGCCATGGGCAAAACTGAAAGGAGTAATTGTAAGAGTGACAAACCTTTTTGTGAGGTAAGTACAAGTAAGTAAAAGTAAGAGGAAAAGAAGGCCACTTTTGTTCTCCACAGTAGTAGCTGAGAATAAGAGGTTAGTTTTCATAAACTACAAAAGATCACAGAAAGAGGAAGACAGGCAAAAATATCTGGAAAAGTTAAGAGAGGCTGGTCGTGTAGTCAGGATGGCAAAGATGCAAATGGAAGAAAAAAATAGCTGATACGGTAAAATAGGGAGACAGGACATTTTTTTGATATATGTATTAGTGATAGGAAAAAGTGGCATTGTGAGACTCAAAGGTGAAGGGGAGAAATATGTAGAAGTTGATAAAGAAAAGGCTGAATTGCTTAACAAATATTTCTGTTCTGTGTTCATGGCTGAAGCGCCGGGAGCGGGACCACAGAAGACAAACATGAATGGGGATAGAGGAGTGGTAGATCCTGATTGATTTTCAGAGGGTTGTGCTTGTGAGGAGCTAGCTAAAATAAAAGTAGACAAAGCACAATACTGGGCAGAGCTCTGGGTTAATGGCCCAGAAATATCTAAGAAAAAGAACAATTTAAATTAAATCATTAAATTAATAGAGAGTGTATGTTTGGGCAGATTGGACGGACCGTTAGGGTCTTTATCTGCTGTTATTTACTATGTTATGTTACAATGGGGCCAGATGGTGTACATCCGAGGGTGCTGAAGGAACTTAGGGAAGTTCTGGTGGCTCTGCTAACTGACCTTTTCAATGAATCTCTAGAGTCGGGAGTGCTACCGGAGGACTGGAGAAGGGCGAATATGGTCCCTCTCCACAAAAGAGGAAGTGAGGAAGAAGTAGGGAATTACAGGCCTGTAAGTCTGACTACTTTGGTAAGCAAATTAATGGAAATGCTTTTAAAACAGAGAATGATGAAGTTTCTGGAATCCTGTGAATTATAGGACTGAAGGCAATATTGATTCACCAGAGATAGGTTTTGTCAGACAAATCTGATCAATTTCTTTGACTGGGTGACAAGAGAATTGGATAGAAGGAGTGCATTAGATGTGGTGTATTTAGATTTTAGCAAAGCCTTTGACAGTGTTCCACACAAACGTCTAATAAATAAACTGAGTGCCCTCGGGATGGGTCTCAAAGTGACAGGCTGGGTCAAGAACTAGTTGAGTTGAAGACAACAGAGGGTAGTGATCAATGGAGATCGCTCTGAGGAAAGGGATGGTACCAGTGGTGTGCCTCAAGATTGTTCTTGAGCCTGTTCTTTTTAACATTTTTATAAACGATATTGCTGCAGGGCTGTCAGGTAAGATTTGCCTTTTTGTGGATGATACCAAAATCTGCAAAAGAGTATACACCCAGGATGGTATGAATAACATGAAGAAAGATCTAGCGAAGCTTGAAGAATGGTATGAAACTTGACAGCTAAAATTTAATGCTAAGAAATGCAAGGTCATGAATTTGGGCTGCAAAAACCTGAGGGAATGGTACAGTTTAGGAGGTGAAGAACTTAAGTTCACCATAGAAGAGCAGGACTTGGGTGTGAATGTATGTGATGATCTTAAGGTGGCCAAACAGGTTGAAAAGGTGATGGCGAAAGCTAGAAGGATGCTAAGATGCAAAGGGAGAGGTATAACATAACATAACATAAAAGCCTTCTTCTATACCGCATAACGGTAAAGATCCATGTGGTTTACAAAAGTAAGGAGACATTCAAGATAAATACATTTAATTACCTAAAAATTTAGTGAACAAATAGGTTTTTAAGTGTTTCCTAGCCTGTTGATACGAATCAGCGTTAGAGATAAGGGTATGGCCAGTAGGAAAAGGAGGTATTGATGCCCCTGTTTAAGACTCTGGTGAGATCTCATTTAGAATATTGTGAACAATTCTGGAGGCCGCACCTTCAAAAAGATACAAAAATTAGATAGTTCTAAGTCAAATAGATGTTGGCACTATCATCTTGACATAGAGACACTGGATCATCTGCTCTTCTTTTGTCCCTTGATACTTAGATTTTGGCAATCCATTTGGAGTCAAATCAATAGAATACTGGAAGCTCCAGTGGCATTGACATATGATACAGTGCTGTTTGGCACGTTACATGAGGGCCAAGAGTCCAATAACTTCATGTAATAATAGACTACTTTTCATCATGATGGGAGTTGCCGTACAGCTCATTTTGAAAAATTGTAAAAATTGGGACAGGTTAAACCATAGTTTTTGGTGGGAATCCTTGTGCCAAACTTATAAATTTGAACGTATGAGAGCAATACAATTGGGGCATTATAAGAAATTTAAGGATGTTTGGGACCCATTGACAAAATTGTGTAAAGATTTAGGGCTCCTTTTACGAAGGTGCGCTAGCGGTTTTAGCACGTGCTACAATGCCGCACATGCTAGACACTAATGCCTCCATAGAGCTGGCGTTAGTATTTTCCGTGAAGTGCGGGGTTAGTGCGTACGGAATTGTAGCGCGTGTTAAAAATGCTAGTGCACCTTCATAAAAGGAGCCCTAATTATTGGTTTTAGCCTTTGATTATACACATCTAAGAGGAGTGGGAGGGGGGAATATGCATTTAAAATATTATTTGATTGTAATCTGTTGGTCTTGAACATTTGTATTACTTTTGCTTATCTTTCTACTATATGAAAAGGTGGGTGAGTGGGGAGATGGGATATGTATTTATTATTTCCGTTGATGGAATTAAGTGCTGTTTATTTTGTAAAATTGTTTGACAATATGTTGCACTTAATGTTGGTTTTTAAAATGAATAAAGATATGGAAAAAAAAAAAAGGGAAAGCAATTAAAACATACCTCTTCACCTAAAAAAAGAATTCTTTATTAATTTCCAAGACTTACAAACAAATACAACAATTAACAGCACTTGTATTCAAAGAAATATTAAAACAAATTACCCTACACCCTCCCCCATCCTTTCCCTCCCTCTCGATCTGGATGTGTGTGGAAAATTAAGAAATTCCAGGAATTAAAGATTTTACCAATTTAAACAATCTTTTATTTAACATATGCTTCCAACGGACCCCATATTTCTTTAAACTTTTTATTGTTTCCCAAATGTTTTGTGTTCACTAGACCATAATTACTTTTTAAAGTTAAACTAGGAAGGCTAGGGGGACACGGGTGGAGACAAGAGGGAAACGTGCTAACCTTTGGTGGACCCCCTAAAGTTGCAGGGCCAAGGACAACTGCTCTGTTTGCACCATCTAATGCCGGCCCTGGTAGCAGTAGTATGTTTATGTTTATTTAAGATTTGATATATCACTCCTGCATTTTACTGACCTAAGCAGTTTACAATGTATTAAACTAAAATGAAATTAATGCCTCTGTGGTCATGTGAGGTCCCCAAAATATTGGTGGTGCTCGGACACCCACAGTACCCACAGAGCTGGCACCTATGCCACTAGATACATTTAAGGCATTCCCCCTCACACTCCCCCACTGCTTACTAACCCCCTCCCACCCCCAAAAATCTGAAAAAAAGAGTACATACCTGTCTCTAGAACATCAGCACTTGGTATGGGAAAGCCTAGTGAAGCATCACACGTGTCTTAAAGTTTTATTAAAATTTGATATAATCGCCTATCAATGAATTTCTAGGCGAAGTACAAATATATATAAAATTCAGGTTAAAACAAAAAGAACCCATTCATAAATCACTTTCCTAATGAAAAAAACACCTACCCCCACATGATAATGTGATGTCATATTAGGTTAGGTTCTAAAGCGGAATAGAGATTTTTTAATAAAATAAATAAATACAAATGTAAAAAAAAAAAATCTGATTGGTTGGGCATGGCCAGATGATCCCTGATATAAGATGGCTTGATGTTGATTTCTTCTAGTAACAGTAATGAAAGAAGGAAAGTAGTTATGATATCGGAAGGTAGACTTTACAGTATAAATTGAATAATGTTTCTCTGATGCAGGATAGTTGCCCTGAAATACAATCATGCTGGAACATTGGGAAATGGAGGAACATCCAAGCAGTAGAGAATCTATACCATAAATCAAGCTTGATTCAAGATAAATTAAGAATTATTTTGCTATATTAGAGATTAAATAACTGAAGAATTTGAAGTAGTGTTGAAATGTACTGATGATTGATTGAAGTTTAGAGAATTGGCATGTGGAGGGCCATTTTCAAAAAGGACATCTAAGTCTGACTTGGATGGTTCCCACAAGATGTCCAAATTCAGGAGTGGAGAAATGTCCATTTTCAAAACCACTGGACGTCCAAATTTATTTTTTTGAAAATCATCCGCAGACGTCTTTGGCTGCCAGGATATCCAACCTTAACTTTATTCCCCATTTTCGACCACAGAAACGTCCAAGTTGAAAACATTCAAATCTAGACCATTTGAACATGGGAGGAGCCAGCATTGTAATGAACTGTCGATAAAGACATTCCAACAGAATAGTGGGGCACCTTAGAGGGCACTGTTGTAAACTTCACATAAAGGGTGCCATGTGTACATCTCACCATAACCCCCTTACAATTTATGGTTAGTCTTCCAAAACTCCCCCAAAACCTACTATACCCACCTATCTACCACCCCAATAGCCCTTATGGCTGCAGGTGGCACCTATGTGACAGTATAGTAGGATTTTGGTGGGTTTTGATGGGTTCACACGTTCTGCCATAAATTTAGTAGTTAACGGGCCTTGGTCCTTCTCTCTGTGGCTCATTAGCCCATCCACTAAGCTATTTAAGACAGCTGTGTGATGCTCTACTAACATAACATAACTTTATTTTTCTATACTGCCTCAATCAAAAGAATTCTAGGCGGTTTCCATTGAAGAGAAAAACTGGACAATCAGCGAAATACAAAATAGTAATGATAAGCATACAGCCTATTAGTTAAAAGACACTAAAAATTTTTAAGTTAATACAGTAAAATTATTATGTTGAGAATAAAAACGCCATTTAAGAAATAAATCTATCAAATAATACTGTCTTAATTTCTTTTCTGAAAGTGCCATAGGACAGCATGGCTCCGCCAATATAGTTACCTTTCCCATACCAGATACTGCTGTTCTATAGATAGGTATGTACTGTTTCATTCAGATTTATGGAGGGTGGGAGGGGGTTAGTGACCACTGGGGGAGTATGTGTGTATGTGTGTGTGGGGGGGGTCATTACTTAATTCTTCCAATGATCATCTGGTCAGTTTGGGTAGGTACTTTTTGGCACTTAGATGCTTTGAAAACAGGACTAGCTCAGAATGTCTAAGTTCCATCCAGGATGTGCTGGGAAAGGTTCAATTATAGGTGCAGGACATTCAAGTCTAAGCACGCCCGAAACCTGCCCACAACACGCCTCCCAACACGTCCCCTAGATCTTTGGATGCACAAAAGCTAGAATGCTTCATAGGCTATTAGGATGTCCAAGTACCAACATGACAGTTTTTAGACTTCTTTATTTTTTGATTATGAGCCCCATTGCATATTATTGCAGATTTTTTACATTTTAAAGTGAACACTCTCTTTTCTGATGGTCTTTATAAATTAATATGGGAACGAGAGTATACGGTATTAGTATACGCAACTATTCTTTTTATAAAACAGTTAGTTCTTTATAAAACAGCTACACATATGCATCTATGTACCTTAACAGCTCAGGCATCCTGTCACAAAATTACCCTCCAATAAGAATCAGGAAGTCCATTTTTTTATTTATTCATGCTAAAAAACAGGGGTCCCTGCTGGCCTAATTATATATAAGAAGTCTGATTGCCTCTGTGGAAACACAGTTCTTAAGCAAAAGAGTTATAAGGATAAGGAAAGCAATTGCCTACTCTTAGTCAGTACAGAGGAGTCTGGCAACCTTATCCTTATTACTTTCTTATGTGAAAAACTATCTCTAACAGCTCTGCATATATTAGTGTCACCAAGCGCCCCAAGACATGCAAAATACATCAGACTAAAGCTTGCATTGTAGGCTGTACTTGATACTATGTTTGCAAAGTTGCACTAGCTTATCCAGTAGGGCTATCCAGATGCAATATACTCAAAGAAATGTTACATGACATGAAAGAGCATTTTGGTAATGTGAGACCATGTCGTTCATTGTTTTAAACTCTTTGAGTCAATGCAATGTACATTTGATATCATGAATGAAACAAAAGGCTCTTTAATCCTGGGTATATCTTTGCTTATTTTGCAATGATACATGACACAGTAGAAATATAAGCAGAACCATAGGACAGAAGAACTGGCTGAAAAAAAAGAAAAAGAAATGTGGAGTATCTATGCTTGGATAATGGAGATGCACAGCAGAGAAATCATAGTGAATACAAGCAAGGGCTAGAAGAAGTGCTGGAATATGTCAACCTGCAAAGCAACTAAGTCCATTCTGTATCTAGACAGAAAACAAAAATCATTTTTTGGGAGAGTATACTAGTCAACATTAGGTCATCCAAACATTTCCTCTTCCCAGTTCTTAAGCAGACTTAGGGATAATGGGTGGGAGTGGGGGCGGTGGGGGGGGGGGGAGGGAGGAAGTGGGGGGGAGGTATTCTCACATTGTGCTTCTCTGTATTTATTGTTCCATATTTCTTGCACTTTCTGTATGTTGCGCATAAAATTAATTAAAAAAAAATAAATATATATATATATATATATATATACACAAGAATGTGCTAAACTAAGGGGCTCATAATCGAAAGAAAAAAACGTCCAAAAACCGGCCTAAGTCGGCACTTGGATGAACATTTCTCAAAAACGTCCAAGCGCAGAAAATAAAAACGAGTTTTGGACGTATTTCTAAACGACCTAGGCCTTCATAGTGCCGCTCAACATCCAAAGCTAAAGGGGGCGTTTCAGGAGGTGTGTCGAGGGCGGGACGAGGGCTGGCTTAGACTTAGTCATACAGCATGTATAACCGAAAGTTATACAGCCCAGGATCGACGGAACTTGGACGTTGTGACTTAGACCATGTAAAACATGGTCTAAGCCACAAAAACCCACCTAAAGTCACCAGATAAGCACTGCAAACACATAACACAGACCCCCACACAATACCCCAGTGATCACCAACCCCCCCACCCCCATAAAAATTTTATACACAACTTTAAATTTCAGCCTCCAGACCATCATCTCCTGGTCACCTGGCATAGGAAAGCCTAGTCGTCCAGCCCAGAGGCAGCTTAAGTCGTCTTGGGGGTGGGTTAGGGACCCATAGACAGGAGGACCTATGCCCATAAGCCCCTGTAATCACTGCATCGATACTTAAACATGTGCACTGCCCTATACACCCCCAAAACCCTTTTTTACTGGCATATAAGTGGCTCCTGCAGCCATAAGGGCTATTGGGGTGGTAGATAAGTGGGTCTAGGGGATTCTGGAGGTGGTTTTGGGGGCTTACCATGACCTATAACGGAGCTTTAGGGAGGAGAAGCCATGGCACCCTTTTTGTGAAGTTCACAGCAGTGCCCTGTGAGGTACCCCACTATTTAGGTGGCATGTCTGGGTGTTCAATCCATCACTTTGCAGACCCCTCCCACGTCCATCAAGGCTTGTTCTAGGCGTTTTGGATTTGGATGGAAAGTTGGACAGAAATGTGGTATAAAAATGGATGATTTAGCGGCTTGGACGATCAGATCGAAAGGACGTATAATTAGACGAGTTTTGAAAGTAAAAAAAAAGTTGGACGTCTCTTTCAAAAATGTGTCTTAGGCTCTTTTTAACTTTGGATGACTTGCGAGATGGACGTAAACGGACTCAGACATCCCTTTCAATTATGCCCCTCTAACTGCTTCATGCAAAAGTGAGAATATGAGGAGCTGCTAAAAATTTTTCAGCCTAACCAAGAAGAAAATGCTGTGGAGCCATGAAACTTATGAGTTAGGCTCTGTGGCGTACCTAGCATATGTGACATCCGGGGCCCATCATTTTTTGACACACACACCCCCATCTATAGGAAAAATATGATTTTTAGTAACAATCCACATATCGCACAACAAGAGTGTACCTAGGAAAAGGCAGCATCTTAAACACTGCAGTGAGCACTAGAATACCAACACATACATTGTAAAACTAAACAAGCCAGATCCCACACAGTCAATTGATCCTGCAGTCAATGCCAACTGAAAACTATGTTCTTTTCATACACACAGAACACAGATACACCCTTGCCCAATATGGAATAATCACAAACTAAAAATAGAAATATGTAGACAAAAGTTAAACTGAACCACCAAGAAACCAGACTGTGCATACAATGCAACACCACAACATCACAAAAACAGTAACACATGACCTCTAATACTGTGCAAAATATAAAGACAGAAGATGTAAATTTGAAAAAATTGATACATAACAATCACCACTTTACAAATAAAAATAAAACAAATAATGAGAAATAAGAAAATACCATTTTATTGGACTAATCCCCGTAAGCTTGGTCCCCATCCCCACAAACTACCTGATTCCATCCACACAAGCCTTGAATTGTTTTATACTGAATTTATTATATTAAAGTATAAAAAGAAACATTATTCTGTACAAGTGTCAATTTATAAATCAGTGTCTTCTTCCCACTCTCTCTTCCCCATTTCCCTTCAGCGTCCTCAGTCCACTCTCTCTCCACTTTCCTTCAGTGCACGCACATAAAAACGAGCAAGTAATTTTATATCATTTTCATTCTATTCATTCATAGAAATTAAAGTCTAAATAATGCCAGTCACATAACAAAACATGATTCTACAAAAATAATTCCCTGCACAGTAAAGCCTGCAAGGATTACTAGATGTCTTTCAGCAGCTCCCCTCCCTCCCTCCCCCTTACCTTTGTGGCCAAGTCAAAATGATCTACCAATAAAATTTTAAAAACACAAAGCACACTGTACGCAGAGAAAATGTTAATTATCATTTATATTCCGCGGGTTTTCAAAGAGGTCAGGGCAGATGACTTTATGTAATGTCACCTCGGTAACAACTATACAAAAATAGACAAATATACCCCCTCCCTTTTTACTAAACCGCAATAGTGGTTTTTAGCGCAGGGAGCTGCGCTGAATGCCCCACGCTGCTCTCAACGCTCATAGGCTCCCTGCGCTAAAAACTGCTATTGCGGTTTAGTAAAAGGGGGCCATAGTGCAAAATATAGACAGCATATATAAATTTTCAAAACGGACACATTTTGATCACTAAATTAAAAATAAAATCATTTTTCCTACCTTTGTTTGGTAATTTCATCAGTCTCTGGTTGCACTTTATTCTTCTGACTGTGCATCCAATATTTCTTCCCTTCTTTCAGCCTCCTGTATGCTTCCTCTCCTCCAGACCTCATTCCCTCCCTCAACTTTTTCTTTGTTTCATCCTGCCCCCCTTTTTTTTCTCTCTCCATGCCCCCTTTCTTTCTGTATGTCTGTCTTTCTTTCACCCTGCCCCCTTCTTTCTCTCTCCATACCCCTTTTCTTTCTGTATGTCTGTCTTTCTCTCTTTCTCTCTGCCCCATTTCTTTCTTTCTTTCACCCTGCCCCCTTCTTTCTTTCTCTCTCCATGCCCCCTTTCTTTCTCTATGTCTGTCTTTCTCTTTCTCTGTGCCCCATTTCTTTCTTTCACCCTGCCCCCTTCTTTCTTTTTCTCTCCATGCCCCCTTTCTTTCTGTATGTCTCTTCTTTCTCTCTCTCTCCGTGCCCCATTTCTTTCTTTCACCCTGCTCCTTCTTTCTTTCTCTTCCTCCCGAGCCGCCCAAGTTCTATTCCCCCTCCTTATCTCCAATTGAATCCCAGTCCCTTTCCACACAAAACCATGCTCTGTACACAACCTTATCCTGAATCCCAGTGCCTCCACCTTCTATCAGTGCTGGAAGGCAGAAGTGCCATATTCGCTCCTGACGCCATCTCAGGCAGGAGTGGAGGGGAACTGCTGCAGTTTAACTATTCTCTGAGTGGAAAAAATAGTTCCTCCCATTGGGTTTAAAAGGTTTTAAAAGTATTTCCCATAGGAGGAACTATTTTTTCACTCAGATTAATTAAGCTCTGGAATGCATTGCCAGAGGTTGTGGTAAGAATGTAGCTGGTTTTAAGAAAAGTTTGGACAAGTTCCTGGAGGAAAAGTCCATAGTCTATTATTGAGAAAGACATGGGGGAAGCCACTACTTGCCCTGGATCGGTAGCATGGAATGTTCCTACTGTTTGGGTTTTTGCCAGGTACTAGTGATCTGGATTGGTCACCGTGAGAATGGGCTGCTGGGCTTGATGGACCATTGGTCTCATCCAGTAAAGGCTATTCTTATGTCCCTATGCTATATCCTAGGTAGGTCATGATGAGTATGAGTGTGTTGGGGAGGGGAGGGGGTGAAGGTAGGTAAGGGTAGGGCTTGGGAATAGAGCACCTCTTTTGTTCAGGACAGGATTTTATATAGAGGGATTAGGATTCAATGAGGAGGGGTCAAAGGGAGATCAGAAATTGGGGAGGTTGAAAGGAGGATCAAAACTCAGGGAGGCAGGAAGAGGATCAGAACCTTTAGTATGTGTGTGTGGGGGGCAGGGGGTTGGAAATAGATAAGATACTCCTGGGGAGCTATTGGGTGACAGCTTGAGCTATTATGAATGTTTATGTTGCTATTTCACAATATAGATATTCATGTGAAAGGAAATGAAAATCCACGTGCCTGGTTTTTTGTGTCCATATTCTGTACAGACATTTTTTCCCCTGAAAATTGATATTCCTGCTGCATATCATTGACCATAGACCACTATTTCACCATATAAGATCATGAGTAGAGAATGACACGTTGACAAAATTCATCACCGTTCCCGTCCCCGTGGATAACCGCGGGAAACCATCTTCATGTCATTCTTTAAGGGGAGAGGGAAGAATCAGAGTATGAATGGCCACAACCACTGACCCACAAGCTTTGCTTTGAAGAATGTTGGTGTAGAAAGACTGAGGTTGAAATAGACACTAGAAAATGACATGGGATTATTTCCTGCGGTTATCCGCGGGGACGGGAATGGTGACAAATTTTATCACCGTATCATTCTCTAATCGTGACTGTTATGCCCCTCATTAAAGATAAGCGAGTGGGTGTGGACGATATTGGCAACTTTCGGCCTGTAGTCTCTTTGCCGGTGTTGGCCAAAATTCTGGAAAGGTTGGTTTATATGCAACTCGAGAGGTATTTGCAGGAAAGTAAGGTGCTTGATGTCCACCAGTATGCATTCCACAGTCATCATAGCACAAAGACATTGCTGGGTTCTATGCTTGATGGATGGTGGAAGGGAGTGTCTGGCTGTTTTCTTGGATATCTCAGCGGTCTTTGACACACTGGACCATCAGATTTTGCTTGAACGGTTGAAGGGCTGTGGTACAGGGGTGTGGCATTGAAATGGTTTGCTTCGTTTTTGTCTAATCGACAGCAGGAGGTAATTGTTCAGGGAAAGATATCTCAACATAGAGAGATTCACACAGGAGTGCCGCAAGGAATGACACGGTGACAAAATTCATCACCGTCTCTGTCCCCGTGGATAACCGCGGGAAATAAACCCATGTCATTTTCTAGTGTCTATTTCATCCTCTGTCCTTCTACACCAGCATTCTTCAAAGCAAAGCTTGCGGGTCAGTGGTTGTGGCCATTCATACTCAGATTCTTATGGGAGCCAAGGATAACGAAGCCATTGTGACATCACTAATGAGATTGGCTCTTAGGCACTGGTGGAATGAGGCATTGTGACATCACATTATCTGCTCTGGATATCAGAGACTGTCATTCTGTAGTGTCTATCTCAACTTCAATCCTTCTACACCAGCATTCTTCAAAGCAAAGCTTGTGGGTCAGTGGTTGTGGCCATTCATACTCTGATTCTTCCCTCTCCCCTTAAAGAATGACATGAAGATGGTTTCCCGCGGTTATCCGCAGGGATGGAAATGGTGATGAATTTTGTCACCGTGTCATTCTCTAGCAAGGATTAACACACTTGGCAGTGTGTTTAACCTTTATCTTCTGCCGTGTTGTAAGCTGTTTGCAGCAGTTTGGAGTCTCTTATAGCTGTGGTTCCCAACCCTGTCCTGGAGGACCACCAGGCCAGTCGGGTTTACAGGATAGCCCTAATGAATATGCATGGAGCAGATTTGCATGCCTGACACCTCCCATTATATGCAGATCTCTCTCATGCATATTCATTAGGGCTATCCTGAAAACCCGACTGGCCTGGTGGTCCTCCAGGAGAAGGTTGGGAACCACTGTCTTATAGGCTCTGTGCTGATGACATCCAGTTCTTTTTCCCCACTGAGGGACAATTTGGGGAGGCAGAAGAACAACTAAAATTGGTTATGTAGGGGATAAAGGGCAACAGAAATTAAACATTCAAAAGACCTTAAGGGGTCCTTTTATCAAGTCGCGCTAGCGGGGTTAGCGCGTCGGACATTTCATCATGCACTAACCCCCGTTGCTGGTTAAAAAGCTAACGCCTGCTCGATGCAGGCGTTAGTGGCTAGCGCGGCAGGCGGTTTAACGCGTGGCATTACGAGCGTTAAACCCCTACCACAGCTTGGATAAAAGGACCCCTAAGGTTATGTGTTTTAGGCCATACTGCAAACTGTAGTTTTGTCTTGCTTTGATTATTGTAACCTTGTGTTTTTGGGAACACCAGCCTTGATGTTACCTGCATTGCAGGTTGCACAAAATTTGGTTGTGCGGACGCGCTTTAGATTGAGTAAGCGGGAACATGTGTCAGAATACTACATTAAATAATACTGGTTGAAATTAGATTACCAGGTACAGTACGTTATAAGCTGCTGGTTATGGTATATCTATGTGCACATGGGCCAGCACCAAGATATCTGGTTGATAATATTCTGCCATATGTTCACTCTCCAAAGCTCCTTTCTGTGGAACATGGTAATTTATTTGTCCCGCCTGTTAAAAACTTGTGTTTGCAGGTGTCAAGGGTAAGTATGTTTTCTTGCAGAGGACCGCAGGCATGGAATGAGATCCCTCTATACACCTGGGAGCAGGGAAATTTGCGCAATTTTAAGAAATTACTGAAAAAGTATTTGTTTTGTAAGATGAAATATAGGAACTGAAGCTTTAATATAATTGTAAGCGCTGGTCGCTGAAATGTTTTGTTTGATTTGTTTATATTGTATGTGATATAATAATATTATGTAAGTACTTTTTGGAACCCGCTTTTGTATAAGCCTATAAACTATATATTTTTAGAACAGTCTCTACGTAGGCAGATCCCATTCTAAAATACCAGTGGAATTTCAAGTGTCCTGACCTAGACACCTGATTTCTGATTTAAGAAGTCTTTCTGCAATATTGCCCTACATGTATCTGCTCAGTTTTTGAATTCAAGACCATAATTTTATTTTTTTTTTCTGCAACTTACAAGTCCATTTCAAAATGTTCCCTCATTTTAGACTTCTGTGTACCTCCAGTCCTAGGTACAAGGCAGAATTATATAAAATTGTAGAGACTGTAAATGGTACAACCTCCCCCCAGCATTGCCTGCCACTTGCTTGCATTTTGGAGGGCCGCTGTTTCCAACGTTTCTTGATAGGCTGACAGTTCTTTAGAAGGATTCACTGCATGCAGCAATCTGAAACCAGGTTCATTTCAGTCAGCATTTTTTTTTTGCTCCTAATGAAATATGAAGTTCATTCCTACTGTAGGCAGGTTTTTGCTCTAGGCTAATACATATTTTAAGTGAATCCCACCACACTAATTTTCTCCTCAGCTTTGGACAGAACTGCCAAGAGATCCAGTTCCAGAGACCTTTTGACGGTCCTGATTTTTAACTTACATCCTTCAGTTGCGTGGTATTTGCAGTTTTTGCCATCGAAATCGGTGCTTGTGTTGCCAGAAACCCAGGTCTATCCCGACGGCTCCTTTTCTCAAACCGGGTCACTTGGCAACTCTGCTTGGAGAGCGCGCGCTTAGGAGAAATGATTAGAGGCAGCTGCTTCCAGCCCTTCCCCCCCTCTTCCCTCAGACCGCTATCCTCACCTCGCCATAGCCTTTCATGAAGAGCTCCGGCTCGCTTTCAGTTCAGCCCTTTCACAAAGCACCGTTTCACAAACGAGGACCCCTGAACAAGGATCCCGGGGCTCCGTCCTCTAACTGACATTTTTTTTACGTAGGTATCCCCCCCCCCCCCCGCTTCGCTGCTCCCCGCCGTCAAAGCCTCAGTTCCAATGCACTGCTGTAATACCACAGTTGAACCCGTCGAGGAAAGGCTACAGCCCGTCACTTGACTTGGGCTAGTCACCATTTGAGCGGCTCAGAGACGGAGTGTGTTGCTCTGGAGACTTTTGCATCTTTTTTTTTTTTTTCCATATGCAAATTTCTCCTCGAAACCCCGTGTTCGTTTCTAGGCGATATAGATATATATATATGGCTTTATCCCCCCTCACCTTGCAAGCAATCCTTTCGAATTCTCAGTGGCGATTTTGGAACCCAGAACAAAAAGCACCTGAGTTGAAGCAAGGCATTGAAAGGAAATGCACTGCACTTACCATATTTGCAGGAGTGCGGACAGTGGCAGCGCTGTGGATTTTTTTTGTGTGCAAACGGAGGAGCGAGGCGCTGTCCAGGGTATTGACTCCTTCTGCCCCTCCCCCCGCAGCTGAAGGCACCGATTAGCGATTGTGCTCACAATGGCTAGGACTGTGTGGGGCGTGACGTCATAAAGGAGGCGGGCGCCCGGTGGCTAAGCTCGGGGCACAGCGGCACCAGCCCTGCATAGCCCTTCGAGGCTTTGGCCCAGGCTGTTTGCCAAGAGGATTTAGGACGGGGCATTATCGCCCTAAACACTGCTTTATAACTGCATCCTATCACACTGCATATGTTGAATTGCAGTGAATGTCAGGTATCTCTCCCTTTGTAGGTTCCTTACACATCGGGGGGGGGGGGGGGAGATATTTGGGATTACTAAAGGTATTTATTTATAATATTGCAATAATATATGCATATGCAGTGTAATAGTTATGTGAGGAAGGGAGGGAGAAAAGGATTGGTAATGCATTAATTTTGTGTATTTTAAGTGCTTTATGTATAATACTCATGTTTAATATAGTTGTATTGTGCTGTCAAAATTTGAAAATCAATAAAGAATTAAACAAACAAAAAAAAAACCTGCATCCTTAGTGAATTTCTTTTCCTTTTTTTGACAACCTGCGGTGCTTCGGATTCCCATATTTAATGTTGGGATTTATTTTCTTGGGAATAATGTGAATATCTATGCTGTGACCAATGAAAACAACTTATTAATATAATGACTTTGGATCATCTGTTATATTTTTGTCCATTGATACTTAATTTCTGGAGGTCAGTTTGGGGACAAATAAATCTTATTCTTGAGTCATCTATTCCCTTAACTTATGAAGCCATAATTTGTGGTACGTTACTGCACCTTAAGCCTACTTTGGATAAATATAAAAGCCGTCTTTTCTTGATCATGATGGGAATAGCCATCCAAATGGTCACACATAACTGGAAGAGCCACCACAGAATAAATTACACATTTTGAATAAATTACACATTTTGGTGGGCAAATGTGTGTACCACATATAAATATGAGAGAATGAATGCAGAATGTATGGGGGTTTTAGCAGTTCATTTAATAAAATGTGAAGCCCATTGACTACATTTGTTACCTCAGAATAAGGGTCATGTATCTCTCCTTTTCTTAGATTTCCTTACACATCCAGGGTGGGTGGGGGAGGAAAATGTATTTTGAGGATTTAAATTACTTATTGGAGGGTGGGAGAAAATGATTGCTTTACATATTACTTGTGTAATTAATAGTGCATTTTATGCAGTTTTATGTTCAATTCATTGTATTGCACTGTCAAAGTTTGAAAATCAATAAAGATTTAAAAAACAAACAAACCACAAAACTTATTTATTTTTATCTGTCTTGATAATACTGTACCAGAACTGGAAAATAGCAAGGTTAAACTAGATGGTGGTTCTGTATGTCTGACACCTTGTAGTCTACCGATTTGCTTCGCATATACAGATGCAAATGTCGAATGTACATTTCTTCCTTTTCTGCTGGAATCGTAATCAGCAAGGCGATGTCTTTTTTTTTTTTTTTTTTTTTTTTTACTATTGGGACGTATACCCCAGCATACATACAAGCATGATTTAAGGAAAGGACAACAGTTCTCCTGAAACTGTCTAATAGCATAAATGTCTCCTCAAAGAGAACCACAGGAGGACAGTGTACTTGAAATACTCCAGCAGTTTTAGGCATGCAGCATGCTGAATAAGTGATCACATTAAGACCGCAAGTAAATGCACTTTATTCAAAGCTGTTCGTAAAGTAAAAGCAAAAAGACTCCAGACATTCACACATTTTAAATGCAGCAAATATATTACTATAACCAAGATATAGGTTCTATGGAGAAGCTTTTATCAGGATCCAAAGCCCTGGGACAATAATTTTGTTGAATTTAAATTTGTGAGGTGTAGCTAAACACTTTTTATTTTCAATGCTGCCAGACTTTTGTCAGATTTCTATCTGAGCCTCTAGTAATATCGTGAGGATTAATGATGATGAGTCATTGGACTTTTTCCAATGCAAAACGTATGTCAGATTCAATCTTTCTGTCGGGCTTTACACAACGTGCATTTGAATGACTGCTGGTGTGAGGTTATTATTTCTGTTCTACACCATTCCTACATAGAACAAAAGATAGCACCATCTAGTGGCGTTCCAAAATACTATTTCAACACATCCTTATAGCAACTGAAAGATCATTTATTTATTTGTAACACTTTTATTCCACACTATCAGTAAGCTTCTAGGTGGATCACATTCAGCATTTTTCCCTATCGTGACTTTACATAGTTGCAATTAATTTAAAATCATACATTTGTTTTCAATAAATCATTCTATAGCAGTGGTTTTTCAACCGTCAGTTGTGACACACCTGACAAACCGTATTCAGGTTTGATTCAGCAAACTCTGCAGTATGAGTTGGCAGAAGGATAGAAAGCTCAAGGGGTGGGAGAATTTTCAGGCTATCTCCTCCTCCTCTGCAGCCAGCAGTGGCAGTACTCATGGTTACATGGATGGAGCAAGACCCCCCATATTTCTGGGCCAGGCTTGCAGCAGTGATGGCAGCCACAGGGTAGGAAGTAGAAGTCCACATTTCTGGGCCAGGCTGGCAGTACTGGAGGAAGCAGGATGCATAGCCAGGTTGGTGGAAGTGCAATTAGGTTTAGGATGCAGTGGCACTAGTTGCTGATAGAAAGGAAGGGAGGTCAGCAGACCTGTAACATTTACAGCCTGGGGTGGTGGCATCAATAATCATTGGGCATGGGAGGAAATTATGTGCTTCATGGAGGGGAGATTTGCATCCCCGCGTTACTGCCGCCCATTGAGACGAGGGCTCTCGGGCTCTTAACAGCAAGATATGTATTGGCCTGCTTACCTCTGTCTCTCCCCCTAAACTCCCCCCCCCCTTCTCCCCAATAACCAGACCACACTCTTCTTGGTAGAAATAGCCACAGCTCTTGTTTATTAACAACCAATTCATTTAAACACACTCAAATAACAAAACTGTTTCCCGAGCTACACGTTAAACCATTACCCATAGTATTTGGCCCCCAACCCTGCCATGCCAGCAAGGGTCTGGGGGGTGGTATGTCCCCACATGCTCCTTTAACCATAGACACTAGAACCTGGGCATGGCTCCCTGCCAGCCCCCTGCTCATCTCCTGATGAGCCCCACCATACAGTAGCTAGGGATAACCGCCACAAGGCTGTACCAAACAGGCCTCCATCCAATAAACCAGAGCTGCGACTACACCCCTGTGGTAGCATGATGAGACTCACAACAAGTGGCAAAATCATCCAGCAGTAAGTCCCACCCCACTGCTGACAAATGAACTTGATCCCACCCAAACAATCCCCCACAAGTCACATCCACCCAAGTATGCTGGATCTGCATCCCTCCCATGCTAACCTCCCACCTGTTGATTAATTTTTGCTAACCCTCGAGTCCACCTGCATGACTCCAATCTGCGCGGGCACGGTATGATATCCGACCATACCAACCGCGAATGGGGGAACCAGTCCAGCACCAGTTGAAAGTCATCTTTAATACGGTCTATGAGCTGTTTGACCGTCAGAGAGTCCACATCGTTACCGCCCAGATGGACCAACAGGAGATCTGGCCGATGTGGGTTAGTATGCAGGCGAGCCATCAGTGGCAAGAGTTGATGCCAATGCAGACCGCATTGCCCCCACCAGGATACACGGACTCCACTGCTCTCCAAGCCTAAATGCAGGCCACCCGGGCGAGTGACCGCTCGCTCGCCAGCCCAATGTACAAATGAGTGGCCCACGATCCAAACAGAACAGGCATGGGAGACAGAGCCTGCAAAATAAAGTACAAACTGAACCCAGTCGCCCCAAAACCCAGCTATCTTAGTGATACTAGGTGCCCCACACGTGCACTGCACTCCCCCTTCTGGCACCATCCCCCACTGTCAACACACCGCTGCTTCCGCCCCAAATCCCCACAAACCTATTCCGTAACATCCCTCCCGACCACTGGAGCCTGAACCACAGGCCGTATATATCCCCAATAAGCTCACAAGGACCAGCGCCCCAAGTGTTGATTGTCCTCATCCAACAAGCCAGCGGCTTGAGCACTGGTCGCAGACCCTATCCTAAAAGAATGGGTCCCATAACGGGAAGGGACTTCCCCACATCTCCCAAGTGCCAACCATAGAACAGCCAGAAAGTGATATCATGTGAGAGGAATACCATCCGCATGTATGAATAAGGGGGACCCCTCCTGTGGGCAAACCACAAGGAAGTTACGCATCAAGGTGACCAGACACGAAGAGCTACCCGGGATAGGATGGAGAACCCTCCAATGCCTTCTACTGAGGACCCAGGAAGACGCTGGGTCCTCCGAGGTCCCGGCTTTATATGCTCCGCCCGACCGTTGCCCTGTGCTTCTCCTATCAGGAGGCCACCCAGTGGCAGGAAACCTGCTCACCGCTAAGCTGCCTCCTCTACTCCTTACGCCCGCCCACCACGCAGAGTGTTCGTCCCCCATGGGAGGCAACGCGGGCCCTCCATCCCCGCGTTACCGCCGCCCATCGAGACATGGGCTCTCGGGCTCTTGTTTCTAATTTTAAAAACAATTTTATGTAAACTGCTCTATCAGGCTTACCAGGGATAGCTCTATTTTAAGTATAATAATCATAAATCATACAATCTCTATAGGCGTGATCCTGTTTGTAAGCAGAGATCAAAGACAGAGTTTAAGTCAAGTTTCAGGTTTATTAAAATTTGATGAAATGCTAATCAAAATTCTAAGCGTTTAACAATTAAAAAATTAAAATGGGAAAAAATTAATATACAGTCAAACCTCGGTTTGCGAGTGTTTTACAAGATGAGCAAAACATTCTCACAAAACTTGTCTCGCACACCGAGTGTTGACTCGATTTGCGAGCACCCCCCCTCCGATAACCGGCATCGCTCCCCCCGCTCGAACCGGCACCACCCCCACCCCCTGTGCGAACTGGCATCCCCCACCCAAACAACATGAACTTGCCAGTGCCGCTAGAAGATCTTCCTGCCTCTGCCGGCCTTGAGCATGCATCTGCGCATGCTCAAGGCCTTCTAATTCTCCCTCTCTCTGAGCTTGCGCAGATGCATGCTCAAGGCCGGCAGAGGCAGGAAGATCTTCTAGTGGCACCAGCACGTCCTGTGGGCTGCGTGCCGGTGCCAGACGGGGGGGGGGGGGTAAGTTCAAGTTGTTCGGGCAGGGGTGCTGGTTCACGTGGAGGGGGGTGCCAGTTCACGTGGGGGGGGGCCTTTGCGAGTGGGGGAGGCAGCGTCGCTGGCCTCGGGGGGGGGGGGGGAAGTATCAAAGCGAGTTTCCATTATTTCTTATGGGGAAACTCTCTTTGTTATACGAGTATTTTGGTTTACGAGCATGCTTCTGGAACAAATTATGCTCATAAACCAAGGTACCACTGTACTTGTTAATGACAAGATGTAACTTACATGAAAACAAAAGGATAGAAGAGGGAAATAAAATTTTAAAATGAAAAGAGTACAATTAAGGTTAAAAACAAGAGGGCAATGGGAGAAATCATATCAATGTTGAATGTGATTACTACAGAAATCGATAGTGTGGACCCAGAGATCATTTAGCATTCATGTGCGTCTTTAAAGAGGAAAATTTTATGGTTTCCCTTAAATTTATCTAGATTTTTCTCAGACCTTAAATGTGAAGGTAAAGAGTTCCAAATTGTAGGGGTTAAAGGTGTCTTTAAATAAAAATGTTTTAAATTTGCCTTTGAAACGTTTTAGTACTGTTTCTCCTCTTAGTTCAGTAACAGAGATAATTGCTGTTCGGGTTATGCTAAGGAGTTTGACTGATGGAACAGTTAAGAGGTGTAGAGAAAGTGATCTGAGCGTTCTTGATGGGGTATAAGGGATTAGAGCACTATTCAGGAATTCTGGAAGATTACAGTTGTGTGTTTTAAACATTAGTAGTAGGATTTTATATGTTATTCTGTGTTATGGGTAATCAGTCTGTTTTTATTAGGAGTGGTGTAACATGATCGTACTTTTTTGCATTTTCGATGAGCTTTATTGCGGTGTTTTGTATGATTTGCAAACGCCTAATCTAGAGCTATTTAAACGCCCCCAATGGCACCATTGCATCATTATGTAAAGTTTTAGCTCTTGCTGCCAGCCCTTCCCCCTCAGGACACTTTCCAGCTCCCCTGACGGCTTCTGTGAGCTTGGTCAGCTCACACGGATGCCTCACTAGCATAACAGAATTACTTACTCCCTCCCTTTCTATGACTGTAGAGTGCTTCTAGTTTTACCACCCCCAAAGCATTCCCATTGGCCGAAAACTACAAAGCCTCAGTGTCCCAGAGCCTCCTTGCATGAGATTGGTTGACAGAAAAGTACACATCATGAAGAGCCCAAAAAGGTGAAGGGCAGCAGAGCAAAACATTTTTCTGCAATGCTTTGTCCTCTTTTCCTGTGTTGCTTGGAGTGGGTGAGCCAGAGAGAAAAGTGGAGGGGCTACTCAAATGTCACACCATACTGGCTGAACTTCATTGGTTGCCAGATGCACGGTGAATACAATTCAAGATATTGACCTTGGTATTTAAATCTGTTTTGTGACTTGTTACCTAAGGTGGCTGCCTCTTTATTACAGGCCCTCTGAGATCGCAAGCTAGAGACCTTTTGATTGTCCCTCCACTTCATTCGGTCACTAAAGTCGTAAATTGATCCCAAATGTTTCAGGTGGGCTAGACCTTCATTGTGGAACTCAAATCCAGACTCTATTCATCTAATTTCTGATTTTTGGGCATTCCGGAAAAGTTTGAAAGCTTTTTTTTTTTCCAATTGTTTTTTTCAAACCTAGGCAATGTGTAATTTTAGCAGTTATCTGGCCTTATTTAAATGTTTTAAGGAGCAGGTCTCAGGATTTCAGTTATATACTGTATTGTATTGTGGTTTGTTGAGTTTTAATTATGTATGGAATAATAATAATAATCTTTATTCTTGTATGGGGGGAACACCACTAGGGGTTAGTAACCTGGAGAGAGACCTGGGAGTGATGGTAGACGCAACACTGAAGGCATCGGCGCAATGCGCCACAGCCTCTAGGAAAGCAAACAGAATGCTGGGTATCATTAAGAAGGGTATTACGACCAGGACGAAGGAAGTCATCATGCCGCTGTATCGTGCAATGGTACGGCCGCATCTGGAGTACTGTGTCCAGTACTGGTCGCCGTACCTCAAGAAAGATATGGCGGTACTTGAGGGAGTACAAAGAAGAGCAACCAAACTGATAAAGGGAATGGAAAATCTCCCATATACCGACAGATTGAAGCAGTTGGGACTTTTCTCCCTGGAGAAGCGAAGACTTAGAGGAGACATGATAGAAACCTTCAAGATCCTGAAGGGCATAGAAAAAATAGACAGGGGCAGATTTTTCAAATTAAGGGGCGCCACAAGTACAAGGGGGCACTCGGAGAAATTGAAAGGGGACAGGTTTAGAACAAACGCTAGGAAGTTCTTTTTCACTCAGAGGGTGGTGGATACATGGAACGCGCTTCCAGAGGCTGTTGTAGACAAGAAAACATTAAATGGTTTCAAAGAAGGTTTGGATAGATTCCTGGAAGAAAAAGGGATTGGGGGGTATAGATAGGTATAGACCATTGCTCAGGCAATGGGCCTGATGGGCCGCCGCGGGTGCGGACCGCTGAGCAGGATGGACCTATGGTCTGCCTCAGCGGAGGCAACTTCTTATGTTCTTATGTTCTTATACCGCCCAACCATAAGTTCCAGGCAGTTCACAACAAAGAAGGACTGCACAATCAGTGAAACATACTTATAAACAGAGATACAAGTGTTTTAAATAAATAAATATGAACAGAAATGATGTAAAAACCCTCCAAAATATGTAAATACTCCTAATAGCCCCTATTTCTGTGCTTTTCCCTAATAAGTATCATCCTTTTAGAATTGTTGGAAGTACAATTCTTCTATTTGTCAATGATTGATTTTTTTTTATTTTATTTTTTTAATCAGTCAGTCACTGGGACCTTGCAGCAATGGCATTTGTTTATCTACATCGGAATAGGCTCCAGAGGGAACTTAGTGTTTTGTAACAGTGACATACATTTGCCTTGCAAACAAACACCAGGACTCCGGGGAAAGATTTGTTGGCAAGAAAGCAACAGGTTCAAAAGAAGCATCCATATATAGAGGATAAACACCTCTTTGTAGGTAGAAAGCTGGACAAACAAAACTTTATACCAGCTGCTTTTCAGCAACATATTTTTCCTGTAGTCCTTTTTCTACTGTTTTGGGGGGTTTTGCTGGTTAGGATAAGTTTGTTCTGTATTTATACATACACTATTGGAGATCCAAGGAAACTCATCAGTAAATTAGCCTCAACACTGGGGACTCACTCATCCCTGTTCTGTATCATTTGCTTTCTTCTTCTTTTGCCCCTCCCAGTCTCTAGCCTTAACTTTTTTTTCTCTAAATCTCCCGTTCTTGTGGCCAGCAGTCACTCTTTCTCATCCCCCATCCCGAGAACTCACATACACACACACACACACACACAATTCCCTCTCCCTGCTCAAAGCATACTCTTTCAATTTACCCCGTCACCATCATTCTCTCTCCTTCAATCCCTCTTCTCTGCCCTCAGCACACATCTTGTCTCTGAATTTTCCTTCCTTGTGTCCAGTAGTAACTCCTCCTTCCTTATTCACAGTGGTCAATCCCCCCCCTCCTCTCTCTCTCTTTCTCTCTCCTGAGTGGTCACTCACTTGAGGAGCTTATTCAGGGAGCTTGCTGCAAGGAGAACATCCTTTATCTATGAAAGACTCTTGAGGAAATTAAAAAGTGGTGTTTATTTATTTGAATAGTAACTATGTAAGTGTTAACTAGTTATTTATTATACTTAAGTAAAGTTTTGTCACTTTTACTTATAAAGAATTACAGGAAACATTTTGTTACTTTTATTTTTACTGTAGTAATATAAAATTTTACTACTTTTGCTCAGTTACATCTGATACTTGTAGTTAAAAGTAAAAGCGGAAGTGAGACATCGATGACAAACCTTCAGTAAACCAACTGAAATAACAAAACCTGGAAGAGGATTTTGCTATTGCAAACCTTGTCACACAAACAGTGGATCATATCTTCAATTTTGCTGTTCAATAAATATACACATCTCCCTCGTTATTCGCGGGGGATAGGGGCAGAGCTGAACTGCGAATTAAGAAAAACCACGAATATCTTCTGGTCCAGCTCTGACCCATCCCCGTCTCCCTCCTGCCTTCCCCCCGGCATCCCGGCCTTACCTGGTAGCTTAGCGGGCTTTTGGGGCAGGAGCGAACTTCCTACGCTCCTGCCCTTTGTAGATCGCCAATAGGAAATGACTGCCGTGAGTTCCCATAGTCTCTCGAGACTATGACGGGAGCTCATGGCAGCCATTTCCTATTGGCAATTTCCTATTGGCGATCTACACAGGGCAGGAGCGTAGGAAGTTTGCTCCTGCCCCGAAAGCCCGCTAGACCACCAGGTAAAGCCAGGATGCAGGGGGAAGGCAAAAATCCCCCCCCAAAATCACAATTATGTGAAATCGCGAGTGCCGAAACCGCGAATGGGGAGGGGGAAGTGTAGCCTATAAGAACAGTGTAGTTGTTGGTTACTGGTCTCCAGCTAAACAGAACATGGATGAGTTGGATCACTCTGAAGGGGAAGCTGGTTGCAATTCTTGGTGAACAGACATATGTCTCTGCCACAGCAGGCTGTTGATTTTTTCAAGGAAAATTTTGCATTGGGGTGACTGTCCATTGGATTGATAAGAGTCTTTAAAGAGGAAGTCTGCTTGTCTGGCCATTAGAATGAAGGGATCCCACACATTTGGTGTTCTTGCATCAGTCTTTGAAGATATTGTAAACCGTGTCGAGCTCCATTCTCATGGAGATGATGCGGTATATAAACTTAAGGTTTAGATTAGATTAGATATTCAGTGCTTGCCATTACACTTCTCCCTCCATATTTGTTGGGGATGCGGGTAGAACATAGGCGTGAATATGGAAAAACCGCAAATAACTTTTTAAACATTATTCACGGTTTTTAGAAAAAGCTGTCATTTTTTCTATTGAAACCACAAATAACTTAAGAACATAAGAACATAAGCAGTGCTCTGCTGGGACAGACCAGGGGTCCATCATGCCCAGCAGTCCGCTCATGCGGCGGCCCATCAGGTCCAGACCTGTTACGTAACCCTCTATCTATACCCTTCTATCCCTTTCCCTTCAGAAAGTTGTCCAATCCCTTTTTGAACTCCAATACCGTATCCTGTCCTATCACACTCTCTGGAAGCGCATTCCAGGTGTCCACCACCCGTTGGGTGAAGAACTTCCTAGCATTGGTTCTGAATCTGTCCCCTCTCAATTTTTCTGAATGGCCTCTCATTCTTGAAAGTTTGAAGAACCTGTCCCGTTCCACTTTCTCTACGCCCTTCATGATCTTATAAGTCTCAATCATGTCCCCTCTAATTCTCTTCTTCTCCAGGGAAAAGAGCCCCAGTTTCTCCAGTCTTCCAGATAGGTTCAAAACGAATGCAAGGAAGTTTTTTTTCACCCAGAGGGTCGTGGACACTTGGAATGCGCTACCGGAGGAAGTGATCAGGCAGAGTACGGTACAGGGATTCAAACAGAGACTGGATGGATTCCTGAGGGATAAAGGGATTGTAGGATACTGAGAAAGTTAACCAGAAAATAAATGTAGAAACCCAACCAGGTCGTGCAGGTGCAAGACCGGAGGGCTAGGACTTTGATAGGAAGATAGGACTCAATTAGGAAACCAAGGAGGCATGGGGGCCCCTTCTGGTGATTAGACAGGTCGTGACCTGTTTGGGCCGCCGCGGGAGCGGACTGCTGGGCAGGATGGACCTATGGTCTGACCCAGCAGAGGCACTGCTTATGTTCTTATGTTATGTTCAGCGTATGAAAGGTTTTCCATACCTTTTATCAAAAGTGTCGCTCTCTTCTGAACCCTCTCGAGTATCGCCATATCCTTCTTTAGGTACAGCAACCAATATTGGAAGCAGTACTCCAGATGCGGGCGCACCATCGCCCGATACAACGGCAGGATAACTTCTTTCGTTCTGGTTGTAATACCCTTCTTGATTATACCTAGCATTCTATTCGCTTTCTTAGTGGCCGCTGTGCACTGTGCTGACGGCTTCATTGTCTTGTCCACTAATACCCCCAAGTCCCTTTTCTAATGTTATTTGCGGTTTTTTGAAACAAGCCACTATTACTACTACAGTATTGAAATTCTCAAAATTTTATTAAACAACAATACCTGTACTGTACAGTCATATTCTCAGGGCAAACAAAAAGTTCAATACTAATAGTTCAATACAGTACTGAGAGGTCAATACTGGAATACAGTACAGTACTAAACAATACTCAGGCAGCATCTTCATCCTCATCATCCTGTACAAGTATTGCAGGAGGAGGAGACGAAGAGGATAAGTGAACACCAGGGGCCTCCTCAGTAGGAGGAAGACGAAGAGACAAAGGGTGAAAGAGGTGGATGGAGATGCAGTCACTCGGTATCTTTTGGAAATACATTGTGATTTCTGTCTGGCTCTTCTGCTTCATCATCTCTTTGTATATATTTGTGTATGTAGAAATCGCTGCTTCTGCTAACTCCCTCATCTTTAATGCACATACCATGGATGGGTCGATGTCATAGAAAAAGTCAATCGCACCGTTGAACCTGCGGATGCCCTCTGCGATATTATCCAGTGTAAACTTGACTTCTATCACTTCTTCTAATCTTCCTTCCTCCTCCTCATTGCCTCTCCTTTAGGAGAAGTCAGGTCAATGAGATCATCTTCCTTAGTTCATTTGCTCTGGTGTCTATTAAGTCTTGAACATCCTCCATATCTTCAAAGCCTTCCCCACCCACCTGTTAGAACAACCGACAATGATTCAAACATTAGGAAAGCCTCCTCTGTATTGGACAGTATAACAAAGATCAAGATACAAGTAATGAATTAGACAACACTAGATGATAATTACATTCCCTCCTCCCACCCAACTGCCTTATCTCCATCTGCGTTTGATTGTACAGGAGGCAGCCAAAGAGCATTTCTGTTTTGCAGCTCCTTCTGCTGCAGATGCAATCGTGAGCTGATGCAAACAGGCTTTGTGGTATGGCTGACAGCACACTGAGAGTGAGGAGCAAGGGACAAAGGGCTATATTCACTAAGCAACCGATCGTGTACCAATCGGTTTGCGACCACTTAACTATCAAATTTCCCTCCATCCTGATTCACTTACCTCTCCTGCGATCCGCTTGGAATCCTTGCATGCAAATGAAGTGAAATGCATGTAAATTGGACAGCGACCCAATTCACTACACCAAATTTCTGATTCGACTGGGCTGGCCGATCACCTGAAGAAGCGATTGCTGGGAACCAGTTGAAAACGTCTTTCCGACTGGAAGCCCTGCTCTCTGCCCTGCGATCTCTTCTGCCTGCTCACCCCGAATGCTGCCCTGCTATCTCTGCTGCTCACCCTCATGCCGCCCTGCTCTGCCTCGATCTTTCCCTGCTGTATCGCCCTTCTCCTGCCCTTCCCCCCCAGCAAGCCCGTGGTTTTAACCTGCGGGTTTAAAGAAGGTTAAAACCACGGGCTCCATTTATCTTTTTGTGAGGGTGGCAGTTGGCAAAAGCGGGACCAGCTTTTAGGAGCCACGTGGGTTGGGGTCAGTGGAGGTGGCGGCGTTTCCTCGAAGTCAAAAGTTAAAAAAGTAAAAAATAAAAAAAAAAAGATTGCTTCTCCTATGGTCTGCTGTGCAGGCAGATGGGGGCGTTCCTCCGATCGCCCTCATCTGCATGTTTAAGTTTACTGAATCAGTCGGACCTGCCGGGATCGAGGACCCAATTGGGCAGGTTAGTGAATCCAGCCCATAGTGCTGAAAGCCACAGCTTTGGTAAATCAGCAAAGGAGGGCCCAGGTGGAAAGGCAGGTGGGAAGGGGGAAGGGACTGAAATTTTGCATTTCTGGGGAAGCTCTAGGTTGCATTGCCTTGATGGGGCTGATTGGTGGAAATGGTAGAGAGGGAGGAACTGGGGCAAAGGCTGCAGTTATGACTTGAGCTCTGTTTCTGTGGATCCTGGAGGAGTTTCAGGGCAAGTTTCTCAAAAATCCATGTAAAAAATGCAGCTGCAAGTGAATTTTTAAAAAGAGAGACATTCTCCAAAAATCTCGCATGCAAATGATGTCAACGGACAGTAGAGGAGATTCGCCGGATAGTGGGGGAGATTTGCTCAATTTACAAGCGTCGAGTCGCTGACCGGCACGTGCGCATGTGAATGTGCACATGTCACTGGAAAGCAACACAATGCAATCAACACGGGTGGCACAAATCCAAGCATGCTTTGTGAATTTTTCCTGCCATAAAGCATCAGTGACGCCATAAAAGCCGTAAGCGGTGTGTCAATCATAGGCATACAAGTGCTATTGGACAAGTGGGAGGGGCGTGGGAGGGAAGAAGCTACGTCGACTTTTATTAAACACACATAAAACATGCCCTGCCTTTCTCTACAAAAAACTAATAATTCAGGTAAATCTTGTAATTGGCTTTATATAAAATTTATTACTCATGACCCACTGCCAGAAACACACAAGATAAGGGTATCGTACATGTGCTCAAGAAGAAAAGTTGGCTTTTAACAAACACGCATGAAACATGTCTGTTTCCCCTATAAACTGAAGTGAGATTTTACTACCCTCCACTTATATAATACTGTATATAGATACACTTTTTTTTTTCAATAGCCACAGTCAAAACACAAGTGCTGGCACTGTAACGGCACCCCCGGACCAGTCGCTGCTTTTTGTCGCCAAAAGCCGGTACCGTTCTTCGAAAATGCCTTGGCAATTTTTCAGAATCCACTGGAGGGCTCATTTCAATGTTAAAGAGCACATTTGCATGCCATTGTTGTAGACTGCTTGAAACCTCGCTAAAGACAAAGATAATCCGTTTTGATAATCCACCGCTAAAATACGTGCAGGCAAAACTGCTGGAAAACAGTTTAGTGACTGTGTAAAAGTTTTGAGAATCTAGCCCTTAGTGAGTTGTTCTTCCAAATATTATCCATGCATGCTTCATCTCTGAGCCAGGATTACTTTCTGCAAGTCTGAGCTATTATATATAGAGAGATTTCTTTCTTTAAATTAGTGTTCATTTTCTATAGGTAATCTGTTGTATTTCTATACATGCAGAAGGAAGCTAATAAGAACGTAAGAACAGCCTCACTGGGTCAGACCAATGGTCCATCAAGCCCAGTAGCCCGTTCTCATGGTGGCCAATCCAGGTCACTAGTACCTGGCCAAAATCCTAAAGAGTAGCAATATTCCATGCTACCAATACAGGACAAGCAGTGGCTTCCCCCGTGTTTCTCAATAACAGAATATGGACTTTCCTCCAGGAACTTGTCCAAACCTTTCTTAAAACCAGCTATGCTATCCACTCTTACCACATCCTCTGGCAACGCGTTCCAGAGCTTAACTATTCTCTGAGTGAAAAAAAAAAACATTTCCGCCAATTGGTTTTAAAAGTGTTTCCCTGTAACTTCATCGAGTGTCCCCTAGTCTTTGTAATTTTTGACAGAGTGAAAGTTTCGTAGACTTCAATCATATCTGGAAACAAAGTTGAAACAAAACAAAAAAGGAAAGCTGATCAGAAAGAGAATGGGTACACCTTGCACATGACTGGAGTAAAGAGTTAAACTGGCAGCTCTTCTCACAACTCTTCAGTCTGTTCTTAAGGTCACTGAATGAAATTAGGACACTTATTTCCTATTGGGTCAGTAATAAGTGGATGAGCAATTCATTTGTGGTGGGTGGCAGAGGAAGGGGAAATGGAAAGTAGTCCAGTGAACTGTACCTATGGAAAATTGTAGCAATCTTATGCCTACAAGTAGGTCAAACACTTTGAATGAGGTCCCAGGATATACGTATTACATTGATATCAGGTAATAAAAGCTTTAAGCCTATGTTTCTGGTTTGTTTTTGTGTCTTAGCATGTGTCTACTTATTCTCTCAGTGGTGACCTTTGTTTTCATTTTAGGCACATTTCTCAAAAGAGAGCATGCTTATGTTCAATGGTCAATCTGTCCTTCTGTCTATTCATCAAAGTGTCTGCCAATGCCAACAGCAAATGTCTGCAAAGTCAACAGTAGGAAAGGAGCAGTAAGCGGCAGTATAGGGGGAATGGTAGGCTCCATCAGCTGAAGATCAGCTGGAACCTTGACTCTGGAGAAAGGTCAGTGTCACGATGACCTCCAAAACCTATGGAATGAGAGAAAAAGGAAACAGCTGGTGGTGGGATTATAAGCATGCTGGTGGGGACTCAATTTCTACCTCCGCCAGAAGAGGAGGAAGCCCATGATAGTGTGTCAGCAGGGAACATAAGAATAGTCATACAGAATCAGACCAATAGACCATCTATAGCCCAGTATCCTAGTTTCACAGTGGCCAGTCCATGTCACAAGTACCTGGCAAAAACCCACATAGTAGCAACAATCCATGCTACTGATCCCAGGTCAATCTCTGCCATCCTATGACTGTAGCCTGTTACCCTAACCTTGCTGTTGAAAAAATGAATGAGAAAGCTACTCAACAAAAATTTGTAGAATTGCTTGAAGCAAGAAGACTACAGAATTTGAGGCAATGTCAAAGTACTGTGAATGACTTCTCTGACAAGGCAACTGGAGGAAAGAATTAAGAAAGTGATGGATATGGGTTAGCTTTATTTCAAGAAGACCTCTGATACTATTCTACACAGAGGACTCATAAATAAGTTGGGCAACCTGAATGTCCACCTTAACATAGAAGTCTAGGGGAAAGATTCTCAAAACACGGCTGCTAAACTGGCCCACTCTCTCCCACCGCCAAGCAATATCCCCCTTAACACCCTCCCTTGGCAGCGGGAGGGATGCTCACTCCCTCCTGCTGCCAAGCAACATTACCCCAACACCCTCCCCCGGCAGCGGGAGGGATGTGGGTTTATTTTGCACGTGTCGATCGCTATCACCAATGATCGGCACATGCAAATTTAGTGATCCTCCGTAAACCTCATTTGCATGCGTGTTTTTAAAAGAATGGCTCGTCTTTTTAAATCATTACAGTAGCCGCCGCAACAGTGGCCCATTGGATTTTAACGCCAACATTTGAAAATCTTCCCCTAGGTTAGAAAAAGTGCTTGACTGATAGGAAAAAGAAAGTGCTAATAAACAGAGTTCATACTGAAGAGACCAAGGTCAGTTCTACTTAAAATTTTAATGATAATGCATACAGTAGAGAAGGAAAGGCATGCGTTATTACTTTTTGGCCTTTGTTTATGATGACTCAACTATCTGTACTAGGAATAACGCTGGAAAAATTAACCACCTGATATTCAGCATCTCTTGTCTGATAAGTGCTGCTCATTGGGGACATACCCAAATTTACATGCTATTATGTAGATAATGCTGTAGAAAATTGACTGCCCCAGCACAATCCAGAGTGTGCCAGGATGATCCAGAGACAAAGCTTTGGCAGAGTCATATTTTATCCAGTTGGCAGTATTATTCAGCTGCTAGCATCTGTATAATGGTGACAGACACCTCTACAGGTATACTAGGATTTTCATTGCCAATACCTGGATTTTGGTTGGCGGTGAAAATGCAGGTAGAGTTTTAAAAGCTGCAGACATTATTTAAAAGAAATGCTGACCACAGTTTGTATATTGACCAATAAGAATTTAAGAAAGCTTGTGATGTGCTCCAGCTTGAGTGGAAGAGTAACCTAGGTATTGGAACATTGGGCTTAATATCTAGGAGTTCTGGGTTCAATTTCCAGTGCTATCCCTTATGATCTTGGGCAACTTTTTTCCATTGTCTTACCTACAAGTCTTCTGATGAACTTGAAGGTAACTCACCTTGAGCTACAAGTACTATGAAAAAAATGTGAGCAAAATCCAAACGAAAATAATACAATGTTTAGACTTAAAGGAAAATAGCACAAGGCTATACAGTATACTGGGGAGACAGGAATCGAGGGTGGCAGGAAGCAAGAGAGCTCAAGGCCCTGAAAACTAACAGTAGGAAGAGATCTAGGAGTCAGGGCAATAACTAGAGAAAAGATCACCCTGTTAGAGGTTTGCTTTTGGTGTCCCATCCCTTTCAGGCCTATTAGGATCATTGCAAGGGGTGAGCAAGAAGAGTACCCAACTTGGGTACCAGAACTCTATATAAATCATTGGTAAATTCTCATGTGGAGTTTTTGTGTCCTTTACAATCCTGTCAGATTCTCTTTGTAATGCCCCCTTCAGGGTGGCTCTGGGTCCGGGGCCTGACCTGGCTGGAGTCCCCCGAAGGTAGCCTCTTTCAGTGCCTCCACCTGGGGAAAAGAAGTGTTAGCGGGGGGGGGGAGGGGGGAGGGGGGAAGAGGGGGGTCACCCTCTTCTCCCCCTAGAAAAAATCCAAAAAAGCTTCTGTGAACAAGATTGGCTAATGAATTAAACAGGTTTATTTGAACTACTGTGTATACATAGGCCTAAATCATAAAACAAATTGTCATGAATGATTCTCAACAATTTCAATATTTCCACTCTTGAACTGATACTTATGCAGTTAACCCAACAGCATTAGTCTATGTTTCAGATATTCAAACTATTAGCTCAGTCTTCTGAACCTTTAAACCTCTTTCAGTTGTTTTAGTCTTTTCAACCTTTACACCTCTATCAGTTCTGACTGCAAACACTGTAGCTGCAAGCTCCTCCCAAAAGGAGATGTTGATGCCTCTGTATAAGACTCTGGTGAGACCTCATTTAGAATATTGTGTACAATTCTGGAGACTGCACCTTCAAAAAGATATAAACAGGATGGAATCAGTTCAGAGGAAGGCTACTAAAATGTTCGGTGGTCTTCATCATAAAACATATGGGGACAGACTTAAAGATCTTAATATATATACTTTGGAGGAAAGGCAGGAGAGGGGAGACATTTAAATAGCAACAAAATGCCAACATGTTATAAATGGGCATGATGCGAGTCTATTTCATTTGAAAGGAAGCTCTGGAATGAGAGGGCAAAGGGTGAAGTTAAGAGGTGATAGGTTCAGGAGTAATCTAAGGAAATACTTTTTTTTTTACAGAAAGGATGGTAGATGTGTGGAATACTGATAGAGATGGAGACAAATACATGTGTCTGAATTCAAGAAAGTGTGGGACAGGCAAGTGGGATCTCTTTGGGAGAGTAGGAGATAGTTTATACAGTGGATGGGCAGACTGGATGGGCCATTTGGATTTTAACTGCCATAATGTTTCTTTATAAAACTATGTGCAATGCATTCTCTCCCTCCTTTGAACTCATGGGGAGCAGATTTCCACTTCCCCTATTCTGATTCAGCTCTTCTCAGTTTATATCCCCACAATCATTTAGGACCACTAATTTTATTCACATTCATGAAATAATATCTTAAAAGGTATAACATTCTTCCCAAATGTCTGTGTGTTTATCCCTCAGTACATAGTTTGGATAAGGTGTTATCTAACCCCCCTCTGCTATGTAACCTAAGTTAGCTGGATGCAATTCTTCCGCAACAGGACTTGTAGTCTTGTCCATCAGAATGTATCAGAGCAGTCCCCGGTTCCCAGGGTAGGGCAGATAAGCCTGCTGCCAGGACAGAGGGCCCAAAAGCGGTGTCCAGCCCAGCTGCCACAACCACCCTGTAAAACTTAGTGAACATATGGAGACTGGGCCAAGTGGCCACCCTGCAAATCGCTGCAGGAGAGACTGCTCTAGACTCTGCCCAAGATGATGTGACACTGAAAGTGGAGTGTGCCTTCACTGCCACTGGAAACTGCTTTATGCTCTCAATGTAGGTAGAAGATATAACCATCCTGATCCATCTGGATAAGGTTGTTTTAGACACCAGCCTCCCCCAAAGTGCTGCATTCATAAGCACAAAGAGGTGAACAGACAGCCGGAATTTGTTGGTCACCTTCAAGTAACGAATCAAAATTTGTCGCACATCCAGAACTTTCAATATACACTATCTGTTTTCCTCATTCCTGTAGGCATGAAAACTCGGAGTTGCACCTCATGGTTCATGTGATAACTGGACAAGACTTTTGGTAAGAAGGAAGGGACCGTTCAAATTGAGATACTAGCATCTGAGATGTGAAAAAAGGGTTCCCTGTAGGACAGAGCCCGCAGCTCCGACACCCTTCTTGATGATGTCACAGTCGCCAAGAAAACTGTCTTGACTTGTCAAATCAATCAGGGATGTCTCCTCCCAAGGTTCATAAGTGGTCTTCACAAGTACTCCTAGGACCAGATTAAGGTTCCAAGATGAAAAAGAATGTTTCAGTAGAGGGCGAAGATGTAAGGCTCCCTTCAAAAGTTTGGATACATCTAGATGGGCCACCACAGTGTGCTTGTTCCACTGTGCTCTGAAACAGGAGAGTCTGGCTATCTGCACCTTGAGAGCCAACCGCCAGGCCCTTCTTCGGACCTTCCTGCAGGAATTTGAGCAATACCAAAACTGGTGCAGTCACTGTGTCTGAGCAACGTTGCTTGCACCAGGTCCTGAAACACTTCTGGGCGTTCGCATAGGCAGCTTCCTAGCCTTCAGGAGGGTGGCAATAACCTCAGGTGAATAGCCTTTATGCTCTACGGCAATGTATTTCAAACTGTGTGTTGAGGCATACTAGTGTGCCTCATGAGATTCCAAGTGTGCCGTGGCACACTGAGGAGGAAGAGAGGTGCCTGCCAGCTGAATTCTTTACGCGGTACAGCACCAGCGCTGCCCGATTCACCGAAGGCCTGCATGTTTCCCCCTTCTCTCTAGTGTCCTCCGGCTTCCCCCCCTGGTCTCCTGGTCTCACCTTTAAAGCTAATTACAGCAGCCTGCAGAGGATCGTCGGTAGGTAAAATGATTTTATTTTCAATATAGTGATTGAAATGTGTCAGTTTTGAGAATTTATATCTGCTGTGTATATTGTGTGTATATGAAAAATGAATGGAAAAAACTGCATTACAATTAGTAAAGGGGATAGAATCTGGAGCAGAGCTTGGGTGGGCCTATGGAGGTCTGTGTTTGGGGTACTCAGTTGATATTTGTTAAACTTAGAGGGTATTTAGCTTGAAGTAATTGAGAAACACTGCTATAGGCAATCAGCTGGTGCCAGTGCCTCTCCTATTCTCCGGCCCTCTTCCCTGCTGGCACCCCCTTACTAGCATCTCAGGGCCCATCTGGAGGGCCTCTGCACATGTGTGGATGTCGACTGATGATGTCACGCATATGCGTGATGTTATCACGGTGACATCCGCGCACTTCTGGGTACCTCAAGCTTTGGCCACTACCTTTAGTGTGCCCCGGCTCGAGAAAGTTTGAGAGACACTGCTCTACGGCATTGAACTCAAGAGCCATGCTGCAAGACCAAAGCGCTCTGGATCCTCCAGGGCGATAGGACCCCGTGAGACAAGTTTTGGATGACAAGGAAGCCCTCTACAGACATACTAAGTCTGTGTACAAGGCCACCTCGGTCAATCTGGAGCTACCAGGATCACTCAACCTAGTTGCGTTCTGACCCTCCAAAGCATTCTGCCTATCAATGGCCATGGGGGGAAACATATCCAGGAGCTCCTCCACAGGCCAGGTCTGGACTAAAGTGTCCAGCCTTGTGCTTCTGGGCTCATACCTTTAGCTGAAGAAATGAGCCAACTTTTTGTTGGATGCTGAGGCCATGAGGTCAAATATCAGATGCCCCCAGTGCCGGACTATGCAGTCGAAGGCCTTCTGAGAGAGAGACCACTGTCAGGGATCCAAGGTCTCCCAACTTAGGAAGTTTACCTGCACGTTCTCCACCCCAGCTGCATGAGCCGCCAAGATGGCCAAGAAATGGGCTTCTGCCCACCGGAAAAGAGCTTCTAGGCTCAGCGATGCACCCCTGGTGCCTCCTTGCCTGTTCATATAGGCTACTGCAGTCACATTATCTGAGAAGACTTGATTGCCTTTCCTTTCAGGGTGCTGCCCAGGCTCACAGAGCTAACCATATTACTCTCAGCTCCAAGCAATTGATCAACCACTTCCTCTGCAATGGGGACCACCACCCTTGTAGTGGGCATCCTTTGCAATGAGCTCCCCAGCCAAAAAGGCTGGCATCAGTCATCAGGACTGTCCACTAGGAGATGCATAGCAGCATTCCTCTGCTCAAGAACTGCGGATGCAGCCACCAGTCCAGGCTTCTCCATGCCTTGTCCAACCACGGCAGATGGAGGTTCAGAGCATCTGCTTGTGGAGACCACCTTGAGAGGAGCGACTCTTGAAGTGGGCGCAATTGCACTGTTGCCTAGGGAACCACATCTATTGTGGCAACCATGGATCTCAGTAGTTGAAGAAACTGCCAAGCTGTGGGGGCCTGCAGGCCGCAAATCTCCTGAATTTGCCTCAAGAGCTTGTTTTGCGTGCTTCTGAGAGAAAGAGCCTGTTCTGTGCCATCTCGAAATGGATTACCAGGTATTCTAGGAACTGAGTTGGGATCAACTGAATCTTCTTGAAGTTGACTACCCAGTCCAACTTCTGTAGAAGTTGGACTACTTGCTCTACCGCTGTCACTCCCTTGTCCCTCAAGGGTGCTCTTATGAGCCAATCGTCCAGGTAAGAATGCACCTGAATTCCTGTCTTGTGGAGGTCCGCTGCCACAACAAGCATCACTTTGGTAATTTCATGGAGCTGTTGCTAGGTGAAAGGGAAGAGTAGAAAATTAGAAATGTTTGTCCAGAATAAGGAAACTCAAGAACTTTCTGTGAGCCAGAAAGATGGAAATAAGCAAGTCTGCCTCCAGATTAAGATCCAGAGAGGCAAGGTATTCTCCTAGAGCCATGAGCCCATGAACCTAGTCCAAGGTATCCAAAGTACCAAAAGTTTCTATGGTACTTTGTGTGAATAAGTGCTTTGAAAATGAACCCTGTAGGGTAGAGTGTGGTGCAGCTACAGCCTCAAGTCACTTAATTCCCCCTCCCCTCTCCCCATTGCCCTAGGTATATTAGATGGATTGTGAGCCCATCAGGACAGACGGGAAAATGTTTGAGTGTCTTAATAAATTCGTGTAAAAGTTCTGAGCTCCCTTGGGAGAACGGTATAGAAAATTGAATGAAGAAACAAACTTATCAAGCTTCCCAAACGCTAAGCATTTTTAAATGTAATCAATTCTTGTAAAGCCTTGGAGATTAACTTCGAAAATAATTTTACAGCTCTGCCTAACTTTTCTGCCATAACAATCATTATCATAAACCAAAATAAGCATTGCAAACTAGTCTCTAATTTCATACCCCAGCCCACGGTCTCCTCCTAGCACTCTTAGCCTGGTCGATATACTTTGACCAGGAAGCTCCAGGAAACACTACAATTCCCCAAAAGCCATGGCCGTCCCCTCTGCGCACGCGCGCTCCGCGTCTCCTTTTTGGCGCAGCGCCGCCGGTGTCCTTGCTACGCAGAGGGAGGCGGTGTGCGCAGGCGCGGTATCCTCGCCGGTGCCGGCAGAGAGCTGCTGTTGTTGTTATTGCAGCTGACTTTTTTTATTTTATATTTTTTTCCTGCAGCCGGTGCTTTCATTCTTTTTGTGATTCGGAGGGGGAGGAGGCTGGGCAAGCGGCCGTTCTGCGCTCTCTTCCTGCCGTAGACGTGCCGGGGATGTGCGGGCGCTGAGCCGGCTCAGGATGTGGCAGAGCCTGGGGCTGACGCTGCTGGTGATCGTGGCCACGCTGCTCTGCGTCCTGCTCTTCATGCTGTGCGGTGAGTGCTGCGCTTAGCAAACCCCCCTCCCCCCGAGCCTGCCCCTGTCTATTGTGTGCATTTCAGTTTTTCCAAGCGAGGCGACCCTTTCGATTCGTACCTAGCCCACTTCTTTATTTTTAAATCTTATTGTCCTGAAGAGTGCCTGTGTACATGTGTGCGGGGTAAAAAGGAGATCTGGGTCAGCTTGTCCTCCTAGAATGGAGCCGGGCGATGAAGCCGGGGAGTGGTTTCATCAGAAAAATTAGCTAAAAGTATGTTTTTATTAGTAAGAATACATTTTACTCCTGTCTGCTTCATTGTTATTTCGGTTCTCTGTGATTTTGTCTAGTTCTGGCAGGAGGGAAGAAAAGCAGCGAGCTCGGATTTTCTTTCCTGAAGAATGTTGTCGATAGTGTTCCCTTGTTTGCAGATACTAGCGCTGTTGTGTTTGGGACGATTTGACTTGCAGTTCACTGCTGTTAACGTCAGTAAAACCAAAATTATACACACGCATTCACAGATTAGAGCCATTGCATCTGGTTTGATGCTATCCCTAAAAAAAAAAAAAAAAAAAAAAAAAATATCTGAATTGGGATGGAGTTAAATCAGTTTATCGCATTAACAGGTTTATCTTTTAAATAAAACCAGCGTTTAGTCTGGTCGGGGGCACTGGGATATCTTTTTGGTTGCTGTGGTCAAACAAAACAATCTCCAACCCCGCCCCCAAACTGTCTAGTTGCTGATGCTGTATTGAGTAAAAAAAAACATTGGATGGACCATGGTCCCTGTGGTCCACTCTATTCCTCTGCTGGAGAGTCTAGTCCAGGACATACTGCTTTTAAACGTATGTAGACTGTTAAACAGTCGAAACGTGATGATGATAGAAAGAGATGAATTATACACATAATTACAGAGTAAGGTTTACCACTGGTCACAATAACTGACCTAACAAAACTCCAGGGTGATCATATGAAAACCAAAACAAAAGCCTAAACCAGTCAGTTTGTCTATGCGGTTTTCCTATCTTTTTCATTTGTGCATTCACAATAATGATTGTGGGAGACATATCTTCAGATGTAGGGGAACACCTGCATCTGTTTATACTGCATTGGAAAGCTACAGTTATTTGCATACACAGTTGTCTGAACTTACATTACATTAGTGATTTCTATTCCGCCAATACTTTTGTTTCATGCATTGGGTGATATTAGGTAAAGTTGCTGACCTATTGAAGAAGCTCCATCCTGAAAGAGAAAGATGCATGAAGATACAATTGCATATGAATTTTGCATTTACAAAATGACATTGAGTCTTAAAGAAAAACAAAATAAATAATTCCTGGTGTTATCTAAGGATTTTTTTTTCTGTTTCCATTGATGAATTGTGTGACTTCACATTTATTACAGTTTGTGAGAATGATAATTCCTGATATTAAATCACTGAAGAGCAGTTTTGCTTTTAATGTGGATATTAAAAAAAATAATAATTAAAGGTGAGGGCAGGATTTTTTGGGGGGTGAACAGAGGGAATACAACCAAGATAACATTTACTGCGGCATATTTGCAACCTTGAACTCTGTTTCAGGAAAGCTACTCTGCAAAAATGATGAATTGTAAGGGGAAGCCAGTTAGCTTGCTCAACCCTTGTCTCCTAATCCTAGCACTATGAACTGCAGTTTGAGCTGATTCTACTCTGGTAGAATGTCCTTCCTCACCATAACACAAATTCCAAATTGAAATTATCTTGTTCTTTTTTTTTCCTTTCTAGTGCATATAGGCTTTCTCCTGCATATACCGGTGTGCAATTGTTATGTGTTTTCAGGCAGTGGTTAGTTGGTTAATAGAACATGGTCTAATATGCTTACTCCTGAAGTAGCACCCATGCCAACCTGTTCAAGAGACCACCCCTTGCCCAAGGGAGTCCTGGAGGTAAAAAAAAAAAAGTGGCATTTACCACAATGTTATAATACAGCTAGACTGGTCTTACTGTGTGACTTTGATTGAAGTCCATCTGTACAACTGGATTTGGTTGTAGGGGTACGTTCTCCTATTCTCTGAGAGTTTTCTGCTCCTTAGCTGTGCTTCCTTGAACATTTGCAGAAGGAATGATACTATACTGTTGAAATCAGAGGAGGTTCTTCTGGTACACCTTGGAACTTTTTTTTTTCTGGATTAGATTTTCTGGGTATTTTGTGTTGGGTTTTTTTGGGGGGGTTCATGATGGCCATAGATTAGAATTGTATTCTTCTGGTTGGATTTCGGACTACCTTGTGTAACTTGAAGGAACATTTTTTATATTATGTCCAAGTCAAATTGAAGCAACACTTATTTAGCCTCCCTCTTAATCTTCTTTACATGAGAAATAAGAATATTCAAACTCCTCATTAACTTGTCATGCTCTAAGTCACTTAAATTAGATATCTTATCTTTAAACCATTAGAATCTGAGTGTTTATCCAACTAAATTTGAAAAACCCCACTCAGCTTCTCATAAGCCCATTTTTTGTTGTTTTCTTGTTAGTATCTTCCAAATACTTCATTACTTGAATAGATATTTCTCACTTAAATATTGTTACAATATATTTAAACTCAGTTTTAAGAACCATTTTTCTGCAGGTTTCAGTGACTAATTCATACTATCTTCCAATTATACCACTCCTGTCTGATTACACAGTCTACTTACAGTACTTGATCATGTTTCGCCCCATTACTGCATCAGGTGTTATTTTTTCTGTAAGTGATAAAACTATTATTATAACTGACTACCTTCTGCGAGCCACACAAAACAATCTAAAGAAGCATAGGCCCAGATGCACAAAGCTCCGACTGATACTGTAATGGGAACAATTTTTCTTTAACAAGCAATGCACTAGGAAGTGGAAAACCCACCTTTTCAAGAGGCAGGCCTGTCAGCAGGAGGGAGTGGGTATCCCTCCTGCTGGTCTTCATTAGAAGAGGTGGGGGGGGGGGTGTTCGAGCAGCGGTGGCTGAGGCAGAAAAGTAGGCATCCCTTTTGCTGATATTGAAAAAAGTACAGGGACTTAGGGGACTGCATCTGTTGGTGGTGGTGGTGGGGCTCAGTGAGAAGAGGGATGGGGGGATAGATGGAAGGGGGGGATTGCATCTTTTTTTTAATGGTTCTTGGGGCCTTTACACACAGGGTGGGCTGTCAGTGCTTGAACCAATCGGCGTTTATGCACTGACTGGAAAGTAAGATTACAACAGCTCAGACCCTGATGGTAAAATTTGCATGGTAAACAACGTTTCCCTGCTGTGCATTACATGGAGTTCACATTAGAATACTAATGAGCTCCTTGTAATGCATTAGCATAGGATTGTCGGTGGCTGCTACCGCCAAGTGGTAGCAGCCACAGAGAACCCCTTTATACATCAGCAGGAGAATTTCCTTGCAAGTAGGATTGGTTAAAACCAGTCTTACTTGCAAGGAAACCTTTTGTGCATCATACTATTGTCAGCCTAGAGGCCTCTGGGAGATTATATCAATCTGACCCTGGCATTGGAAGGCAGATAGACCCTTAGTGCAGGGAAACTGTTTTAAGTAGCCCTGATTGATATATTTTAAGTTTCAAGTAGCCCTTATTGAATCATGGCTAGCTAAAAGGTGTTAATGTCTGATTAAGAGGGTGCTTAGGACAATGGTGCACAGATCAAGCCAGAGACTTAATCCCATCACCATGCTTGCAGGTTTCTCACCCTCCTTTGTCAATTAAATTGACCATTGTCTCAAACAGTTTGCAAGTTCTAAACAGAAAGATACTGGGAGATACAATATTTTCTCTATTCAGAATAAGATTCCAAGGTATAAAAGCCTGCTCTCTGTTCTATCAAGCTATCAATCTCTCTCTTTTTCTATGGAGATATCAGAAGAGGGGTCTTGGCCCTCTCTCTCTCTCTTTCTATCTAGCTATCTCTTGGCTCTTGGCTTTTGGCTTGGCACTCTGGCTCCCCCTCTCTCTGTCTATCCTTCCCTTTATCTATGGAACACGAAGCTTCCTAGAACTGCAAGCTTCTATGTCCCTCTTTGCCTCTGACCTCTGTAAGGCAGTGAGACTGCTTGCTCTCTGCTTAAGTGTAATGCTCTCTGCTTAATTGTAATGATTATAAATATTACTTTTCTGTAAGACTATTTCTATAATATATTCTTTATATAATCACCCCTGGCTGTGCTTCTTATTTGATTCTATCCCTAATGAAACTTCTGTGAAGGAACTGAACCTGGGACCTGGCATCTGTCAGTGCGCATTTCACTTAACCCCTACCACCTAATATTGTGGGGGCCACTTTCAAACTGACAACTATCTTATCCACTTCTGCATTCAGTAATGTGGCAGCATTGCCTCAATAAAAATGACCTTAGTGTCCAAGTCTTTTAAACAGATCACATGGAGATTATTCCACCAATCAAATTATACTAAGGACATAGAATCCAGTCCAATTCTTTAACATCTCCCAATTTCCACTTTCCCACCCACATTCCATCCAGACACATACAATTCTAATCTATGGCCTTCATCAGGCACCAAAAAAAGAGAATCTAATCCAGAAAAAAAAAATTCCAAAGTGTACCAGAATCATCTCTGATTGGAAAATAGTATGAATTTCCTACTAAAACTTGCGGATAAGTGATTCTTAAAAATGAGTTTAAATATACAATATTTAAGTGAGAAATATTTCTTCAAGTAATGAAGAAGTATTTGGAAGATACCTAACAAGCATTCTGATGATCCAAAGATAGATAATCTAATTTAAGTGAGTTACAGCATGAGAAGTTAATGAGGAAATGAAAAGATCTAAATTCTCATCCTGAACATAATTTTTGAATCAGAAAAAAATGTTTTTTTTTATTTTCAAAATCACTAATTTCCAGATGTTTTTATGCTCAGTATGCAATTTCTCAGATACCAGTTAAAAAAAAAAAAAAAGTTCTAGTGAAGATCACACAAAAAGAAGGCATAGTAATAACTGTGTGGCACCATTCTTAGTAAACTGGCCACACAGACATCCCAGCAGAGCAGAGGGGCAGCTACCGGTCAGGACAGCGGACTTCACATTAAGGGACCCAGGTACAAACCCACTTTAAAACCGTCGTTTTGTATTTTGAGTCCTCCAGGAACATCTAAAAACCTACTGTTCCTAAATGTACATGTACAGGTCTGCAGGTGTTTCTTGTCTTTAGGTACAGTTGGTATTTTGTGGGTTTTGGAAGGCTCAATTTCTACCACAAGTGTACTAGTTACAAGTGGGTTGTGGACCTGGCTCTCGTTCTGTACAATCTACTTCACTGACAATTAGCCTACTCCTGGGACCTTGTCTACCTTATCTGAAGCTATGTTATCTGAAGCTGTCACAAAGCCTGGTATGTATTGTCACTATCAAATCTTTAATGGGTGGAAGAGGGTCAGTGACCACTGGGGGTTAAAAGTGGGGGTGGGGGGTCATGCCTTTAAAAGTGGGGGTGGGGGGTCATGCCTTAATCTCTCCAACTGGTAAGATAGGGAACCTTTTCATGACTTAGTCATGATTGAAATAAGTCCAGATAAAAAGTCCCAGTTTTTTTTGCTCTAGATGTTTTTATCTCGTTCCGTTATCTTGGAAAAACGTCTAGATTCTGGGCCTGCCCAAAACACCCCCCCTCGTGATTTAGTTGAACTGTGGTCAAAACCATCTCAAATCTGAATTTCAAAAATCACAACTTGGACGTTTTTCCATATATCTGGCACTTTATGCCATGTTTGAGATGCTTTTCTCTTTTGAAAATGAGTGCCTTGCTGAATTAAAACAACAACATTTAGACTGTTAATCTGTCTCTAAATAAAGATAATGTGACCCTATATTTTAAACTGGATAGTCCATAGAATACTTCTGGGGGATTTCTGCGCAATAATATTTGAAAATTCTGCAAAATTAGAGCACTCTGGTACTAATATAGTGCTTACAAAAATTGGCGCTGATCAGATCGGCGCTTAGCATAAATCTATAAGGCAATGCATCTTATATAGAATCATTCTTAGTGGCAATACACATCACTAACATTTAGGCACACCCATTTAGGCCAAGAAAACCCAGGCCTAAATACCTTCACCTAAGTTGTACAGATCAGGCACATTCTATAACAGTGTGCTTAACTTTTAGGACTGCGACAAAAATCAAAATAAATGGTTATTCTATTGAATAAATATATTTATCCCAGGACAAGCAGGAAGCATATTCTCGACATGTGGGTGACGTCATCCACGGAGCTCCATTGCAAACAACTTTTCAAGCAAACTTGATTGAAGATCTCAAAGTTTGCTAGTGCTGTCCATGCATGCATCCCCTCCTCGTGGTCTTCAGTTCTTAGTTTTCCGTGGCCAGAAAGCCCTGTCTCTCTTCTCTGCGTTCTTCTAAGTGCCTTTCTAGCACCGCGGCTTCTTTATTTTAGTCGGGAGTCGCTGTGCGGTTTGTTACTTCTTTTGCTACTTGCTCGTGTATTTTTTATTTTCGTACTTGGTGACCGGGGGCTCCCAATTTGCCGTGGTTGCGGCCGTCTGAAACTTATGTCCTGGCCTTTTACCGGGTTTAAGAAGTGCTCCCAGTGCAGTCGGGTTATTTCAATCACAGACCCGCACTGTGCCTGGGTGCGGATCACCCGATGGACTCCTGTCCTCATTGTGCCACTCTTCAGCCTCGGGCTTTTCGGCGACGTAGGGCCAGGATTGCGGAACTCTTCGCCATGGAGGCTGCTCCTACTTCGACCCCGGTCTCGACCTCGGCATCGAAGACCTCGGCCCTGGGCAAGTTTCCCTCGACCTCGAAGGCCTCGGCTCCGGGTAAGTCTCCTCTTCCTCCTTCAGGTTCAGTTCAGCTACAGAAGAAGCCTTCCTCTGAGTCTCTGCCCATCCAGGCGGTGAGTGTAGTCCCGCCGGTCTCGACAAGACCGCCCTCCAAGTCCTCCAAGCGTGCTTCCACCATATGGGAATACTCTTCCTCAGGATCGCCCTCGATGGAACGCACTGCTGCACCCGCCCGGCCTAATATGGTCACGGTGCCGATGTTCGAGGAGGTGCTAAAGGCGATCATCTCCTCTGAGCTCTCCTCCACTTTGGCTCAGCTTGCTCCTGCCTCAACCTCGCGCGTTGGGGACCAGCCTGAGCATCGCATCGAGGTTTCTCGGGGCAAGGTGCGTCGGTCCTGGCGTCTATCCTCGTCTGACTGCTCGCCCCTTCCATCGAGGCATGCTTCTCACTCGAGCCGGCCTCGGTCGAGGCGTCTTACGCTGGGCCTTGAGCATCTCCGAGAGAACGAGAGCCAGAAGGCCTTGAGCATGCGCAGATGCTCAAGGCCCAGCCCAGGCAAGAGGCGGGAGCTTTCTTTTACTCGCACAAGCAGCAGATGGGTTAAGGAGCATGTTTGGAAGGGCGGACGGATGTCGCTTCCACCATGGGGGTGCGATGCGGTTCTCGCGGGGGGGGGGTTTGCGATGCCGGTTTGGGGGGGTGCGATGCCGGTTAGAGCCGGGGGAGGAGGTGAGAGAGCAGCACCTGTAGCCTCGGGGTGGAAGGGGGAGGGAGGAGGAGGTAGAACGAATCAAATCGAGTTTCCATTCATTCCTATGGGGAAACTCGCTTTGATATACGAGTAACTTGGTTTACAAGCATGCTTCTGGTACTAATTATGCTTGTAAACCAAGGTTTCACTGTATTTGGGTTTGTGCCAGGTACTTGATTTTTGGTCACCCATCTCCCAACTAGGCTTCTCCAAACCCCCCCCCAATCAAAACTCACCAAAGAGGTCATCAGCTAGACCTGGTGTCCTTCTCCTCCAAAGAACCGTCCAACCCAAAATTACACTGGAAACAAGCCAACTGGACAGACTCCCTGTGGTCTGATCACAGACTCTGTGATTTTTCCATTGGCTGCCAAAAAAAATCCTCAAAAAACAGCAAAACAAGAAACATCAAAACTCACACCTCCAGGGGAAAAATAGACCCAGTAAAATTCTGGTCTAGCTACGAAATAAACACAAAACAAAGCGAAGAAATAGAGCAACTTATGACCGACTGGATAAACGACAGCACAAACATTTTAAACGAAATTGCCCCCATAAAAACCCAACAAATCCGAACTACAAAGCTGGAGGGATGGTTCGACTCAGAGCTGCTACTGATAAAGAGGGACCTTAGAAAATCAGAAAAAATATGGCTAAAGTCCGGAACCCAGGAACACAGAGTTGCCTGGAGACTCAAACTAAAAACCTACAAAAACCTTACCAAGGAAAAACGAAAAAATTTCTACTCGCACAAGATTGGTGACATTACATCCAACAGTAGCAACCTCTTTAAGTTGGTTAATGACCTATACAACATCGAGACACTCACTAACAACCAGGTAGAATCCTCATTAACCGCTAACACCCTAGCTGATTTCTTCAACTCCAAGATCCAAAAACTAAGATCAACATTACCTACCTCGACAAATCCCCTTGAGCTCTTTCCCATTCTCCCAGACACCGACATAGCCAAACCAGACCAAGGATCCAGAACAGATCTAAACTGGAACCAATTCACAACAATCGACTGGAAAACCTTCAACAAATTCTACAACAAATATTCTAACTCCTTCTGCAAACTGGACACATGCCCCCCAAATGTTATGAAAACTGCTCCGATCCACTTCAAAGCCAACATGCTAACCTGGGTTAATTTCCTTCTTTCCTCTGGAAATTTCCCACAAGAGCAAGATAACCCCAATCATAAAAAACACGAGTGATCCCCCAAACGCCCCATCTAATTACAGACCAATCGCTAGCATCCCTCTATTCACCAAAATAGCAGAAGGGGTGGTAAAAGCTGAACTCACCGCATACCTGGATAAATTCAACATCCTAAGTGACAATCAATCGGGCTTTCGCGTGGACCACAGCACCGAAACCATTATAGCCGCCTTACTTGACCACCTGCACACTCTCTTTAGTCAGGGCTCCAGCGCCTTGATCCTACAACTCGACCTGAGTAGTGCATTTGACCTAGTCGACCATACCATCCTCCTAGAATGCCTGGCCCACATTGGCATCTCCGACCAGGTCCTCAACTGGTTCCACAGGTTCCTTCGAAACAGATCCTACAGGGTACTCAAAGACAACTCCTTCTCGTATAGCTGGGATAACTCCTGCGGGGTGCTCCAGGGCTCCCCCCTGTCCCCCACCCTATTTAATATCTACCTTGCCTCCCTGGGCAACCTCCTACATAACCTCAAGCTCAAATTCTTCATCTATGCTGATGACATCACTATAGTCATCCCACTTTCCAGCTTCTCCCCAGAACTACTCGCTTACATCACAAGCATACTCAACCAGATTGAACTCTGGATGCTTTCCTACAGACTAAAACTAAACCCGGACAAAACAAATTTCTTCCTAGCCACCCCCAAAGACAAAATCAAAGACACCACAATCCAAGTGAAAGGATTGGTTTTCCCCCTAGAACAAACATTAAAAATACTGGGAGTCACGCTAGACAAACATCTATCCCTAGAAAATCACACCGATCTTACGGTAAAGAAATGCTTCTCGGTGCTCTGGAAACTTTGCACCATAAAAAAAATACTTTGACGACACCTCATTCCGCCTACTAGTACAATCCTCCATCCTCAGCATACTGGATTACTGCAATATCATTTACTTGAGCTCCGCAAAGAAAACTATTAGGAGACTAAAAATGATCCAGAACACTGCCGTCCGCCTCATTTTCAGCCTGATCAAATGGGACCACATCACTCCTTTCTACCACCAACTGCATTGGCTCCCTTTCGAATCAAGAGTCCTATTCAAATTCGCCTGCTTCTGCTACAAAACAGCATTTGGCCTACTACCTAGATACCTCAATCACCACTTCACTCTGAATCACACCAACAAGAAATACCGCAGAAAGCAGCTGTTCGTCTTCCCCTCCCTAAAATTATGCCAGCTCAAAAGATTCCTCGACAAAACCTTTGCCTTCCAGGCGGCTAAGCTGAACCCATGGCTAGCTCAAATGGTGCTCGAGGCCCCACCTACCACAGCTTCAGAAAGTTACTCAAAACGCACCTATTCCGCGAACAGGACCTCTAACCCCCGTTACCACCGCAATAATCCCAAACCCCCCTTCCCTCCCCCCACTGCTCTCCGCCTTCCCCCCTCCCCTTATTTGGTCTCTTGCTCTCTCTCTTACCTTCCAACCTAACCTTCGACGTTGCTGGTAATTCTGATAAACTCTGCTAAAACGTCCCCACACACCCTTCTTTGTTGCTTGTAACTTTGACAAAATGTTGTAAATCCGTGTGTCATCACGGATCTTAATTAACTGATGTGAACCGCCTAGAACTTCTTGGATATGGCGGTATACAAGAATAAATTATTATTATTATTATTGTAGAAACAGAATACTGGGCTAGAAGGACTATACCTTCCTTTTATGAAACTGCGAAAGGGTTATTCCATGTCAAGTGATCAAGGGCTCCCTGCATGACCATCACGGATTTTGATAAAACTTTATGCACAAAGTCCCACATGTATCAAACGAACTTTGGTAAAGTTTTAGTTTCGCCTGTGGAATATTTGTGGAGATATAGCCATTTGTTTGACCCCATACTGCAATGACATACAGTACGACAGTGACATTCTGACAACTTTGAGACACAATATCTCACGAGCTATGTTTCCAAAAAAACTGAAACTTAGCTACCCTGCACAACTTTTGGAGCTCTATTTAGTGCTACCAATAATAATTTTTGTCGAGCACTGAGTGAATGGCTGAATTACAGTAAACTTGGCCGAAAAAATTAGTGCTCCAAAAAAAGTCAAAGTTTGACATTACTTAGCTCCCACAATAATTGAGTAATAAATGCGAAATTTGGCGCATAATGTCTCAGTACAATGTTGTTTTCAAAAGTACAATTTCAACCTCCAAGCTCTTTCCATTAGTTTACAAATTAAGTGTAAAGTTGCTAATTTGTGTAAAAAGGCCAAAAAAAGGGTATTTTCAGCCTGCTTTTACAGAAAAATACCTTTCAGAAACTCTTTCAAATCAGTCTCATTAGAAAGAGCATATTTCAAACCCCCTAGAAAAGTGGGCTTCATTTTTCAACGCAGGTTAACAATGCCCGAAAAAGAGGGACAAAGTTGGGAGATGTCACCATGGCAACGGCCTACGTTTCAACTTACAATTATGTCACTTTTCACACTGTTTTTCCCTGTTTATTTTTACTCAAGCTTTGGGTACAATTATAGTGTTCTTAATTAATGATTATTCCTAACTAGAAATTGAGGTGATAATTTTGTTGCATGCAGATCACAAATTACAACTTGTTTTCTTTTTCAGATCCACATTATTATTAATTCAGTTTAAAATGGATGCCAACGAATCGACTAATAATAATCCTTTTCTGTCAAAGTGTCATGACGGCACATTTTATTCTAAAAAATGTGGGCTCATTTTTTTACATAATTTGTCAACCGATGAAAAATTGCTTATCACTCGGCGCTCTGAAGTTGAACTGATGGATAAAGACCAAATCTGCCTCCACCACAAAGCAAAGTATCTCGACAAATACGAATTAAAGCAAACATCGTGTTGTAATCCATTTGAAAAGAAAAATCACATTGTTCAAAGTGGATTGTTAAAAGTCGATCTTGCCATGTCTAATGATTTTAGAAAAGTGGCAAAAATAAATATCAAGCCAGGTCAGAAACTTTGCAGTAGGTGCAAAGCCCAATACGTTTCAATGAGTGAAGCTACTGCAGCATTTTCATCTTCAGACGATTTTGATATCCGCATCTCCGATGCAGTTGATCAAAGCTTGACTGCTTTAGGAACCTCTCCATTGAAAATTCGAAGGTTAGCTAGTAGAGATAAAGCCGGCTATGTGATACAAAAAATTGAACGTGTGCAGAATGTGATAGCCAAGAAGATTACATCTGCTGTTGGAGTTTCAGCTGAAGAAGTTGGGCCGTCTCGTCAGTCTGTAGAATGCAAGTTATGTGAAGATTACACTGACCTCATTGAAGAAATGAAAATGAAAATTGCAATATCCAACAGGTCAATGAAAGTTCAATTATTGACGATGGCCCCAAAAAGTTGGTCAATAAAGGAAACAGTAATGAAGTTTGGCGTTTCAGAGCGCATGGTCAGAACAGCCCAAAAAGTAAAGAAAGAGAAAGGCATTTGTTCTATACCTGATGCAAAAATTGGCAAGTCCCTTCCAAAAGAAATTGCAAATAGAGTTCAAGATTTTTACGAAGACGATGAATTCAGCAGAATATGTCCTGGCAAAAAAGATTGCATTTCAGTCCGCCTCAATGGTTTAAAAGTACAAAAGCAAAAGCGGCTGCTGTTGTGTAATTTAAAAGAGCTGTACGTGGCGTACTGTAACAAATACGGAACTGAAATTGGTTTTTCCAAATTATGTGAGCTCAGGCCAAAGTGGTGTGTAACCGTTGGTGCATCAGGTGCACACTCCGTGTGTGTCTGCACGATACATCAAAATGTAAAGCTCATGCTACAAGGCGCCAATGTCAAAGAGAACTACAAAGTTCTTATGGAAAAAACTGTGTGCGACCTAAATGTCAAGGACTGTATGCTACAATGATGTCAAAACTGCCCTGGTGAAGAAGCACTAACAGCATACCTGGAATAAATATTCAAGGATTTAGATCCAGAAGAATCAATAGAATTTAAGCAATGGGTTCACGCTGACTGTGAAACATTAGAAACAAGCGTACTAACCATGGACAACTTTATTGAAAGACTTGCAAGCAAGATTTGGAAGTTGACAAGCCACCATTTCATTTCAAAACATCAAAGTGAATATTTGAAGATGTTGAAGACAGGCTTAAAATAAATGGAAATGATCGTTTTGATGGATTTCGCTGAAAATTACTCATTTGTTGTACAGGATGCCGCCCAAGGCTTTCACTGGGAAAATTCACAAGCTACGGTACATCCTTTTGTTGCATATTACCTCAATGAAGTGGGCACATTGCAAGTTGTAAACTGTTGCATTATTTCTGATCATATGCAACATGATACGATATCTGTACACGTGTTTATTCAAAAGTTGATCGAATTTTTGGTAACTCAAACAAACATTACCAAAATATACTACTTCAGTGACGGCTCAGCTGCATAATATAAAAACTACAAGAACTTTGTGAATTTGTGCAATCACAGAAATGATTTCAACATTGAGGCTGAATGGAATTTTTTTGGAACTAGCCACGGAAAATCACCCTGCGATGGAGTTGGTGGAACAACTAAACGACTGGCTGCCCGGGCTAGCCTCCAAAGACCATCAACGGATCAAATATTGACGCCAAAGGATCTATTTAACTTTTGTGACCAAAATATACACGGAGTTAAATACATTTATGTTCCAAAAGTAGAAATTGAAGAAAGCAAAAAGTTTCAAGAAGAAAGATGGCATGAAAGCAGCACAGTAGCTGGACCAGAGAGCACCACCAATTTGTACCAGTCGACTCAAACTCGGTTCGTGTCCGCAAAGTTTCAAATGACACAATAAATTTTGTTGCCAAAATTTCTGATACTGCCATTCCAAATTTGAAAGTGTCCGAAATCTTTCCTGGTTGCTACGTTGCCTGTACTTACGATAATCAATGGTGGATAGGCAACGTTGTTGAAGTCTCAATTGAACAAAATGATGCATTGATAAAATTTATGCATCCTCACGGTCCAGCTCATTCGTTTTATTGGCCAGAAAGGCAAGACGTTTGTTGGGTTCCAGAGCAACACCTCATCTGCATGCTTTGTGCCCCTTCAGTTACATCATCCGGCCGCCAATATCAATTTCCAGAAACTGCATTGAAGAAAGTGGCTCAAAAATTTAACAGAATGTTATAAAGATTGCTGGCAGTTAAAATCAAAGTGGACTTCACTTCGGCTTGGGAACCATATAAGATACCCAATTTAGGCTTGGGAACCTAGGATAAGACACCCTAATCATTGGCTTTGGAACCAGAAAGATGCCAACAAAAGGCTTTGGAACCTTGACAAAGAAACCAAATGCGAGGCTTGGGAACCTGGACGAAGTGGCCCACCCGTGGCTGGTATTGCACAGCTATCGGGCGTGACCCCTATGGCGTTGGGGTTGCCAGTTCAAACTCTTGAACTGGTAGTGACAATGTCACCATGGACCAACGCAATAGAGTAGTAGTAATACTACGTCATTACAAAACTGTAACTTTAAAAATGACAGAACTATGTTGAAATAGAGGTTGTTGCCGTGGCAACGTCTCCCAACTTTGTCCCCCTTTTTCAGCCATTGTTAACCTGCATTGAAAAATGAAGTCCACTTTTCTAGGGGGTTTGAAATATGCTCTTTCTAATGAGACTGATTTGAAAGAGTTTCTAAAAGGTATTTTTCTGTAAAAGCAGGCTGAAAATACCCTATTTTTGGCCTTTTTACACAAATTAGCAACTTTACACTTAATTTGTAAACTAATGGAAAGAGCTTGGAGGTTGAAATTGTACTTTTGAAAACAACGCTGTACTGAGACATTATGCGCCAAATTTCGCATTTATTACTCAATTATTGTGGGAGCTAAGTAATGTCAAACTTTGACTTTTTTTGGAGCACTAATTTTTTCGGCCAAGTTTACTGTAATTCAGCCATTCACTCAGTGCTCGACAAAAATTATTATTGGTAGCACTGAATAGAGCTCCAAAAGTTGTGCAGGGTAGCTAAGTTTCAGTTTTTTTGGAAACATAGCTCGGGAGATATTGTGTCTCAAAGTTGTCAGAATGTCATTGTCGTACTGTATTTCATTGCGGTATGGGGTCAAACAAATGGCTATATCTCCACAAATATTCCACAGGCGAAACTAAAACTTTACCAAAGTTCGTTTGAGACATGGTGGACTCTGCATATGAAGTTTCATCAAAATCCGTGATGGTCATGCAGGGCACTTTCCACTTGACATGGAATGACCCGAAAGCAGTTTCTAGCGCAGGGAGCCACGCTGAATGGCCTGCACTGCTCCCGAAGCTCATTGAGTTCCTATGAGCATTGGGAGCAGCGTGGGCCATTCAGCATGGCTCCCCGCGCTAGAAACTGCTATCGCAGTTTCGTAAAAGAGGGGTATGTTATTACAGAATTAAAACAAAATTTCTTGGGGGTTTTTTGTTGTTTTTTTTTTAATCAAGCCAAAGTTGCAGTTTATAATGTATTGATATGTTATAGCAAATGGTCATGAAGGGAAGCCCACAAATGTTTGAGAGTCAAAACAATTCTATGTGGAGGAGTGGCTTATTGTTCCTCAAGGACAATGTGAGAGATTGATGAGAGGTTTGTTGATGTTATTGCTACTCAAAGACGTGTCACCAGTAAGTAAATTTAGGGTTTACAAACTTTTTGTGACAAAGAATATTTAACCCTTTATTTGGCATTGTTGCTCAGAAGCAATATGTGTCTTCTATGGTTCTTATGGGAGATCTGCATCTCCAAATGTTTGTTTACTTGGCACTGTTGCTCTTGTTAAACATCAAGTTACGTAAAGCAGTTGTTTTACCATCTACCAATTAAAGGGTTAACTATTTGATGTTAAACTTGGACAAAAATGACATTTTTTTGTTCAAGGCAATTATCTTTCTCTCTTATTAGGGTTTAGATTAAGATCTAATGATTGAGAATAAATTGTGGAAACGCCTTACTAGGGGATTCACAAACCTTTTCTCATCACCATATTTAAAGAATGAAAGCATGTAACAAAACCTTTGGTTGTCAGAAAATAGTGAATGTGTTGCAACAACTATAAGAGGTTCTCACCACTGAAAAGATGTGTATCTTATTAGATATTCTACCATTATTTACTTGGTTTATTTATTTTCAATAAATTTTAACATTTAAAATCAAGAAATATGCAAAGGATTCCATTGCTCACACAATTCTGTAACTTTTAGTAATAAGGATTTTTCATTTACCTTCATTGTTTCTTCCAATGTACTTTTTATCCAAATTCCTAAATATTTTATTCCATCTTTCTTCCAACTAAACTGAAACGAATCAAATAAGCCTTTTATACAATGTACATTTAGTGGAAGAATTTCTGATTTATTCCAATTTATTTTATAACCTGAAAATTTTCCAAATTTATCAATCAAATTTTCAGGTTATAAAATAAATTGGAATAAATCAGAAATTCTTCCACTAAATGTGGAATGGTTGACTCTGGATTTCTCAAATGAATCAAAATATCATCTGCATAAGCAGAAATTTTATATTCCCGACCTGCATAAGGAACACCTTCTATCTCCTTTGATTGTTGAATAGCTCAAAGTAGAGGTTCCAAAACAATATCAAATAACAAAGGAGATAATGGACAACCCTGTCTAACTCCCCTTTCTAAAAAGAACCTTTCTGAAAAAGTATTATTTATATATAATCTAGCAGATGGGGAGCTATACAGGGATTGAATCATTTGTATAAATCGAGAACCAATACCAAACCAATCCATTGCTTGATACATAAAAGTCCATTCTACCCGATCAAATGCTTTCTCTGCATCTAAAGAAACAGAGAAAGCCGGATCTTTCATATCCTTTGTTAAATGTAAAATATGAAAAGCTAATCTGGTGTTATTTAAAGAATGTCTTTGAGCAACAAAACCTGTTTGATGCATACCAATAATATAAGGGAGAGCCTTATTCAAACGCAAAGCCAATATTTTAGCTAACAATTTCCCATCAACATTAATCAAAGAAATAGGCCTATAGTTTGAAACCAACATGGGATCTCTGTTTGGCTTAGGCAAAACTATTGTTAAAGCTTCTGCCATAGTACCTGTAATACAACCTTTATTTAGTTGAAACTGATATAATTTGAAAAGATGGGGTAACAAAATAGTTTGAAAAGAGTTAAAAAATTCTACCGTATATCCATCACTTCCTGGAGCGGAAACAGTAAAGATGATGATTTTGCCTATAGTTTGTTACCAAATGAGTATATTACCAGTTTATTTTCAAGAGTCCTTTTACAAAAAATTAAATAATATTTTGACAAAATTAGTTTGGCTTGGGAAAAAACCAAGAATTGCTTTAGTATCGTTGCAAAAATCAATTGTGGAGGGTGGGGTAAATTTTCCAAACTTTTATAGGTACCATCAAGCCTATATATTGCGTCAAGGTATGTATTGGATCCTCCCTGAGCTTATTGATCATCAACCAGATTGGTTATATTTGGAACGGAATTTGGTGTCCCCTATGAGACTTCCACATGTATTAAGTATCAGATTTCATAAATATGCTAAGGACAATATAATTTTATTGGATACTTGGAAAACTATTAAATTTATTGATAAATTAACAGAGGTACCAATAATGAAATCTACTTTACAGTCCTTATGGTTAAACTCCAAGATTCAAATAGGCGGTGCTGGAATCGCTTGGAAGAATTGGATGCAGGCAAATATTAGGACATTAGATGATCTTATTTCTAATGGTAATCTGCTTGAGTTTTCACAACCAACAACAACACACTCCTAATTTGCCAAACAAATCCTAAACTAGAAAAAACAAAGGCAACCAAGTCACATCAAGGTCTGCGTGGGGGAAGCTCACAGTGCCAAACTTGGCTCACAACTTATAAGCCAAATACAGTGTAACATGTCAAAAAGCATGTCACACTGTATAATGTTATAGGGCGCTCTCAGTGTGAACTCTCAGTGATAGGAGCACAGCTCCGACACTTCACTTCTGGGTCAAGGCGATAAGCCTCCACCCGCACACCATCATCGAGCGCCCTGTGTGTGCAAGAATCAAACCAATCAACAATCAAAGTGAGTAAATGAAACTCAACACAAACAACCTGAGCGACCCCCACGCAAACCCTGCCAGCCAAACCCCCTCAAAAAGCACGCACAAAATCACAAACAATCAAAAACCATACCAAAAAGTGAAAAACATATCCAAAAATAAGCAATACTTATCCAAAACTGTCACACAAACGGAAAAACCGCGCCAGGAGGAAAGGTTCAACTGCGCTGGTTTCGGGAGGAACCGTCCTCTCTGCTCGTGTTCTGTTGGAGGCCAGGTTCCTGAAGAAGGGCTCCTCCCGAAACCAGCGCGGTTGAACCTTTCCTCCTGGCGCGGTTTTTCCGTTTGTGTGACAGTTTTGGATAAGTATTGCTTATTTTTGGATATGTTTTTCACTTTTTGGTATGGTTTTTGATTGTTTGTGATTTTGTGCGTGCTTTTTGAGGGGGTTTGGCTGGCAGGGTTTGCGTGGGGATCGTTCAGGTTGTTTGTGTTGAGTTTCATTTACTCACTTTGATTGTTGATTGGTTTGATTCTTGCACACACAGGGCGCTCGATGATGGTGTGCGGGTGGAGGCTTATCGCCTTGACCCAGAAGTGAAGTGTCGGAGCTGTGCTCCTATCACTGAGGGTTCACACTAAGAGCGCCCTATAACATTATACAGTGTGACATGCTTTTTGACATGTTACACTGTATTTGGCTTATAAGTTGTGAGCCAAGTTTGGCACTGTGAGCTTCCCCCACGCAGACCTTGATGTGACTTGGTTGCCTTTCTTGTTTTTGAGTTTTCACAACTGCAGCATTCATTTGGTATTTCAAACACTCAACAATATAGGTGCTTGCAGTTGAAGCAGGCTATTCAGATGGGGTTCCCTGAATGGAAAAATTTGAAAACTTATTTTAGCTTGCAAATCCTTTGCTACCAAACAGATTTAATAGGACATCAGGCTGCCCAGTGGTATAAATTGATTTCTGGATTTTTAAATAAAAAACCAAAAAATAGTCTTAGAGATATTTGGAGTATCGAGTTAAAACAGCATATTTCTGTTTCTCGTTGGCCACGAATCTGGACTTGGAGATTAAGATGTACAATGTCAGCATCTATGAGACAAACATGGTTGTTTTTATTACATAGAATTTTTTGGACTCCAGTTAGGTTGAATAAAGTAGATAGTTCTAAATCTAATAGATGTTGGCATTGTCATATTGATATTGGGACTTTGGATCATCTTTTATTTTTTTGTCCATTGATACTTGGCTTTTGGAAGTCGATTTGGGGGCAAATTAATAATATTCTTCAATCCTCTATTCCTTTGACATATGAAGCAATAATTTTTGGAGCGATTCTGCATGATAAACCCACTTTGGATAGAAATAATAGTCGCCTTTTCATGATCTTATCAGGAATAGGGGTTCAAATGATCACATCCAATTGGAAAAATCATGATAGGATTAATTTTAGTTTTTGGTGGGCAACTGTATGTGCAACATATAAATATGAAAAGATTATGGCAGAGCGTTTAGGGTTTGTTAAATCCTTTAAGGGGATTTGGGGTCCATTAACTAATTTTGTCACATTATAATTAAAGTGATTCCTTTTTCTTTATGTTAGATTCCTTTGCACATCCAGGGTGGGGGGGTGTATTATTTATTTAGAGGTATAAATTTCATAATATTCTATAATATTGATGAGTATAATATAATATCATTACTGTTATAGGTTAAGAAGGGATTAAAAATTTTTATTGTAATATTTCTGATGTTAATAGTGTATTTTCATATAGTTGTGGTTTTTTTTTCGATTTTTCAAATGTATACATTGTCAAGTTCAAAATATCAATAAAGAAAAAAAAAAAAAAAACATTTAAAATCAGTATCATTGATGCAGTAACAAATTAAGTGCTCCTTGATCAAATTTCCTGTTAAATAAAAATTATTTGCATATTGTACTTGAGATCCCAACTGCAGCGAGACATTGCAATAGAATTTCATAGTCAATGATGTTGAAGGCTGCGGACTGGTCCAGGCACACAAACACTGAATCTTGGCCCCTGTCTGTCACCTTGAATTTCATTGACAAGCGAGAACCTCATTAACATAGTTCCATAGCTCTGATGACATTCTGATTTGATGTGAATGAATAAACCCTTGTTCCTCAAAGTACTTTAATAATTGATTAGATGAGTTTCTCAGCTATTCCTCTCCCTGAAAGGAGACTGGAAACTGGATGATAACGCCCATTACCAAGAACAAGAAGTAACAATTTCTTCTGTCGCTAATTACCGACCCATTGCCTCTGTCCCTTTCTTTGTGAAACTACTAGAAGGACTAGTGTATCACTAACTGCTCAGCTACCTAGAAGAGCACGATATACTTCATGACACCCAATCTGGCATTTGGCAACTATTCAGCACAGAGACAATTCTAGCCTCACTAATGAATGACATCTATCAACTTTTCACAGAGGACTGAGGTGCTCTGATACTACAGTTCAACCTAAGCGGCACCTTTGACTTAGTAGACCACCACATACTTCTTTCATGCTTGGATGCTATTGGCATCACAGGAATTGCCCTGAATTGACTTAGGGGCTTCCTAACAAGTCACTTATACCAAGTCTTCCGCAACGACAAACTCTTCCCTGTCTGGACCACTCTTTGTGGAGTTCCACAAGGTTCTTCACTGTCCCCAATCCTGTTTAACATATATCTATGTTCACTGGAGAACCACCTAGCCTCATCGGGAATTAAGAGCTATAGTTACGCTGACAACGTTACGGTCCTCCTCCCAATATCCACTCTGCCTTCAAAGGAATCAAAGCGAATCAACGAGGTCATCCAAACAATAGAAGACTGGATATTGAAACTAAACCCTGAAAGAAAGCTACCTGCTTTGGGTTCTCTGTATCTATATCAAGCTGTTCACTTGAGTTTTTCTTGTATTACCATGATTGTATTTAACCCTGACCTTGTACCTATACCTGCTCCTGTCATGTACAGCCTTCTATTTAATTCCTGTTAACTGCATCGAATTTCAGAGTGTAATGCGGTATACAAATAAAATTTTATATTATGTTATATTTAAGCAAACTTCCAGATAACTGATCTAGTGTACAGTAACTTGGCTTAATGACATTAAGAACTAACTCAGTCTCTTGGTTGGAAATGTTTCTGGATTCAGAAGGATCTGCATCTCATTCCTTAATTATATACAAAATACATACAAGAAGCCCACTTGTGCAATTCTAATGCTTTATTACCAACCAATCATTATTATAAATAACACACAACTATAAATATCATCTAAATGAACCACTACCTTTTTCTGAATAATATTTCAGTCACATAATAAATCCTCATAAAAACTCAGTGGGAAAAATTCCCACTGAAGTGGAAAACCTGGAATGGATTAATTGTTTCAACCACTGCTCCATTCACAGACACCACCATAACCAGATTTCTCAGTCCCAATTTCACTTGCTGTATTCAAGACGTAATTGAAGTCTCAACAGTCGTAGCCAAACTAGATAGTATCTTGGTTTTCCGGCAATTCTGTTGGTCTCTGCATAATCTCACCCAGTCAGCCCGACACAGAACTGAGTTTCGCTGAATCAGCGTCTTCGGGAGCTGCAACTGCTTCAGGTCTTCACTGCACTATTCCATCTTGTAATCTTTCATTTTATCATACAGCAACATCAGCATGAGGTTCAAAACCTCCGTATCAACTTCCCACTCCGAGGAACCAAGGCAGAATTCCTTAATTATAAATGGCTGGAAAACAGAAAGCAGAGAGTGGGCATAAATGGGAAGTTCTCAGACTGGGAGAAAGTGACTAGTGGTGTGCCCCAGGGCTCGGTTCTTGGGCCGATCCTATTTAATATTTACATCAATGACCTGGAAGAAGGAGTATCCAGTGAGATCATTAAGTTTGCAGATGACACAAAGCTATGCCGGGCAATCAGATCGCAGGAGGATAGCGAGGAACTCCAGAGCGACTTGTATCAGTTAGAGAAATGGGCAGAGCAATGGCAGATGAAGTTCAACGTGGAGAAATGCAAAGTAATGCATTTAGGTAGTAAGAATAAGGAACACGAGTATAGAATGTCAGGCGCAACTCTGGGTAAGAGCGAACAAGAAAAGGACCTGGGTGTACTGATAGATAGGACCCTGAAGCCGTCGGCACAATGCGCGGCAGCGGCAAAGAAAGCAAACAGAATGTTAGGCATGATAAAAAAAGTAATCACGAGTAGATAGGAGAAAGTCATAATGCCGCTTTATAGAGCAATGGTCAGACCACACTTGGAATACTGTGTCCAACATTGGTCTCCCAACCTAAAGAAGGATATAAAACTGCTGAAGAGGGTGCAGAGACGAGCAACGAAGCTAATAAGAGGTATGGAGAACTTGGAATATGAGGAACGACTCAAGAAACTGGGACTGTTCTCCCTTGAGAAGAGGAGGCTGCGAGGGGACATGATTGAGACGTTCAAAATGCTGAAAGGCATCGATAAAATAGAGCAGGAAAATAAATTATTTACATTGTCCAACGTGACACGGAGAAGAGGACATGGTTTGAAGCTAAGGGGGGACAAGTCCAGGACAAATGCCAGGATTACACAGCGAGTGGTAGACGCCTGGAATGCTCTCCCAAAGGAGGTTATTAAGGAATCCACTGTGCTAGGATTCAAAGGCAAATTAGATGCACATCTCCTTACGAGAGGCATAGAGGATATGGGTGACTAAAACTACATCAGGTGTATACCTGACTGGGCCTCCGCGTGTGCGGATCGCCGGACTCGATGGACCATGGGTCTGATCCGGAGATGGCAGTTCTTATGATATGAATACAGATATATAATCCATATGAGCTAAGGAATTAATTATTCTGATTTTGCTTTGGGGAAAAAATCACTAAAAACCCTTGCTGTCAAAAAGTAAATAAGGGAGCCCCCCAAAATGTGTATGGAGTGCCTGAAAAACCTGTCACAAACTTCTAGAGTCTATTTCTGGCATCTTACGCTGCTTGGCAACAACATCTTGATTAGCTTTTTTTAGCGACTGCTTATAAATCCTCGCCTATTCTCTACATTTCAACCAGTGTTCAGGGGAGTTAAATTTTCTTACATTTGTATTTCAGAGACTGTGGTGAACTCAAAATGATTAATATTGTTTAATGAGAGAACCAAAATGGTGTTTGGTACCTGCTGACTGAACAGACACTGTGAGAGTCACTGTTTGGGCAGATTTCCACATCGGTTTTCTTGCGATGCCGAAGAGACGGGGTAGGAGTACTGCTACAGCCTCGCGGCGCTCTGTAAACCCCCCTCTCGCTTCAATCGAACGATTTTTGTAGTTACTGGAGAGGGAGCCAGAGATGTTGTGGAGTCACCTGCTGGAACCATCGACGCAGAGTGACGCCGACTTGGAAGTCCTTGGGCTTGAAACCACCCTGAGCCCTGACCTGAGGCATCCACCTCCCCCGCCACTGAGTGCTAGCTCACCATGCGAAGGGAGTGAGCCAGAAGCAGCAGTACTCCCTGACCGAGAGGCTGTACCACCTGGGAGCCAGCAGATGGAGGTCTCAATGGACTTGTCAAGTCTAGAGACTGTACCAGCGGCGAGAACAACGATGGGAGGAAAAGGCCAGGACCAGCAGATTGAAAGTGGTCAAGGTGAGCCAAGACAAAGTTTCCATGAACTTTCCTTTCATTATGTAAAGCCTGCTGAAGTGACCCTCGATTCAATATGGGACTTGGTTTCCAAGCTAGGAGACTCATTGTCTAAACAGATTATGGATGGGGAAAAGAATTTAAAAACTCAGAAACAAGTAATAGAAGAAAACAAAGAAATTTCCAATGTTAAATTAAAAATAGGAGAAATAGAGAAAGAAGTGACTGAGGTTAAACAAGTTCAAATGACAATAATAAAAGAAAATCCGATTATTAAAAGGAAATTGGAAACAGTGGAAAATAGTTACCGAGCCAATAACCTGCGCTTGCTGAATTTTTCAAGAATTTCTTCTATAAGTCCAAGGGAAATGATAAAGAGGTACTTCATGGAGATTTTGAATATTCCTGAGGACTCAATAGCCCCTTTCACTCGGGTGTATTATTTACAGAGTAGAATACTGGAACAGCAAGTGGAAGATCATATTCAGGCGGAGCAGGAACCTCAATTAGACTTGACTGCAATGTTGGAAGTATCTGATAAGGACTTGGCTAAACCAGCAACTCTTCTATTATCTGTGGCATTATTGCCAGACAAAGAATGGATGTTAAAAATGTTTTTAAAAAAATAAATCCAAGGAGTTTCTAGGTTTGAAAATCCAAGTTTTCCCAGATGTTAGTAAAGAAACTCAAAATCGTAGCCGTCAACTTACAACTTTCCTGACACTGAAACGCTGAAAGGAAGAAACAACAACGACTAGCTAAAGTAGAAATATAAGCCCCTTGAATCAGCCATCAGATACCCCCTTGAATCAGCCATCAGATACCTTTCTTACTTTGTTTAAAGTTTATTTTTTTAATTCACTCATAGAGTCTTGGATCACTTGAGGACTTGAGAATGTGTGAATAGAGTGAAGTTATTGAAAATGAATTTTTCTTATTTGTCTTTATAAGGCGTTGTATTCATATAATCTTTCTGTACAAAATGTTTGTTTTGTTAAAATGTAAAACTGATAAATAAAAAATATTAAGAACATAAGAATTGCCGCTGCTGGGTCAGACCAGTGGTTCATCGCGCCCAGCAGTCCGCTCACGCGGCAGCCCCCAGGTCAAAGACCTGTCCCCTAACCGAGACCAGCCCTACCTGCGTTCGTTCCGGTTCAGCAAGAACTTGTCCAACCTTGTCTTGAATCCCTGGAGCGTGTTTTCCCTTATAACAGACTCTGGGATAGCATTCCAGTTCTCCATCACTCTCTGGGTGAAGAAGAACTTCCTTACGTTCCTACGGAATCTATCCCCTTTTAATTTCAGAGAGTGTCTTCTCGTTCTCTCTACCTTGGAGAGGGTAATCAACCTGTCTTTATCTACTAAGTCTATTCCCTTCATTATCTTGTCCCCTCTCATTATCTTCATTATCTTTCGATCATGTCCCCTCTCAGTCTCCTCTCTTCAAGGGAGAACAGGCCCAGCTTCCCTAATCTCTCACTATATAGCAACTCCTCTAACCCCTTAACTATTTTAGTCGCTCTTCTCTGGACCCTTTCAAGTAGTACCTTGTCCTTCATGTACGGAGACCAGTGCTGGACGCAGTATTCCAGGTGAGGGCGTACCATAGGCTAGTATAACGGCATGATAACCTACTCCGATCTGTTTGTGATCCCCTTCTTAATCATTCCGAGCATTCTGTTTGCCCTTTTCGCCGCCGCTGCGCAAACGACTTCATTGACTTGTCTACCAGTACTCCCAGGTCTCTTTCCTGGGGGGATCTCTCCAAGACATCTTGTATTTGTGTATGGTCTAAGTCAGTGTTCTTCAACCTTTTTACACCCGTGGACCGGCAGAAAAAAAAGAATTATTTTGTGGACCGGCAAACTACTAGGACTAAAATTTAAAAACCCCATTTCCGCCCCATCTCCGCGAGCTCGGTCCCCACAAATCATCTGATCCCATCCACACAAGCCTCAGTTATGATTTTATATTGAATGTATTTTATTAAAGTATAAAAAGAAACAATATTCTGTACAATTGTCATTTTATAAATACAAATAATTCAGAGCAGGATCAACAAAACCCCTGTCTCCCCTCCTTTTCACATATATCCCCTCTACTATCAAGAAAACTGAACAAGCCAAATTATTACAGAATGCTACACAGAAATATCATGCTAACAGAATACTGCAGTCACACATGACAGGAATAGTTTTAGGGGAGTGCAACTAGGGCAACTGCCCCCTGGTCAGAGAGCGCCCTAAGCCAGCTGGAAGCTAAAGAAGCACTGCCTGGGTTTTGCAGTCCCCAGTTATGTCTAACACCAGCTCTAGCAGGATATATATTTCAAATCTGATATATTCTAATCACAAAATAGAAATAAAATTATTTTTTTCTACCTTTTGTCGTCTCTGGTTTCTGCTTTCAATCTTCTTTTCACTCTCTTCCTTCCAGCGTCTGCCCTCTCTGTCTCTTCAATCCAGCATCTGCCCCTTCCATCCACTGTCTGTCCTCTCCCCCTTCCATATGGTATCTGTCTTCTTTCTATGCCCCTCTCCCCTTTCCATCCAGCTTGTGCCCCCTCTCTCCTTTTTACATGATTCATTCCAACTTCACTGCTCTTCATTTTTATCTCTCCTACACCAGATCTATCATCGTTGTCCCTCTCTGCTTATTTTTCTGCTGACCCCTTCCTATCATCAATCTCTCTACTTTCTCATGCCTGTGTCTCCCCTTCCCCTCCTCTAATCTCTCTGCCAGCTGTTTCCTTCCTTTTTTCATTCTCCCTTCCCTCCTCCTCCTGTCCAGCAGTAACTCTCTTCCCTTCCTCCCCTCCCAGCAGCATCTCTCCTTCTCCCTCTCCAGTAGCAGCTGTCCCTTTTTTTCCCTTGCTCAGGAGCTTCCCAGATTCCTTTCCCTCCTCCCCTCCCAGAAGCATCTCTCCTTCTCCCTCTGCAGTAGCAGCTGTCCCTTTTTTCCCTTGCCCAGCAGCTTCCCAGATTCCTTTCCCTCCTCCCTTCCCAGAAGCATCTCTCCTTCTCCCTCTCCAGTAGCAGTTGTCCCTTTTTTTCCTTGCCCAGCAGCTTCCCAGATTCCTTTCCCTCCTCCCCTCCCAGAAGCATCTCTCCTTCTTCTCCCTCTGCAGTAGCAGCTGTCCCTTTTTTCCCTTGCCCAGCAGCTTCCCAGATCCCTTTCCCTCCTCCCTTCCCAGAAGCATCTCTCCTTCTCCTTCTCCCTCTCCAGTAGCAGCTGTCCCTTTTTTCCTTGCCCAGCAGCTTCCCAGATTCCTTTCCCTCCTCCCCTCCCAGAAGCATCTCTCCTTCTCCTTCTCCCTCTGCAGTAGCAGCTGTCCCTTTTTTTTCCCTTGCCCAGCAGCTTCCCAGACCCCTTTCCCTCCTCCCTTTTCCAGAAGCATCTCTCCTCCTTCTCCCTCTCCAGTAGCAGCTGTCCCTTTTTTTCCCTGCCCAGCAGCTTCCCAGATTCCTTTCCCTCCTCCCCTCCCAGAAGCATCTCTCCTTCTCCCTCTCCAGTAGCAGCTGTCCCTTTTTTCCCCCCTGCCTAGCAGCTTCCCAGACTCTGATAGTGGTTTTCTCCCCTCCCAGCAGCTCTTCTGACTTCCCAGCGCAGCGATTCACGAAAGCAGCTTCGGGTCCTTTGTTGGGTCGCGCCGCCTCTGAGGAAAGAGGAAGTTGCATCATCAGAGGCAGCCGCGACTCAGCAAAAGCCCCAAGGCTGCCTTCGTGAATCGCTGCGCTGGGAAGTAAAGGAGAGCTGCAGAGAGGGGAGAAAGCCACTCTCGGAGGCTCCCCAAGATCTCTCCGTCCCAGCACAGACTTCGGATGTTGATCTTGCCGGCCCTGCGCGGACCGGCAGGAAGTTGAAGTCAGTCAGTCTTGCCGGCCCTGTGCGGACCGGCAAAAATTTCCTGCGGACCAGCGGTTGAAGAACTGTGGTCTAAGTCACAAAAACCCACCTAAAGTGACCAGATAAGCACTGCAAACACATAATACAGACCCTCCCCACACTACCCCAGTGATCATCGACCCCCCCCTAAAAATATTAATCAGAACTTGAAAATTGTGCCTCCAGAACATCATCACCTGGCAGCCTGGCATAGGAAAGCCTAGTCATGCTGCACAGATGCATCTTAAGCCGTCTTGGGGGTGGGTTAGGGACCCATGGAGAGGAGGACCCATGCCCATAAGCTCCTGTAATCACTGCATTGATATTGAAACATGTGCACTCCCCTATACACCCCCTAAACCCTTTTTTACTGGCATATAAAGTGGCTCTTGCAGCCATAAGGGCTATTGGGGTGGTAGATAAGTGGGTCTAGGGGATTCTGGATGTGGTTTGGGGGGGCTCACCATGACCTATAAGGGAGCTGTAGTGAGGAGAAGACATGGCACCCTTTTTGTGAAGTTCACAGTAGTGCCCTGTAAGGTACCCCACCATTTAGTTGCCATGTCTGGGTGTTCAGTCCATCACTTTGCAGACCCCTCCCACGTCCAACAGGGCTTATTCTAGGCGTTTTTGACTTGGATGAAAATGTGGTATAAAGATGGATGATTTAGCGACTTGAACGATTAGATCAACAGGACATATTCTTAGACGATTTTTGAAATGAAAAAAAATGTGGACATATTTTTCGAAAATGTGTCCTAAGCTGTTTTTTACTTTGGACGACTTGCGACTTAGACAAAAACGAACTTAGATGTTCCTTTCGATTATGCCCCTCTAAGCAGCCAGTTTTTATCTGGTGCTGAGGCTACTGTAATAAGAAGTGTCTCCAGTTTAGCCAATTCTATATCGGAAAGTTCCAACATTGCTAAAATATCAAGTGGTTGCTGGTCCCCTTCCCTTTTTGTGATTGTAATTGTTCATCTCTTTTAATAGGTAAATAATAAATCTGAGTAAGTGGTGGCAACGTATCCTCAGGGATTTCCAAAATTTCCATCATGCAACATTTCACTATATCCCTTGGAGTTATTGTTGCAACCCTTGGAAAATTAATCAATCTAAGATTGTTATTACGAGAAAAATTTTCGAGGGATTCCAGCCTTCTCAAGTTAGTGTTATCCTTAATTAATGTTTCTCTAATCTGTTTAGGTACTTTCAGTTCTTGATGGATATTCACTAACGAGTTTTTTGTATCATCTATTTCAGCTTTCATATTTTTAACAAAAGTTTTCTTGGGCGTTAAATTTATCTTCCAACTGTTTCAGCTGGGGTTTAATTGACTTTGCCAAGTCTTCCACAAGATCCCAAAGAGAATCCAAAGTTACTTCTCTGGGTTTTTCTATCTTATAGGAAACACTTGTAGAAATCTCACCAGTTGGCATCCTCTCTTGAACAGCACTACCCAGGGTTCAGTTTATCCCTAGAGCTGCTGAACTCTCAGATTCCACAGAACTCTCCTGTAGACGTAGGGAATTCGTTTCCATACTTTCTTCCATGTTCTTCGTGGCCTCTGAGGGAAAATACTGCCCACTCTCCGGAAGTACCTCCTCTTGTGGGGAGCTGTTAATCTGAGGAGGAGGGAGAAGTGCTCTGCCGTCGGGACTCAAACGTTGTTCTCCAAGCCCAAGGAAATCGCTTCTGTCTCGCCTCTCCAGTGCGTCTTCAGCGGGTCTGCCAACGCCCGCGGCTTTTCCGGCATATGCCATAGAAGCTCCTTGATATTGCTAAATGTTGCTGCTCCAAGCTGCTGCGAGGCTCCAGCGGCACTACAACCTCTTCGTTTCGGCATTGCAGAGGCAGTAACAGTCCAAGGCAGCAGCACAAAAGTTGTTGGAGGTAAGAATATGAGGCGTGTTGTTCAGCCTGCAGGGTCTGCGGCCATCTTGGATCCCCAATAGCCCTTCTGCATCCTTTTAGTAAATAGGGGAGTTCCCCAGGGGTCTGTGCTGGGCTGTTACTTTTTAACATATTTATCAATGATCTAGAGATGGGAATAACTAATAAGATGATTAAATTTGCTGATGACAAAAAGTTGTTAAATCGCAAGAGGACCTTGTGAAACTGGGATACTGGGCATCAAAATGGCATTGGGAAAGAGGAACCCGAACTAGAGCTAATTGATGCAGGGTTCTGCGTTAGGAGTCACTGTTCAGGAAAAGGATCTAGGTGTCATCATTGAGGAAACGTTGGAAGCCTTAGCTCATTGTGCAGTGGTGGCTAAGAAAGCAAATAGAATGTTAGGAATTATTAGGAAAGGAATGGAAAACAAAGATGAAAATGTTATAATGCCCTTGTATCACTCTATGGTATGGCCACATCTCAAATATTGTTTCTGTTCGCTGTATCTCAAAAAAAGATATAGCAGAATTAGAAAAGTTACAGAGAAGGGCGACAAAAATTATAAAAATGGATGGGATGACTTTCCTATGAGGAAAGGCTAAAGCAGCTAGGGCTTTTTAGCTTGGAGAAGAGATGGTTCATTGGTGATATGATAGAGTTCTATAAAATACTGAGTGAAAAGGGTAGATGTGAATTGCCTGTTCACTCTTTCCAAAAATACTAGGACTAGGAGGCATGCAATGAAGCTACTAAGTAGTAATTTTTTTTTAAACCCAGAAAATATTTCTTCACACTGCATGTAATTAAACTCTGGAGTTCGTTGTCAGAAAATGTTGTAAAATCAGTTAGCTTTTCAGTGGTCAAAAAAGGTTTGGATAGGCCATTATTGAGATGGGTTGGGGAAATCCACTACTTATTTCTATGATAAGCAGCATAAAATCTATTGTACTGCTTGGGACTAGAGAGCTGCACAGGAACGGGAATCCCGCGGGTTCCCCCTTTGGGTCGTGGGGATCCCGTGGGGACGCCCCCCTAAGGTCGCGGGGATCCCCTGGGGATGCCTCCTAGGGTCGCGGGGATCCTGCGGGGTTAGATGCAAACTCGAGCCACGAGGCTTGTCTTCTTTTTTCCTACCTGCCCTGCCGCAGCATACAGCCGACCAGAAGTCTTCCATGATGTCAGCGCTGACGTCTGAGGGAGAACTTAAGCATCTCCCTCAGACGTCGGTGCTGAAATCGGGAAGACTTCTGGTCAGCTGTGTGCTGCGGCAGGGCAGGTAGGAAAAATTCAAGGGTTATGTTTATCTGATCATCAGAAATCAGTTTTCTTCTTACTTTGCTGGAACTTCAGAGGTAGTCCAGGCAGCATCGGCCTTTTAAAGGGCTACGGTTGGCTCAATTCTTCTCCTGGATGTTGTGTAAAACTAAACTCTTTTGGAGGATGGTTGGGGGCGTCGATGGAAGTTGAGAGTATGTCCCTGTGAGATGACACTATCAACCCACTGGTCAGTGGTAAAAGAGCCCAATGGTGATGGTAAAATAGAAGTCTGTCCCCAACTGTAAGCAGAGGTAAGGGCTGAGGGAGACATTGATAATGCTCTCAAAGAAGAAGGTAAAGAGAGGACTGCTATTGAAATTGAAATTGGATGATGGAGACAAAAAGGGAGTGATAAAGGAGCAAAAAGAGGTAGCCGACAGGTTAAACAAATTCTTCTCATCAGTCTTCACAAGCGAGGACACATCCAGTGTACCGGAACCTGACATGATCTTCCATGGTGACCAAGAAGAAAAACTGTCAGCAATAGAGGTGAGCCATGAGGAGGTCCTCCAACAGATAGATAGATTGAAAAGCGACAAATCCCCAGGCCCGGACGGAATCCACCCTAGGGTACTAAAAGAATTAAGAAATGAGATAGCGGGAATACTCCAACGAGTTTGCAACCTATCCTTGAAAACTGGAGAGATTCCGGAGGACTGGAAGATAGCAAATGTTACACCTATCTTTAAAAAGGGGTCAAGAGGAGACCCGGGAAACTATAGGCCGGTAAGTTTGACATCGGTTCCAGGCAAGATGGTAGAAGCACTGATAAAGGACAGCATCTGTGAGCACATCAAAAAAAATGGGCTGATGAAAGCGAGCCAACATGGCTTCTGCAAGGGAAGATCGTGCCAAACAAACTTACTGCACTTCTTTGAGGGGGTAAACAGCCAGTTGGACAAAGGGGAACCTGTAGACATCATTTACCTTGACTTCCAAAAGGCCTTTGACAAGGTACCCCATGAGCGGCTACTTAGGAAGCTGTGGAACCACGGGGTGGAAGGGGACGTACACAGATGGATCAAACACTGGTTGGCAGGCAGGAGACAGAGGGTTGGAGTGAAGGGTCACTACTTGGGCTGGAGGAAAGTCACGAGCGGAGTTCCGCAGGGGTCTGTACTTGGACCGCTGCTGTTCAATATATTTATAAATGACCTGGAAACGGGGACGAATTGTGAAGTTATAAAATTTGCGGACGACACTAAACTCTGTAGAAGGGTTAGAACTACGGAAGAGTGTGAGGACCTACAAAGGGACCTAAACAAACTGGAGGAGTGGGCGAATAAATGGCAGATGAAATTCAATGTAGGGAAATGCAAAGTCATGCATATAGGGAGAAAAAACCCGATGTTCAGCTACCAAATGGGGGGATTAGTATTAGAGGAAAGTAACCTTGAAAGAGATTTGGGTGTACTGGTGGATACAACAATGAAGTCAACGGCGCAATGCGCAGCAGCCGCGAAGAAGGCAAACAGAATGTTGGGTATTATTAAAAATGGTATTACGACCAGAACAAAAGAAGTCATCCTGCCGTTGTATCGGGCAATGGTACGCCCGCACCTGGAGTACTGTGTTCAGTATTGGTCACCGTACCTTAAGAAGGATATGGCAATACTTGAGAGGGTCCAGAGGAGAGCGACACGAATGATTAAGGGCATGGAAAACCTTTCATACACTGAAAGATTGGAGAGGCTGGAGCTCTTCTCCCTGGAAAAGCGGAGACTCAGAGGAGACATGATAGAAACCTACAAGATCATGAAGGGCATAGAGAAAGTAGAGAGAGATAGATTCTTCAAATTTTCAAAACATAAAAGAACAAGAGGGCATTCGGAAAAATTGGAAGGGGATAGATTCAAAACAAATGCTAGGAAGTTTTTCTTTACTCAGCGGGTGGTGGATACCTGGAATGCGCTTCCAGAGGACGTAATAGGGCAGAGTACGGTACTGGGGTTTAAGAAAGGATTGGACAATTTCCTGTTGGAAAAGGGGATAGAGGGGTATAGATAGAGGATTACTGCACAGGTCCTGGACCTGTTGGGCCGCCGCGTGAGCGGACTGCTGGGCGCGATGGACCTCGGGTCTGACCCGGCAGAGGCATTGCTTATGTTATGTTCTTATGTTCTTAAATGCAGTCAATTTGTGTTGCTTTTGTTGGCTAGGATATCTTTGGTTGGATTTGTGGCAAGAAGAGTAGTAAGAGGATCATTGCGAAAGGCTGGAGTACCTCCTGGATGTTTTAAACTGCTGGCAGGACTGAGACCTAGATGGGCCTGTCATGCATTGACTGCGTTGTTTAATTTTATTTGCAGCCTCTTCAATATGGCCATCAAACAAATGGTCTCCTTTGCAAGTGATGTTAGTGAGATGATCCTGGACTGAGGTCTCAAAATCAGATATGCGAAGCCATGCAAGATGGCACATAGTAATGGAAACTCTGGAAGAAACATCAAAGCAATCAAAGGACACTCTTAGCTATATGCTTTCTGGTGGCAAGTAGATTCTTTTTAAGTTCAATAATTTTTATTAAGTATTTTAAAGGATACAAGAATCATTTAAAGTACATAGAAACAAAATAAAGCTTTCTGTATATAAAATATATAAATCTATGTTTAACTGTATAGGAGCAAAGGCTCCAATTATTAAAAAATGTATGTAAGGGATATATAAGATAAAGATGAGAGAGAGCAGTAAAGAAAAAGGAAAGAAAAATGAAAGAGAGAAGAGAGGAGAAGAAAAGGATAACAGGAGTGTCTAAGAAGATGAGCGTACATAGGAATCTAAGAATGACCATGGAGATTTGTTGTATTTCAAGTTCATGCAGGTTCGGAATGTAACTCTCTTCTCATATGCGTAGGATTCAAATCTATGATACATACTCAGAGAGTTCCACCAAAAGGTATAATCTAATAGCGAGGGTGATTTCCAATTTTTTAGAATGTGCATGAGGGCAGTCACCAACATGGTATCAATGAGTTTGGGTGGACAATTTGATTGTGTGAAACATGGGTGTTGAGAGCGAAGGATTACAATGTCTATAGAGATTTCTTCTGAGCAGTTAGTAATAGATTGTATGGTGTTCCAGACGTAGGTCCAAAAAGAGCGGACTAGAGTACAATGAAATAACATATGATCAAGAGTTCCTTCCTCTTTCAAACAGTTCCAGCAAATAGAGTCTTGCTTTAAGTTAGCTTTCCACATGCGAAGTGGGGTCCATATTGCCTGCCACATAAGGAAGTACATTGATTGTGATACTCTAGAAGATAAGAGCGGGCGATTTGTTGATGACCAGAAAAGCTCTCAATCAATGTCTGAAAGCGGAGTGGTAAGTATAGCGTCCCAGTGCTTCATAGAGTGAGGTGAAAAAGTGAAGGAGTGATCTCTTAAAATATTGTAGAAGGATGATATCGCCTTGCCTTTTAATAGAGACAGAGAAGACCAGTTGTAAATAGTATTTTTGGAAGTCATATAGTCAAATCGTATATGTAAAGACGGCAACACTCCAGTGAGAGAACGCCATTGTGAATAAGTAGAAGGAGGCAGCGAGTATGTAGAGCACAGTATATCGAATGGAATTAACGAGTTGAGGGTAGACAATTGATGGACAAACCATATACCTGCCCGCTGCCACCTTTTCCATGATAGAGATTTGTCGTGATTTTGAATTTTGGGATTGTTCCAAAGGGACATGAGTGGACTAACCTTAACTGAGATTTCAGTCAATGTATCTATAAGATAAAGAGCATGCTGCGTTGCACCCAATAAAGAGTATCTCTTTAAGTGCCTTGGTATTGACACCGTTAGTAAGCATGAGATGTGTAAAGGCGTACATAAAAAACATTCCATTTCAAACCAGGCAGGAAGATCTTGAGTGGGAAGATTTTGAGTGGAGGAGTTAGTGAGCCAGTAAGCTCCATATTTGGCTAATGAAGCAATATAATAGTGATAGAAATCAGGAAAGTTGAGACCACCGTTGATCTTAGAGGCTTTCAATTTGGCGAGAGCAATTCGAGGTTTTTTCTTGTTCCAAATGAATTCAGATATTTTCATATTTAGCCAATGAAATAATGATTTCCGGCATAACAGAGGGAGCATAGAAAGGATATAATTAATTTGAGGGGCCAGAGTCATTTTGATGGATGCAATTCTACCCCACCAGGATAGAAAGAGTGGAGTCCATCGAGATGTAGTGTTTAGAACTAGATTTTTGACTTTAGATATATTAAGATCTTGAGCATGAACCGAATCTTTATGTATTAAAATCCCCAAGTATTTCACAGCTTCATGTGACCATGAGAAACGAAAATGAGCCAAATCTGATGGAAGTATATTATCATTTAAAGGGAAGATCTCTGATTTCTCCCAATTAACAGAGTATCCTGAAAGGAGGGAGTATTGAGTGATAATATGAATAAGATTGGGAAGGGAGAGTAAAGGGTCTCTCAGAAAAAGTAAAACATCATCAGCATAAGCTGCTAATTTGAAATCTCGATCAGAGGAGGGAATACCTTTAATTGAGGGACTTTGTCGTATAGCTGAAAGGAGTGGCTCTAACACTAAATTAAATAGCAATGGTGAGAGAGGACAGCCTTGTCGAGTACCTCTATGGAGGGGAAATTTATTGGATAAAGAGTTGTTAATCCTAATACGAGCTGTGGGTTGATGATATAGCGTTTTTATCCAGTTTGTAAAAAATGGGCCAAAATTATACCACTTCAGGACACGGAAAAGGAAAGGCCACTCCACTCGGTCAAAGGCTTTTTCAGCATCAATAGCTAGGCCTATTACAGGGTCTGACATTGTTTTAGCATGAGCGTTAATATAGTGAAATAGGCGCAGGTTGTCTCCTATATATCTTTGTTTAATGAACCCTGTTTGATCTTTATGTATAAGCAGTGGGATTATTTTGGTAAGTCTTAATGCAAGTAATTTTGCCATTATCTTGTAGTCTAAATTGAGGAGAGAGATGGGGCGAAAGTTTTTAACTAAAGTGTCATCTCTGTCAGGTTTAGGGATTACTACAATGGTGGCCTCAGTGAAATTGAATTGCTTGTCCGGTGTGGAGTGGAGGAAGTCATAATATTTAAGGAGATGAGGAGCTAGTAGGGTGCGAAATTGCTTAAAGAATTCGTTCGTGAAGCCGTCTGGGCCAGGGGCTTTCCCAGCAGGTAAGGAAGATATGGCAGTTTCAATTTCTAATATAGTTATTGGAGAATCAAGTTCCAATTTAACAGATTCTGGAATGGTCGGATGAGTTAAGGAGGTAAGAAATTAGTCTATATCTGCTTCAGGAGTGGTAGATTCAGATTGGTATAAAGAAGTATAGAATTTTTCAAATTGAGAGGAAATTAGAGATCTGGTTTTGACTAATTGACCTGATGGATTCTGAATAGCCGTTATATGTAGTCTTTTAGATTTATTTTTAAGGTATCTGGCCAAAGGACGACCCATTATATTATCTCCCATGTAATGACCAGAGTTAGAGATAAAAATATCACGCCTAGCTATATATGAAACTAAAGTATTATATTCATATTTAAGATTTTGAATACGTTGGAAAGTATTTGGGTCATGTATGTGATTAGACATATGTTGTAATTCTAAGGTTTTGATGGAGTTTTCTAAATCTTTTTCCTTTCTCATGGACTGTTTCTTTTTCCAAGAGGCAATTTTAATCAATTCGCCTCTAAGGGTTACTTTGTATGCTTCCCAGACAATGGAAGGGCAAATTTCAGGATCTTTAGAATTATTTTCAAAAAACTCCGCAGTGAAAGAATTGATTTTTTCAATAATTTCCTCGTCTAGCAGTAAGGCGTTGTTTAGCCGCCATGAGGGGGATTCCTTATGTGGGGCTGAGATGGATATATATAAAGAGATGGCAGCATGATCCGTGAGAGAGATTGGATGTATAATGGTATTGGTGAGATCTTGAATAAGAGAAGGGGATAAGAGAAAATAATCAATTCTCGAGTATGTATTATGTGGAGGTGAAAAATGTGTGTATTCTCTACCTTTCGGGTAAAGCAAGCGCCAAGGATCCACAAGAGAAAAGGCGTCCTTTAAAGCATGAAGAGCTGTGAAAGACTTGGATTTGGAGGGTTTACAAGAAGAAGATCTGTCAATATATAGATCTTGAATTTGATTAAAGTCCCCTCCCAATATCAGAGAACAAGTATCAAATTCAACTATCGCCAGCTGAAGCTCTTTGAAAAAGTCTGGGTGGTCTTTGACCGGGCCGTATATATTAAGAAAAATAAAATTAGTTGAGTGTATCGCAGCATGTACTAGACACCATCTTCCTTCAGTGTCTATTTTAAAATTGTGAATAACGGGAAATAGTTTATCATTGAGAAATATTGACACACCATTTTTCTTTTGATGAGTTGCAGGGGAATATAAGTGAGTTGAAAATCCCTTTAGTTGAAATTTCGAGGCAGCAGCGGGTAGGAGGTGGGTTTCCTGCAAATAAATTATATCAGGATGTTTATTGGATACATAATTAGCTATCTTTTTCCTTTTAATGGGATGGTTAAGACCATTCACATTAAAGGAAAAAACATGTAAATCAGCCATAATATATGATATATATTGTTGAATCATAGATTATATCTCCTCTGTCCAGAAAAATATCTGATATAATTGTAAGCTCGGGCAGACACTCCTGTCTAAGAAGAAGAGAGATAAAGAAAAGTGTGAAAGTAAAAGAAAAGAAATCAATAATATCAGCATAGTATATGGTCAGAAAAAGAATGAACCACACTATTCTACATATTTTAAAACAATTTAAATGTGATCCTGTGACCACGGAATAATAACACATATGGAACAACTAGTAAATTCCACACCTATTCAATAATAGAAAATTTGAGATTAGTGTGCTTGATTTAGCAGAATATATGACATAGTATATACAATTCATTACGAATTATAAGAAGATGAATAGACAAAATAGACAGTGAATTTGGAGCTATTCAAGCAGGATGTCATATATCTATATTGATCAATCTAAGGTAGGTTTAGAAGATGCAAAAATAAGAGGAGTTAAACCGTTGGATCCATCGCCAGGGCGCCGCCAGCTACTGTCACAGGTATAGAATCTATAAATTGTTGAGCAGTTATTGTGTCTGTGAAGGTGTGTGATTTCCCATCATGCCAAATGCGTAGGGATGCAGGATATATAAGTGCAAATCGCACTACTCGATGATGAAGTATGGAGCATAGTGGTGCCATCGCCTTACGAAGGGAGGATACATGTAAAGAGTAGTCATTGAATAGTAGCAATTTTTGTCCTTTATATTCAAGCCGGCCAGATTTCCGAAAAGCTTGCATGATAAGCTCCTTTTCTTTCCAGCTGATGTATCTAGCAATTGTTGTTCGCGGGTGGTTGTTATCACTTGTACGTTGGCCCAAACGGTGTGCCCGTTCGCATAAAAAACCAGTTGTTGGGGTCACCAGGCCAAGTTGCTTTGGTAGCCAAACTTGGAAGAAGTGATAGAGGTCTTGGTCTGCTTGGAGCTCAGGTAGCCCCACTACTCGTATATTATTACGACGCTGACGGTTCTCCTGAGCATCTAAACGTTCTGTCAGTGCTGTCACCTGGGTCTGTAAACTAATCACACTCTCCCGTTCATGTAGTACTGCGTCCTCATTTTCAGATATCCTCTGTTCTACTGCTGTAATACGGCCAGCCTGTGTTTCAAAGCGGTCATTAATACAGTCAACTGCTGATTGTAATTTATGAAGTTTATCTTCCAAGGATTTAGTGACCATTTTTGAAATTTCCTGTGCCCATTCACTCCAGTGTATCGAGGTTGGAGTGGGAATTGGTGACGCCGCCATTTTGAGCATGGAGTAGTCAATTTTGTGTTTCGGCGTTTTCGCCGATTTTACTGGCATGACGGGTTGTTGCGCACTAAAAGAGGGCTCACTTACCAACAACCGTCGACAGGGACCCCAGTTGTGGCGATCTGATTTGTTTATTAGGCAGATGAGTTCAATAACTCCGAGATATTTGGTTTCAGATACAAATTAAAGTTCTTTGCATCAAGTTCTCTCCGATTGTATAAAAATATAAGATATAAAAGCACGGTTTAATTTAAAACTAGGTGCGGGTGTAAGGAGCCGTTACACCATATGTGTAATCACCGCGGCAATCAAGCCACGCCCCATTTTATTTATTTTTTTTCCTTCCCCTTCCTTCTCTCTTCCCTTTCTTCTTCCCCCTCGGCGACCAGCAGTGGGCTGAGAAAAGAAAAGAAAAGAAAAAAAAAAAAGTAGCACTTGAATGAGCTGAGGAGAGCAAGGCTCCTAAATGAGCAGTGCAGGATAAATCTCGCTTGCTTGAGGGGTGGAGGAAGGAGGGACTGTGTCGAAAGTGGCTGTTGGGGGCGGGGCAAGCCGCCGATCTCGGGCTCCTCCGGTGCAGTGAAGGGGGATGCCTCGATCTTCCTTCCCCTTCACTGTGCTGGATTTTGACGCTGGATCTTTTATTCAGAGCCCTTAAGAGGGCTGCGAAGGCAGACTTGTGCCGAAAGTGGCTGTTGGGGGAGGGGCAAACCGCCGATCTCGGGCTCCTCCGGTGCAGTGAAGGGGGATGCCTCGATCTTCTTTCCCCTTCACTGTGCTGGATTTTGACGCTGGATCTTTTATTCAGAGCCCTTAAGAGGGCTGCAAAGTCAGACTTGAGCCGAAAGTGGCTGTTGGGGGCGGGGCAAACCGCCGATCTCGGGCTCCTCCGGTGCAGTGAAGGGGGATGCCTCGATAGATTCTTAACCACCTGTTGGAAAGGCTGGAGTTGGTCAGCAGGAAGATGTTTCTCAAAGTTTGGTAACTGTTTGTCCAAGGATTTGAAGTAGATGGACACACAAAATTGATAGTCTATAATGCATTTAGCAAGCATGGTGGCTTGAAAAATGCACTTACTGAACTTGTCTAAAGTTCTGGCCTCTCTACCTGAAGCTGTGAGATTTCATCAAGGCTGATTCCACCACAAAAGATTGGTGTTGCAATTCTGGTTTATCAAAACCAGGCCAGGATTGCAATCTGTAGAGGGAGTCTATCCTGCGAGGGGCCACTGGTCTTTCTCTAAATCTCTCTCTCTCCCTCCCTGGTCCAAAATCTTTTCACCTCTCTGTAGTCTCTTTCTCTCTCTTCCCTCTATACACCCCCAAGTCCAATATCTGCCCCACCTCTCTTCTGCCTCCCCTTTGTTTCAGGTTTCTCCCTCTCTATATCTTCCTGAGACTGAGCACAGCTGCTGAGCAGAGAGGAGCCAGGTAGATGGAGACATGAGACATGGGCAGGGACTGGGGGACTAGAAATCGTGCGCCTGGTGGAGCCGCATCAAACTGGAGAGGGGGGAGAGACACGCATGTTGACCTGCAGGAAGGACACACTGAGCTGGAGGAGACCTTAGGCTAGCCGGGCACTTACCTAAATTACCTGGGTGGATCGCCCGGCTAAAGACGCTAGGGAGAACAGGGCAGGACTCTGCGATCGACTCGCGTTACTTTTGTGATCGACCAGTAGACCGTGATCGACATGTTGGGAACAAATGTTGGGTACCCCTGGCCTAGTGCCTTCCTTTCTGTCCAAAATTGTCTACTTTTCACATCAAACAGGCCTTGTTTCTTCCTTCCTTTCAAGAGGCTGATTACCTGAACCAGTTCCATGACTTGAAATTTCTTGATGTGTGCAGAATCTTTTTGCAGTACTGTCTCCGTTCTTATTCAGTGTTTTTCTGTTTCCCTTCCTGACATTAGCTCGGTCAATTGGATTCACCTGTTATGCCTACGCCTACGCTGACAATATACAATTACTTCAGCTCCTCAATCCAAACAATAAATCAGACATCTCAGAAATCAACTCCAAACTGATTAAAATTAACTCATGGCTTCAACAGAACATGTTATCATTAAATATCAGGAAAATTAAATGTGTACTGTTCCCTGCTTCAGATACTGATCATCTAGCTCAGGGGTGCCTAATACGTCGATCGCGATCGACCGGTAGATTGGGAAGGCAACGTGAGTCGATCGCGGAGCCCATCCCGTGATAGACTCGTGTTGCCGCCCCAGTCTACCGGCCGATCAGCCTTCCTCTCCCCGACGTCAAAGACGCCGCCGACGCCAGGCATCCAGTTTAATCTGTTTTTTGTCATTTCGGGGGGTGGGGGGAAGGGTGGTGGCGGCGGCAGCAGCCTGAAAAAGAAATCATCCTGGCTGGGGTCGGTGTCATGCTCCGGAGCTTCTACAGCCTTCCTATCTGGCCCTCTCCCTTCTACTTGCATCCGGCCACACCCCCTGCTCCGCTGCTCTCTTTGGCAACTCAGCAGCAGCGATCGACACAAGCTTCTGACGTCGGGGGCCTACCCTCTGCAAGTCCTGCTTGTTTCAACTTCCCTTTTTCTACAAAAGCGGGACTCGCAGAGGGAAGGCCTCGATGTCGGCAGCCTGTCTTGATCATCATTGCTGACGAGTTGCTGAAGAGGGCCGCAGGGCAGGATATGTGGCTGGATGCAGGTGGAAGGGAGAGGGCCAGATGCAGGACTCGTGGGTGAGGGAGGAGAACGAGAGAGAGAAAGAGAGAGGGGAGGGAAGCAAAAGGAAATATTTCATGCTGGGCTGGAGTGGAGGGAGGGTGGAAAGATTTTGGCTACAGGGTGTAGTAACAAAGGAAAAGGGGGGAAAGCTGAAAATGGAGATAGTGACACAAAGAAGAGAAAGGGTAAGCAGGACCTACTGAATAAGGATAGAGATACAGAGGGGACATGAAGAGGAGGTGAAATAGAGACATAGAAGTAATGCTGAAAAAGGGGGGGGGATAAAGACATTGAAAGGGTAAATGATGAACATGGAGTAAAGACAAGGACAGAGACAAATGAAGATTCTGAAAAAGTAGTGAGATAGGGATATAGGTGAGATGGACACAAAGAAGGGTGATGCTGGAAAATAGTTGGAATGGTAATTCTGACAGATACAGAAGGGAAATGCTGGATCAAAGAGAGATGGGGCTCAGGCTGGATGGAATGGGGAGAAATGCCTGGTTGGCCCAGAACTTTCTCTCCTACGTCAGAATTGACGTCGGGGAGCGGAATGCTGGTCAGTGCGACGCTTCTTCAGGGAGAGCTTGGGGCAGCAGTGGTTTGGGGGCTGTTCCCTGATGGTGGCGGCAGCAAACTGAGTGGCTTGGGGGAGGGCAGGGAGAAAGAAAGAAAGGGGGCAGGCAGGGAGACAGAAAGAAGGGGGAACAGGGAGACAAAGAAAGGGAGACAGAAAGAAAAAGTTGGGGGAGAGAATGAGGTCTGGAGGAGAGGAAACATACAAGAGGCTGAAAGAAGGAAAGAAAGATTGGATGCACAGTCAGAAGAAGAAAGTGCAGCCAGAGACTCGTGAAATCACCAAACAACAAAGGTAGGAAAAATGATTTTATTTTAAATTTAGTGATCAAAATGTATCTGTTTTGAGAATTTATATCTGCTGTTTATATTTTGCACTATGGCTCCCTTTTACTAAACCACAATAGCGTTTTTTAGTGCAGGGAACCTATGAGCATTGAAAGCAGCGCAACTCCTTGTGCTAAAAACTGCTAGTGTTGTTCAGTAAAAAGGGAGGGAGTATATTTGTCTATTTTTGTAAGGTTGTTACTGAGGTAACATTGCATAGAGTCATCTGCCGTGACCTCTTTGAAAAAAACCCAGAATATGAATGATAATTAATATTTTCTCTAACTTTCAGTGTGCTTTGTGGGTTTTTTAAAAAAAATTTCATTATTGGTAGATCATTTTGACTTGGTCATTTTAAAAGTAGCTCGCAAGCCCAAATAGTGTGAGCACCCCTGATCTAGTTGATCCTATCAGGATAGACTCCACCCCAGTATAATTAGACACTAAGGTAAAATAGGACAGACATGGTCAAAAAGGTGGAGGAGTAGCTCTCTATGTAAAGATCGATATCCAAGCGACCGAAATGCAAAGGACCTGGGAAGAGGAAGAAGAGAGATGGATTGCTCTGAAAAGAGAAGATGGAACTTCTATCTACGTGTGTGTAGTCTACAGACCTCCGACTCAGTCGCAGCAAATTGATAAGGATCTGACGGTGGATATCCAAAAGCTTGGAAGGAAAGAGGAGGTGCTGCTGTTGGGAGATTTCAACCTGCCGGATGCGGACTGGAAGGTTCCGTCTGTGGAATCAGAAAGAAGTAGGGAGTTTGTGGATGCCTTTCAAGAGACTCTGCTCAGAGAAATGATGACTGAACCCACGAGGGAAAAAACAATATTGGACCTGGTCCTCACAAATGGAGAGAGTATCTCTAATGTTCGAGTGGGTGCTCACCTGGGAAGTAGTGATCATCAAACGGTTTGGTTTGATATAACGGCTAAAATGGAGAGAAGCTGCACGATACTTAAAATCCTAGATTTCAAACATACAGACTTTAATAAAACTGAAGAAAGAGCTGTTAGGATGGGAGGACATAAGAGAAGTGAAAAACAGTGGTCTAAGCTGAAAGGAGCAATAAAAATGGCTACGGACCTTTATGTGAAGAAAATAAATAAAAACAAGAGAAAAAGGAAACAGATATCGTTCTCCAAACTAGTGGCAGAGAAAATAAAGGCAAAAGAGTTGGTGTTCCTGAAATATAAAAAAAAATCCAAGAAGAGGAGTGCAGAAAGGACTACCGGGTGAAACTGAAAGAAGCCAAGAGAGAGATACGACTGGCGAAAGCACAGGTGGAAGACCAAATGGCTAAAAATGTAAAAAAGAGACAAAATTTTTTTCTGAAATATTAGTGAAAGGAGGAAGCTGAAAAATGGAATTGCTAATCTAAAAGATGCTGGGAACCGATATGTGGAGAGTGATGAGGAAAAAGCAAACGTGCTAAACAAATACTTCTGTTCTGTGTTCACAGAAGAAAATCCTGGAGAAGGACCGAGATTGTCTAGCAAAGTAACATGAGAAAATGGAGTAGATTCTGCGCTGTTCACGGAGGAAAGTGTTTATGAACAACTTGAAAAACTGAAGGTGGACAAAGCGATGGGGCCAGACAGGATCCATCCCAGGACAGAGGGATCTCAGAGAGGTTCTGGCGGGTCCTATTAAAAACTTATTCAACAAATCTCTGGAGACGGGAGTGGTTCCTGGAGATTGGAGGAGAGCGGATGTGATCCCTATTCACAAAAATGGTCACAAAGATGAAGCAGGAAACTATAGGCTAGTAAGCTTTTCTTTGGAAAAATAATGGAAGTGTTGCTGAAAGAAAGGATAGTGAACTTCCTAGAATCTAATGGGTTACAGGATCCGAGGCAACATGTCTTTACAAAAGGTAAATCATGCCAAATGAACCTGATTGAATTTTTTGATTGGGTGACCAAAGAACTGGATCAAGGACATATGCTAGATGTAATTTACTTAGATTTCAGCAAAGCCTTTGATAAGGTTCCTCTTGAACAAACTTGAAGGGCTGAAGTTAGGATCCAGAGTGGTGAACTAGATTAGAAACTAGTTGTCGGACAGACGCCAGAGGTGTGGTGGTTAATAGAAGTCACTCGGAGGAAGGAAAGCTGAGTTGTGAAGTCCCTCAGTTCGGTGCTGGGGCCGATACTGTTCAATATGTTTGTGAGTGACATCGCTGAAGGGTTAGAAGGAAAAGTTTGCCTTTTTGCAGATGATACCAAGATTTGTAACAGAGTAGACACCGAAGAGGGAGTGGAAAATATGAAAAAGGATCTGCAAAAGTTAGAGGAATGGTCTAATATCTGGCAACTAAAATTCAATTCAAAGAAATGCTGAATAATGCATTTGGGGATTAATAATCGGAAGGAACTGTATATGCTCGGAGGTGAGAGGCTGATATGCACGGACGGGGAGAGGGATCTTGGGGTGATAGTGTCTGAAGATCTAAAGGTGAAAAAACAGTGTGACAAGGCGGTGGCTGCTGCCAGAAGGTTGCTGGGCTACATAAAGGGAGACGTAGCCTGTAGAAGGAAGAAGGTGTTGATGCCCCTGTACAGGTTGTTGGTGAGGCCCCACTTGGAGTATTGTGTTCAGTTTTGGAGACCGTATCTAGCAAAGGACGTAAGAAGACTTGAAGCGGTCCAGAGGAGGGTGACGAAGATGATAAGAGGTTTGCGCCAGAAGATGTATGAGGAGAGACTGGAAGCCCTGAATATGTATATCCTAGAAGAAAGGAGGGACAGGGGAGATATGATTCAGATGTTCAAATACTTGAAAGGTATTGACGTAGAACAAAATCTTTTCCAAAACCAGAGGACATAATTTGAGGTTGAGTGGTGGTAGATTCAAGAGCAATGTTAGGAAATTCTACTTTACGGAGAGGGTGATGGATGCCTGGAATGCGCTCCTGAGAGAGGTGGTGGAGAGGAAAATGGTGACGGAGTTCAAAGAAGCATGAGATGAACACAGAGGATCTAGAATCAGAAAATAATAGTAAATATTGAAGAACTAAGGCCAGTACTGGGCAGACTTGCACGGTATATGTTTGTATATGACCTTTTGGTTGAGGATGGGCTGGAGAGAGCTCCAATGGCTGGGAGGGTGTGGATGGGCTGGAGTGAGCTTTGATGGAGACTTCAGCAGTTGGAGTCCAAGCACAGTACCAGGTAGAGCTTTGGATTCTTGCCAGAAATAGCTAAGAAGAAAAAAATGTAAATTGAATCAGGTTGGGTAGACTGGATGGACCATTCGGGTCTTTATCTGCCGTCATCTACTATGTTACTACGGATCAAAACCTCTCAATTCACCAGCAAATCATTTCGGTATTCAGCAAATGCTTTTACAAATTAAAACTCATTCATTCCCTTTCATCATTACTTGACCCCCCCCCCCCCCCTAAACATTCTCATCTACTCCCTCGTCATTTCCAACATTGATTACTGTAATACCCTCTACCAGGATATAAATCAAAAAGAGCTATGTAGACTACAAATCCTGCAAAATACTTCGGTTAGACTTATCACGCAAAAAATTTGACCACGTCACTCTGCTTCTACGTGATGCCCACTGGTTTCCCATCCCTTATCGCATCACATTCAAAATTTTACTTCTCACCTATAAAACCAAACAACACCACATCCCTGCCTTTATAGACAAACATTTAATCCTGTACGCTTCAACCCATACACTACGTTCTAATTATCAAGATCTGCTTGTTGTTCCCTCGTTCTGAGAAATTTTTTTACAATACCACTAGAAAGTCCATCTTCTCAGTCATAGCGCCCTCACTCTGGAACATTCTTCCCCTGCATATAAAGCAAGAATCTTCCCTCACACTATTCAAGACAAAACTCAAAACCTTCTTATTCAAAGATGCCTACGATACCTAATCCAAGGGTCCATTTTCTTTCCCTGAAATATCATTCATTTCAGGTCTTCAACTCCAAACGCCTCCCTAGAGGCAAATTTACTCCTAATTTTCTATCCATCTCCCTCCCTCTTTTATATATATTTTTTATCTCGATGTATTTTTTTTACCACCTCTTGTTCTTTCCTCCCCTGTCATGTCAATCTTAAGTAATATATGTAACCTTCCCCGTCCTCCACATCTATTGATCATGTGATGGATTTCTTTCTTTCTTTCTTTCATTTTTTATTGATTGTAAACTGTGTAGATAGATTTTGATGGACGGTATATCAAAGAAATAATAAACTTGGGAAACGACTTTTGTCAGTCAGATCATCTATTTGTTCTCTGGCAGACATTCCCATGGGCTAGCCAGATGGATTACAGAAGCTATTTCTTTAGCCTACTTTTTGGCGGGCCAACCTTCTACTGGGCAGAATTGCGGGTGTTCTTTCTGGATGACATCTATATGGCAGCTATATGGTTCTCGTTGCATACGTTTGCCAGACATTATAGGGTAGATGTGGTTGCACATACTGACGCATCCTTTGGAGCTTCAGTCTTGTCGGCAGTGCTGGCGGATTCCCATCCTTTGTAGAAGTGCTTTGCTATATGCTACTTGTCTGGATTTTTTTGCTGAGCTGACAGGGAAGGTAAAATTTGTTACATATTTGATCATTATCTTTCCTTTAGTCCCAGCAGATGAATCCAGAATCTCTCCCTGCTTATGGGTGCTACTGAACCCGCGTGGCGGGGGCTGCTGGAGGCTCTTTCTTTTCCTTTTTTTTTTTCCATGAATGGTGCATACTGTGCCTGGAGAGGAGGGGGGGACCTTCCATACCATGGCGTTTCTGACTGCTTGGATATCAATAATACTGACTGGTAGAAGAGAATGGCATCCTGTATGCCAGAGACCAGTTCGGTGTTCTCTATCTCCTATTGCTGGTAGGTGATGGATATATACCACTTATCTGGATTTGTCTGCAGGGACTAAGGGAAATAAAATTATTAGGTATGAAACATAATTTTACCTTTTGTCTTCTTTATTTCATGCAGACAATGAACACACACTTTCACTTATGTAAGATGTCACTGAACCTGTGCATTTATAAATTTCTACATGTAAATATTTAGGGCTCCTTTTACAAAGGCGTGCTAGTGTAATACCGTGTGCTAAACCGCCAGCTGCGCTAGCCGCTACCGCCTCCTCTTGAGCAGGCGATAGTTTTTAGGCCAGCGCGGGGGTTAGCGTGTGATGAAAAGTCACGCGTGTTAACCCCACTAGCGTGGCTTAATAAAAGGAGCCCTTAGAGTAGGAAGGCATACCCTATACTTTGTAGGAATGATACTTTTCCTGCTGTTTCTCTTGAGTGTGCTTCTGAAGGATCAAGGTGACTGCCATGTATTGTACATGAAATTGCTGTAAAGAATTTTTACAAAAAAGCCAAGAAAAGCCTTTCTCTTAGGTGGGACACCGGGTGGGCAAATTCCTGACAAGTAGAAGTAAACTAGTGCATTCTTTGTAGATCTTGTTCATTGGTTGCTTGTGGTGCCCTTTAAGGATGTACATTTGTTAGTGTGCATTTAGTTCATTAGTGCCCTTAAATTTAATGCAGGCAGCATTAATGCATGTTAACATGCAAATTAGCAAAAAAAAAAAAAGAAGTCTAATATACATTAAAAGTTCTTAATAAAACAAATATGGGAAACTTGCATGTTGAAGAACCTCAAGGATGTACATTAGTCTCATTGTGGATAATCTGAGATCCCAAATGGCTGCGGTGTCCCTAGGGCAGGTTTTGGAAGCACTTCTTTACCTACTGCTGTCCATATTCATGCTGTGCTTATAGCAGACTTTGGAACCTTTTGTAGCAGTAACTCTGCAGCTAGAAATAGATTTAATCTGCCTGTGCTAATTTCACTGAGTGAACTTCCTGTGGCTTTCTCAAAGTACATTGCTACATATTATATTAATAATCATTTCTAGCTTTGGTCACCATAGTTAAAAGACCTCACAGCATGAAACCAGAACCCATGCATAAGCCAATGTGCATTTGTGTTCCCAGATGCAAAATTTTACCATACTGGAAAAAAAAACCCAAAACTGCTTTCCTTGCCAAGAAATCAAACCCATACAGGGAAACCTTTAAAAAAATCTCCTACTTGCAATACATTTTAAATCAAGAAACATTTTCCTTCTCAGTGTATGGAGTGAGCCCTATCTGGAGCCACAGCATTTGACCTGGTGGACCACCATCTTCTCCTGATATGGTTATCCGACATTGGAATTTTCAGTTGTGTGTTGGAATGGTTCATCACCTTCTTATTTAACTGTACATTTATGGTCTCTTCAAATTCCCCCTACTTCCTCTTCTCTCATTTGCAGTGTTCCACAGGGCTCAGTTCTATCCCTTCTACTTTTTAATCTTTTCATTAGGGGAAGGGAAAGGGATTGGGACTTGTATACCATGGACCGAAGCTTGACTTTCAAAGATCACACTAACTCTCAGGTTAAAAAATGTTTTTTCACTTTATGGAAACTTGGTACCATTAAACACTATTTTGACTTCTTCTCTTTTCGACTGCCGGTTCGATCTTTGATCTTAAGTATCTTAGACTATTGCAATATTATATTCTTGGGATCTTTTAAGAAAACCATCAAACAACTGAGAATCGTTCAGAACGCTGCAGTCAGTCTCATCTACAGTCTCAAGAAATCAGATCATGTAAGCCCATATTACGAAAAAAAACCTACACTGACTGCCCATGGAAGCAAGGGTTATTTTTAAGTTTGCTTGCCTTTGCTTCAAACCATAGACCCAAAAACATAGACGACAATTCCTTCTTCTTAAGCCAGGAGTAACAATGATGGGGGGTGTTTTTATTTTGCGATATCCCTGTAAATGTATTGTTAAATATAAAATTAATACATATATATTCTTCGAACCTTCTCAGTTAACATGCTTCCTGTCTATGAAACGCTTTGAAGGGGGGAAAGAATAACACCTCTAACTAAGTTAATAGAAGACTCCTACTACTGCAGTTAGATACTCGAAATTCCTATTAAATGTTACGTATATATTTGTTCGCTCAATAAGAGTCTTGGATCTAATATTTGGGATTTAAAGTATTGATTAAGATTTGTATTTTCTAATTGCTACCTACCATATTTTCACGCATATAACGCGCGCATTATACACGGTTTTTACAAACCGTGCATAACCTTGTGCGTTATACGCATGAGCGCGTTGTACAAAATTTTTTTTACATAGTTCCCCCCTCGACGTCCGATTCACCCCCCTGCAGGACCGCTCGCACCCCCACCCAGAAGGACCGCTCCCACGCACCCCCACCCCGAAGGACTGCTCGCATCCCCACAGCCTCCCGACCCCCCCCCTCCCCCATCATGTAGAAGCTCCTACAGGTGTCCTGCTGCTTCCTCTTGGCGGTCCCGGCCCTTCTGTGAGCCCTGCGCCTGCGCTGCTTCTTCCGGCGGTCCCACCCTTTCTCTGACGTCAAGCCCTCTTGCCCCGCCGACTCCCCAACACGATTGGGGCAAGAGGGAGCTCAAGCCCTCTTGCCCTAGCCAACCGAGGCACCCCCGACACGATCGGGGCAAGAGGGAGCTCAAGCCCGCTTGCCCCCCCGACTCCCCAACACGATCGGGGCAAAAGGGAGCCCAAGCCCTCTTGCCCCGCCGACTCCACAACTCCCCGACAATATCGGGCCAGGAGGGAGCCCAAACCCTCCTGGCCACGGCAACCCCCTACCCCCACCCCGCACTACATTACGGACAGGAGGGATTCCAGGCCCTCCTGCCCTCGACGCAAACCCCCCTCCCCCCAACGACCGCCCCCCCCCAAGAACCTCCGACCGCCCCCCCAGCCGACCCGTGACCCCCCTGGCCGACCCACATGACACCCCCACCCCCCTTCCCCATACCTTTGTGTAGTTGGCCGCACAGACGGGAGCCAAACCCGCCTGTCCGGCAGGCAGCCAACTACGGAATGAGGCCGGATTGGTCCATCCGTCCCAAAGCTCCGCCTACTGGTGGGGCCTAAGGCGCCTGGGCCAATCAGAATAGGCCCGGGAACCTTAGGTCCCTCCTGGGGGCGGGGCCTGAGGCACATGGGCCCAACCTGACCATGTGCCCAAGGCCCCACCCCCAGGAGGTACCTAAGGCTCCCAGGTCTATTCTGATTGGCCCAGGCGCCTTAGGCCCCACCAGTAGGCGGAGCTTTGGGACGGATGGGCCAATCCGGCCTCATTCCGTCGTTGGCTGCCTGCCGTACAGGCGGGTTTGGCTCCCGTCTGTCCGGCCAACTACACAAAGGTACGGGGAAGGGGGGGTGGGGGTGTCGTGGGGGTCGGCCAGGGGGGGTCACGGGTCAGATGGGGGGGGCGGTCGGAGGTTCTTGGGGGGGGCGTTCATTGGGGGAGGGGGGTTTGCGTCAAGGGCAGGAGGGCCTGGGATTCCTCCTGCCCGTAATGTGGGGTTAGGGGGTCGCCATGGCCAGGAGGACTTGGGCTCTCTCCTGGCCCGATATTGTCGGGGAGTTGGGGAGTCAGCGGGGCAAGAGGGCTTGGGCTTCCTTTTGCCCTGATCGTGTCGGGGGGGGCAAGAGGGCTTGAGCTCCCTCTTGCCCCGATCGTGTCAGGGGTGCTGCGGTTGGCTGGGGCAAGAGGGCTTGAGCTCCCTCTTGCCCCGATCGTGTCGGGGGGGTTGGGAGGCTGTGGGGGTGCGAGCGGTCCTTCAGGGTGGGGGTGTGGGTGGGAGTTCGTGCGAGCGGTCCTTCAGGGTGCGGGTGCGTGCGAGCGGTCCTTCGGGGTGGGGATGCGAGCGCTCCTGCGGGGGGGGGGGTGAATCAGAAGTCGGGGGGGCATCAGGCTTTCAGGGTGGGGACAGGACTTCAAGGGGGAGAGGAGAGTCAGGGCGGGCGAAAGGAGAATCGGGGTGGCCAGAGGAGAGTCGGGGTGGGCGAAAGGAGAGTCGGGGCGGGCGAAAGGAGAGTCGGGCGGTGACGGGAGAGTCGGGCAGCATGCGCGGTATACGGGTGTGCGCGGTATACAAAAATTTTTTTACATATATTTCGATTTCCCGCGCGCTATACCCGTATGTGCGTTTTACACGGGTGCGCGTTATCTACGTGAAAATACGGTATATTTTGTTTAAAATTATTTCTGTTTCTTTCTCAATATTTTGTACAAGAAATTTTCTTGGAAAAATCAATAAATAAATAATAACAAAACCATAACAGGCTCATCCCCAATCTATCTATCTCATCATTTCGAATTTCCAGGCACAACTTATACACGTAGTGCCTACTTGTTCGCTTTCCCATCCTTGAAGGGCTGTATCTACAAGAGATTCCTCAATAGAACATTATCATTCCAAGCAGGCAAATGGAATAAATGTTTAACCAACTTTATCTCAAACGCTCTTTCTTACCAAACTTTTAGGAAGTCAATCAAAACTTATCTCTTTGACAAATTTCTCTGACTCCATTTCTGCCATGATGTACTTCCAAAACACTTCCAGGAAAAAATTTGATTAATCTCACCATGCTAATGTAATTTTGAAAGTTTTTAAAAATATCGCTGTCTGTATACAGTCTCTTCCTCTGTAAACCGCTCTGAACTGTTTGTGGTATTGTGGAATATAAAAATAAAGTTTATTATTAATGCCTTATTATAGTTTTACAACCACATTCAAAGCGGTTTTACATATAGGTACATTCTTTTTTTTTTTAATTAAATTTAATGCATTTACAATATCATAAAGATATCAAGGAAAAAAAGGGTTTCATACAAATTTTCAATACAACAAATAATTACAAAAACAATCCTTTACAAGCCCACTAAAGGGGAAACATATTGCTTATACCAACTAAATTTTAAGGAAATGGGTTGAGTTCCAATGAACCCAAATCATTCCCAACTGAATTAGGACATTTAAACATTCCTACCCTGATTCCTCATTAATAAATGAAAAAATAAAAGATTTCACTTCTGTTCACATGCTACCAAAAATTGTTGCAATTGAATGGGATCCCAAAAGACAAATTCAGTATCTTGTATCTTAACCAAACATTTACAAGGAAATTTCAGCTAAAATGATGCCTCAAGTGCCAATACTCTTGTTCTCAATTTCAGAAATTCTTTTCTTCTAAACTGCGTGGCTCTTGAGACATCAGGAAATATACTAACCAAATCCCCATAGAACTTGGTCAGTCGATTTTTAGAGTAAAGTTTCATTAACAACATTTTATCTGTCTCACTCATCCATGTTAATATCATTGTGGACCGAGTCTGGATAACATCTTGAGAGTCTTCTAAAAACTCTGTCAAATTAACTTCATCTGTTTCCAGATGGTCCACATCCTGTACAGTTTTCCTTTTCTTCTGAGGAATATGATAACAATTATTTATTGGGAAGCTGTCCGCATTGGGTAACCCCTGTACTTCTTTTAAATATTTCCTTAACAATATTTCTGGTAATAACAAATGAGTCACAGGGAAGTTAACCAAGCGGAGATTCTTCCCCCGATGCATGTTTTCTAACATTTCCATTTTTAAATGCATCGACGTAGAATCTTTTAACTGCAGATAGTGAAACAGCTTGTAATGTGTTACATTGAGTTTCAACCACTCCTAATTTAGTTTCCAGACATTTTAAATTAGCATCCACATTCTCAAACTTTTGAACCACAGACTGTGAGTAATCAGATGTTTGTTTCATTGATTCTTTGAGAAACCCCTCAACTCGAGAAATACCTAACCATAAATCTTTTAAAGTAATATCCTGTTTTTCCACTGCTCCTGATTGTTCATCCACTACACTTATAAACTCAAGTGGTTTAGGTATATCAGTAAAAGTCAATTTATTTATTGAAGTGGGTGATACCACAGAACCAGCGGAAATAGTGGGGGTTATATTCCCACTAACAGCAGATATTGGATGAAGGGGAGGTGTCCTTTCAAGGGGACTCATCGATGCTCCGGATATGGGAGAATTCAAATCAGATAAATTTTGTGCTGGAGTCTCTAAGGAAAATGTCAAATGTCTATCCATGGGGCCTGATACAACAGGTGTTGAGCTTTTAGATTTAACTTTCCTTTTCCCCATAATCAATTAACTCATACAACCTGGTATCCTGCTCCACAGCTCCACGTTGCTCCAAGGGGCTCCCAAGGGGCGTGACCTGCCCCTTAGGGCACGCCCCTTCGGCCACGCCCTGCGGCCGCCTCCGCAGCAGCGGCTTGAAATTTATAAGCAAATGCAGAGGCACAAAAGACGGACCCAGTGACGTCAGGGTCCGTCTTTGAGAGTGCCTGTCCGAACGCGGCAATCACTGCTGCTGCGGTGGGCTGATTGGAGCAACAACAATCCTCCGGCGTCCTCAAGAAGCAAATGGCTCCTGGTTCCTCCGCGGCAGCGGCTTGAAATTTATAAGCAAATGCAGAGGCACAAAAGACGGACCCAGTGACGTCAGGGTCCGTCTTTGAGAGTGCCTGTCCGAACGCGGCAATCACTGCTGCTGCGGTGGGCTGTTCGGGGCAACGACAATCCTCCGGCGTCCTCAAGAAGCAAATGGCTCATATAGTCTTGTGAAAAAATTAGGACACCCCATGAACTATTCAGTTGTTTCTTAAGAAATGTTCACATATCAATGTCAAATCTTTTTTTTTTTTAATCTCTGGAAAAGAAAGTGATGTAATTGCAAGTAAACAACAAAAGTTTTCTTTGATTTACTCATGAAACAAAAGATATCCACAAAATTGTGTATTCTAACTGAGGAATAAATTAGGACACCCCCCACATATCTTCCCACTTAAAGTGGCTCAAATCACACACAAGTGTATCACATCAGGTACACATAAGAACATCTTTACTCAGCATTTTGAAGGAGGTTTGCCCTACTGAAACCTCAGACATTTAGTCTAGTGTGCTTATGACTGCTGTGGTGAGAGTGAACACCATGGCGATATCAAAAGAGCTATCTGAGGCCTTCAGAAAGAAGATTGTAGCAGCTTATGTCTGGTAAGGGATTTAAAAATATCTCAAAAGAATTTGACGTTAGCCATTCCATGGTCCGAAAAATAGTATACAAGAGGAGGACTCTGGTAAGGGATTTAAAAATATCTCAAAAGAATTTGACATTAGCCATTCCATGGTCCAAAAAATAGTATACAAGAGGAGGACTCTGGTAAAGGATTTAAAAATATCTGAAAAGAATTTGACATTAGCCATTCCATAGTCCGAAAAATAGTATACAAGAGGAGGACTCTGGTAAAGGATTTAAAAATATCTCAAAAGAATTTGACATTAGCCATTCCATAGTCCGAAAAATAGTATACAAGAGGAGGACTTTCCAAATAACTGCCAACATGCCCAGGTCTGGCTGCCCAAGCAAGTTGACCTCCAGAGCAAACCACAAGATGCTAAAAGAAGTCTCCAAAAACCCTAAAATGTCATCACGGGACCTACAGCAGATTCTTGCTACGGTTGATGTGAAAGTGCATGCCTCTACAATCAGAAAGAGACTGCACAAATTTAACTTGCATGGGAGGAAGGAGGAAACCTTTGCTCTCTAAGAGAAACGTCAAGGCCAGGCTGAAGTTTGCCAGAGAGAATGTAGACAAACACCAGGATTTCTGTTCTATGAACAGATGAGTCTAAAATTGAATTATTTGGACACAAGAAAAGAGGACATGTTTGGCATATACCAAATACAGCATTCTAGCAAAAGAACCTCATACCAACTGTGAAGCATGGATGTGGAAATGTTGGTTTGGGGATGCTTTGCTGCAGCAGAACATGGCCAGCTCACTATCATTGAATCCACAATGAATTCTACCGTGTATCAGAAGGTGGTTGAGGAACATGTGAGACCATCTGTAAGAAAATTAAAGCTGAAGCTGAACTGGACCCTGCAACATGACAATGACCCAAAACATACCAGTAAATCCACCAGGGACTGGCTGAAAATTAAGAAATGGAGAGTCCTGAAGTGGCCAAATCAAAGCCCTGATCTTAATCCCATTGAGATACTGTGGGGTGATTTGAAATGGGCTGTACATGCAGAAACCCCTCAAACATCTATCTCGCAGCTGAAAGAATTCTGCATTGAATGGGCCAAACTTTCCTCAGACCGATGTCAGAGACTGGTAGATGGCTACAAGAAGCGTCTCACTGCAGTTATTTCAGCCAAAGGGGGTAACACTAGCTATTAGGGTTTAGGTGAGGAATGATTTGTATTGTTTGCTTTTGTTGTTTTTTATTTGGAAACTGCTGTGACTGCAGGTGGTATATTACATTTTTAAATAAATAGTCACTACTAGTGCTGCCGATTCAGGGAAAAACTTTTCGATTCAATTTGGCCCATTGAGTTGATTTCTTGATTCGATTCACTTGTCTTGCCCAATCGGGCATTTTTTTTTTTTTTTTTTTTTTTTACGTTCCGGCAGGTTTATTTTGTAGCTTCTTCACACACACACTCCCTCCCCTTTGCCCTCTCCAACTTCACTCCTGTACTGTGGTATAAACAAAATAAAAAAGACTTTTCCTTTCTCTGTTAGATCCTAGTTCATGCTTGCTGTCTTAATACCAGCTCTGGCAGTATATACATTTCAAATCTGACATATTGTTTTGGGTTTTTTTGTAACATCAAATAAAACAATACACTGTTAAGCTGCAAACTTTCAAGTCATAGATATGATGGAGTCATATGAGATTAACATCCTTACAAAACTCATCAAGAGGAGCCCAAGTCCCAGTAAAACTGGCAATATTATTTTGTTTGAACACTATTATTTCTTTGTATTTCCTGATAATACAAAGGTTGATTCCACCATTCATGAAAGTTAAGCTTAGAATTATCCTTTCTATTACAGATAATACGAGGAATAGCTAAAGCAATCATAAAATCAAAAATATTTGTAAATGATGGTATCAAGATATCTGGGTTTGAGGAGCACAATATGATGGATTTATAAGCCAAAGGTAACTTATTATTCATGTGTATTAGAGAGAGAATTCTGGACCAAATGCCCGACCAATAAATTTTGTAGGTTATTTTGTAGGAGGTGCAAGAGAGTCCCTGGCTGCTGACTGCAAGACCAACAAAGCTCTAAGGAAGGCAAATGTTAACACCTTTGCAATTTTAGTGGGGGTTCAATAGGCTCTATGGGCTAGATTCACTAAGCAAACCGATCAGGTCTGCAGGCTTTTTGACAGGCCTGCCTTTTTTTTTTCTTTTTGTTTCCATGGCACAGATATTTGGCTTGTGTTACACACGCAAAATATCTGCCCCATTAAAAAAAATGAATAAAAAAGACAGGCAGGCCTGTCAAAAAAAAAAAAATGTACCCCTTCACTAAAACGCACCCACCAAACATGGCCACCCCTCCTGACCTGCACAGCTCTCACCCCCCCCCCCCCTCCCCCCGGACCTGCACAGCCCATCCCCAGCACGAAAAAGTTGGGAGCAGTAGGAGTGCTCGGTCCCTCCTGCTCCTAGTCCTCCCACCCTTGGGTCCACCCCTGGTCGGCCCCGGCTCACCCACCCCAGTACCTTTGCAATAGTTGGGAGCAGGAGGGGTGCCCGGTCCCTCCTGCTCCTTCCGCCAAGGATGCTGTCATCTTCGAGAGTAGGAGGGGTGTTCGGACCCTCCTGCTCCTTTGCTGCAAAAGAAAATCCATCTTCGGGAGCAGGAGGAGTGCCCAGACCCTCCTGCTCCTATGACGATCTTCGGGAGCAGGAGTAAAGTCTTCCTGCTCCTGCTCCCCAGGGCCGCAGCCGCCCAATAGCAGCCTTAGGCCTTGTCCCGGCGCATCATCTGATGCACGGGGCGAGGCCTAAGGCCCTGATTGGCTGAGGCGCCTCAGGCTCCTCCCAAATCTTTTACAGCATCTGACATTATTATATATATAAATAATGTCAGATGCTGTAAAAGAATTGGGCATCAGAATGTTTTATTTTTTTAGCCTCCATTTTTAGTGCTGGAGAAAAGCATACCAGATTGGTCTTTGTGTTGCAGTTAGTTTCAAACTGGCGAGATCACCTCTAGAACATGGAGTGTTATTGCCAATGTTTTGTGAAACTTGATTATGATTGAATCTTCTGTATGAGTAGAACATATGTCAGCTGTGAAATTATTTCAATTTACCTGAATATTCTTGACATTAAACTTTACAAATTGTTATGGAATACTCGGTTACCATGCTAAATTCTAGCTCAAGTTCTCTTTTGCTTTATTTCCCTTCTCTTTAGGTTGGTATGTGGTATGGCAGCTATTTTTATCCAAGTTCAAGTTTCTAAGAGAGCTGGTAGGAGACGCCAGCCCCCTTCACGATGAGCTTTCCGAGTCTGAAGCCGAGATGGAGACACCTCCCACTCCTCAAAGATCCAGACTCAAATCGGCACGGCAACGAAAGGCACCTGCTGAGGAGGCAACCTAAAACCTGGCATTATCCACTGGGATCTCATGACATAGTGGTGTACCCTTACAGGGTAGAAATCAGCATTCATATCTTTTGAAATAATGCTGCCTTAGGATAAGGAGAAGGATTTGCTGTGACTGTACCCCAGAATTTTTAAAATGCACACTACTTCAGAGAAGTCATGAATCACAGAACCAGAAAGAAGAGCAAAGGGGGCAACCAAACATCAATAAAGAAAAGATTTGTCCATCACCCATCCAATATGCACTGTCGTGTGTTGTTTGGAACCTGCTGGTAGAGGAAACTTTTGAAATAGATGACTCTTACACTTGCAGAACTTATTAGAATGTTTAAATCTTAATAACGATTATAGAAATGTATTCTGCACAGTCTGTTAGATTTTGCTTTCATTCTTAAAGGAATTACTTAGATAGGGTAGAAGGCTTCCCTAAGTTACTGGGCTTTTTGATCTTATCTGATCCAAGAGGATACTTTATTTGACCCTCCCTCCTATAAGCATGTGCTTGTCCTTGTGCACGCATTGCTAGGGGGGAGGGGGAACTTTTATAGTGCATGAAGCAAAGTGGAAAGATGAACAATGTTTTTTGATAAAAATGTATTACACTGAACTGCAATATATTAGTGTAGTGGTGTGTGAGCAGTCACTTTCCAGTCAGAACTGTAGTGTTGTTCATTTCTAGAACTTGTGGGTTCTCTGAATGCTAAGCTGTGTTAAGTGTAGCATATGCTATGAAGCAAATCTATCCAATCACACATGATGGTATGCAGTTACTAATGGGCTCTCTTTAGAAACTACTGCTTCAAGTGGATTTACAAAGGATCATTTTGTGTGCCACGCAGGTGCAAACCACATGATTGCCCGAACTGTATGCGTATTCTGATGAAGAGTTGGGTTCATGCTGTTTTCTGGTCAAGCTGGATTTTGGATGGAAGACATTCACTTCAGCCTTATTCATTTTAACTCCAAAAGCCGTTCCACACTGACTTAAGTCTTAAGGATAACCATATGAGCTGCTAATTGTTGGGCTTATAAACTGAGCTCATCTGTAGGACTACAAGAGACAGCAGCAAAAGCATCGTTTGTCTGTTAGCTTTTTTTTTTTTTTACCATTAAGTGTCTGAAGAGATTTTGCTCTTGCTGAACTTTTAACAGATGCGCGTTATTTTACTGTCTGTATCGCTGAAGGTTTGTTTCATCTGTAAAGTCTGTTCAAAAACTGTTTTCGGTTTTAAAAGTTAACACTATTGACTGAAAAACACTGTAAAACAGCCGGCATTCTTTGTGACAAGTTTGTATTCAAGTACGTCTTGGCTGCCAACCTAACCCTTTTTCCTCCCCTCCCCCCCCCTTTTTGTTTACTGGTATGTTTTTATGTGGCATGCTTCTGTATGACAGGATTAAATCTCAAGCATGCTTACATATCAGTCTGCTTTCCCTAGGATGAAAAGGAATACATTTTTGATTCTACGCTCCTGGGATTGCCAGAAAAGCAAGTGGAATTGCGAGGTGTTGGAGCAAGGTTCAAGGGTTGAATTCTCATAAAGCCTCTGTTTTTCTCATATTCAAAACAAAACTCTTAATGGTATTTAGAGTTTATGAAGCAAGTCTGCTCCCCTAACAATCTAATAAGTGCATAGGTTTTATTGCAGAATTTTAAATTGTGAATTATTGTTGTTATTTTTAGCATTTTAAGATGGCAAAGAGAGTACTACTTACTGTACTTTGCAGACCACTTCATTGTATTGTTTACTGCCTCATGTGAGGAGATCAAACCTGCAGACAAAGTGTCTTATGTTCATGTGTATGGTAAATATATGTAGGACATAAGCAGTTTAAAAAGGAAAAGTGGAAAAAAAAACCCCACAAGATGATAGACTTCAGCAAGGTACTGATACAAAATCCACATAGCACTTCACAGTAGATTCAGCATTAAGTTGATTGTCAATAAATAGACTCTAATTTGCAGATATGCCTTTATAGACCTAGCTCATTGAAGTGAAGGCAAATAATGTGTTCCCTTTCATTGATTTGCAGCTCAGTTCAGCAAGAAGACTGTAGTTTGCCTAAGTAGAATTCTTGAAAGTGTGCAATAGTTTGATACATAGAGGGTTACCCACATCAGAGAATCCTTGATTGTGCTTCATTGCACAGAGGGTGTTTTCACATGCATTTCTCCTATTTGCCGTCTCCCAGAATATTCTTGACGAAAGACCCAGTTCCCTCTCTTTCCCTACCACGTTCCACCTAGGTACTCTGTTCTATAATGAAGCTCATAGTGATTAGTTAGTGCGTATGTGTACCAGTTCTTCAATTAGATAATTGGTTTGGAATCTTCGGTTTTATAAAAGCGAATAAAGCTTTATGTTCCAGCCAGAACATGTATATCAAAGCCTTCTAGTATGTATATTTAATAATACAATAATTTTATTCAGGCTTTATGTCTTCTAATTTCCCTTCTAATATGTGGAATACATCTCCGTGTGGGTAGCAACTTGGATTGTTCAAAATGAGTATTATGTAACATAATACTTCTGCACTGGGGCACTATTTAATTTTCAGGTCCTTTTTGTGGGGAAGGGGGCTCTTATTTTACCTCCTTCGTATCATGATCACTTTTCATATTTTTAGCCACGCATAGAAGTAGAAATGTGCATATTGCCTCTTTTGCTTGCAGAATTTCTGTGAAATTCACAGCCCCTTTCTAATTTTGTTCATTTCTCCCTAGAATTGCCATGTTATTATACCGCTCATTTTTGGCTTCTTTCAAATTAGAAATGGTGTAGTCTAAAAGCTAAGGGGTCCTTTTATCAAGCTGCGGTAGGGGTTTAGCACGCGTAATACCGCCTGCTGCGCTAGCCGCTAACACCTGCATTGAGCAGGCGTTAGTTTTTTAGCCGGCCGCGGGGGTTAGCACTGATGAAATGTCAGACGCGCTAACCCGGCTTGATAAAAGGAGCCCTAAATTAAGATTATTAATAAGTTTAAACAGAAACGACAAAGAGCCGCGAAGGATATCACTGTTGTGGAGCCGATTCTTTAAAATCCAGATACAGCGGCTTTAAGATAGTGCCGCGAAACACTGGCAGTGTTGAGTGTATGAGAACGGTACTTTGGATTCTGATGGAAACATGAATATGAAAGAAGATATATTTCCTCTTAACATTATTTATTGTCTGAAATGAATAACTTTTTTTTTGCAATTGCTTGCTGGCAATTTTGAAAGGATTGAGCTGTAGGAATTCCAAAGAAATTTGACATCCTATTTTGAGGAGTTTTAACTGATGGGATTTAAGAAAAATTGTATATAAAAATAAAATGGATTTTTTGATAAATAAAATGTATAGCTTGACAGATAGGAAGGAAGGAGGTTTTATGCCAATGATTGCAGGGAGAGGTATGTTATACGAGTATGATTATGTATAAGACCTCCATTCCCTGAGGCTTTTTTTTCTTATTTTAGGATTTGGTATTAGCAGCACTTGATACAGTGGGATTTATCTTAAATAGTTTAGTTCTTTGACCACTGACCCCATGATGGCTACATTTCATTCAGCCTTTTATTTCTTCCATTTTTTTTATGATTATAAAGTAATTTTTCTCCAAAATAAGTAGACTTGAATTTTCTTTGCTGGGTGAAGCTCGTACAACACGAGTGTTGCCATTTTTAATAGATACCATTGGCCTATTGAAAACCAAGACCAGGGGGGGAGATCCTATTCTAGCATTAATTTTATGATTTACAGTAGAGAATGACACGGGGAAAAATTTTTCCCTGTCCCCACAGGAACTCAATTTCTCCGTCCTGTCCCTGTGAGTTTTGTTGCTGCTCCTGTCCCATTCCTGTAAGCTCTGCCTTAACTGCACAAGCCTCGGACTCCTATGATTTTAAAGTGTTTGAGGCTTGTGCAGATGAGGCCAGAGCTTGCAGGAATGGGTCAGGGACAGGAAAAGAACTCGACAGAACGGAAAAATGAGTTCCTGTAGGATGGGGAAAAATTTGTCCCTGTGTCTTCTCTAATTTACAGTAGATATCTATGGCAGCTTTTTTGATTTTTAGGCAGGTCTCCAAGTAAGAGAGTGTCTTTTATTGGTACGCAATATCTTCTTCTTTAAAACACATAAAACCAATATAACTTTACCAATAAAGTCCCAATCTCCACCGCCTTTACCAATCCTCTCCTTAGATAAATAGAAAATGCTCTTATCCGCCTTGAACTGCAAGGTAAATGCGGAATAGCAGTCACTAATGTAATGTATGTATCAGGGACTGTCTTGGCAGAAATTTCATGTGTGGCACTGAGGTTTCAACGGATCTGCCAAACATCAGCCATATCCATCTAGTCAGAGAGAACAATTCATGTGTTAAGCTATAAGCGCTACTTGGTTTTGTTTTGTTTTTCAGGAGTTGCTGTTGCAGGTGTGTGCAAATATAATTTTCATGGATTTTTTTCTTGCTGAACTGAGCTCAAAGTCTTCTTCCTCTGTAAAGATTCAGCGATATTCCAGTTTCAGGATCACAGTAAATAGCATTATAAGTGAGCTATTGTCAAGCAGTTATCAACTGTAGACTACTGCGATGCTATTTGCCTTGAAGTGTGAGCTATGAAGTAGCCTGCTGGAAATGTACTTTTAGACTTAGTCACACGAAAAGAAGATTTTCTGTACATTGTAATAGGGCTTCTGCCTATCAGAATGTGAGAGGGATCTAGTGTTCATTTACACAGTAAAAAAACAAAAACCTAAAACTAAAAGCAGCATTTGGCTAGCAACAGTTCTCTAAAATCAAAATGATTTGTCCGCTTTCAGCATCCAGAAGAACTAAACTTGTCATCAAAGCATAAATTCCAGTTTGTGGCTCCAGAATGTCATAAAGTAATCCAAACTTTTCAGTGCCCTAACCAGTGTTTTGTTTTCAGGGTATAATGCAGAAAGAAATTCTAATTTCAGGTTAGAGATTTGGATTTTTGCAATTATTTTTTTTTCTCTTAAATTGCGTATTCAGTAAAGCAATAGAAAAATAGAATTAACATTTGAACATAAGCTCCTCAAGCCGCCTTTCTTCCTTTCTCCGATTCATCGCTTATAACTATGTTTTCTTAAAAATGCCCTGTAAACTGGCAGGATTCATCCCGTGCAACTGATGCTGGGTTACAGAGTCCATTACTTTGGCTCTTGCTCCTTTCCTTTCTGCTCTATATTGCATTTTGTTTTGGGAAAAACACTATGGGCTCCTTTTTCTAAGGTGCGCTAGCGTTTTTAGCACACGCACAAGATTAGCGCGTTTAAAAGGAGGCGGTAGTGCATTTGTAAAAGGAGCCCTATGAATTGCAGTTTGAATTGAATTAGTTCCTAGCTAAAATGCAAAAGAAAAAGTAAATTGACAAAATTATGTAGCCACGGCATGAACTTAATGTCAGTAATTCCCATTAATGTGCACTGTTACTAAGTAATCACAAGATGACAACAGTTAATAGCTTTTGTTTTAATGAAATGTACCCAGGCCAGTTTTCTTTTCTTGTTGACTTACCAGCGAGTGGATTTAACTTGTTGCATTAAAAGATGATTTTATATAACGTTTTAGCAGTAATCCACTTGAAGGAATGGAGCATAGATTGTCATGCATTGCTGTTAAGAGGTATGTGTGCGTTTGTAAAATTTAATTTATGGGTTAAACAATATTTTGGAAATAGATGCCAGCAGCAGCACTCTTATGGACTTTTCTTTTTAAATATGAACATTGCTTGATTTCAGAGGTCATTTACTATCATTTGGCGCATGTTAACACCATCATTGCAAGATATCTCCTGCAAGCATTAGTAAATGACTGCCCGGGTTAAGAAGATGTTTACCTTTTTCTGATGTTTAAAATCTGCACACAAAGTTGATTCTCTGCCATTCCTTTGTTCTGGAGTGGAGATTTATCTATTTACTGTGCAACACAAGAACTGTCGTACATTTGTATGGTGAGTCTATAGAATGATCTTTAAACCACTGTTAAAGACCAGGTGAGGAATGTATGAAATTTGTCACTTGGCCTCCATCAGTGTTAATAACCTTTTTAAGGTATTGTATGTATGCTTTGGTGGTTTATATGGATCATGTTTTAATTTTTTATTTTCATCCAATTGCACATCACAATAAACATGATATAACTAAACTGCTGTAGATGCCTTTTTCCAGGATTAAAACCCCAGTGATGTTTTCATTTGTGTATTGTTAACAATTTACAGCATTTACTCGGAGCTAGATTCACTAAAGATAGTGACTCAGTCGCTGTTGGCCAATTCTCTGGCCAATTATCCAACAGCGATTGAGTCACTATCAAGTTTGCATGCAAATGATTTGCACGCAAACTCACCTACTCAGTCGCTTTGTGAGCAATTGACACAGTGCAGAACCCTAACAGTAGTGACAGGGCTTCTTTTAAAAAAAAATGGAACAGATATTCTATGCGCCATCTGTCCCATTAAAAAAGCCCCCCCTCCAACCCCAAAAAGATGGCAGGAGGGATGCCCATGCCTTCCTGCCCAGATAAGACCTCCCCTCCCCCTGAAGAAAAAGGCAGGAGCGATGTCCACTCCCTTCTGCCCCGAAGGCACACGCCTGCTCCTCCCTCCAAAAAAAAAGGGCAGGAGAGATGCCCACTCCCTCCAGCCCAGAAAGACCTCCCCCCTCCCCTCCCTTGAAGAAATAAGGCAGTAGGGATGCCCACTCCCTCCAGCCACCGTACGCCCCCCTCCAGGCCCCCATGCCCCCTTACCTTGAAATTGGGAGCAGGGAGTACTGAAAACACCTCCTGTTCCTCCTCCCTGATGACAACGCTAGGCCTTAGGCCCCTCTCCGGTGCATCATGTGAGCTCCATCTTAGGAAGGAGCCTAAGGAAGTTCCTGATTGGCCATTTGTTTTGGCCAATCAAGGACTTCCTTAGGTTCCTTCCTCAGGAAGTCCCCGATTGGCACAGACACCTCAGGCCCCTCCCAAGGTAGGAGCATGAGGCATCTAAGCCAATCAGAGCCTTAGGCCCCTCCCCGTGCATCATATGATGGGAGGGCCCTAAGGCCCGGTGTCAAGGAGGAGGAGCAGGAGGTGTTTTCAGTACCTTCTCACAACTTCAAGGTATGGAGTGGGCATCCCTCCTGCATTTTTCTTGGAGGTGGGGGGCGTGTGATTGTCAGAGGTTGTTGGAGGAGGGCTGTTGGCAGAGAGGGATTTTTTTTATGGGCAGATATTTTTTTTGTGTAATACACGCAAAATATCTGTGCCATTGGAAAAAAAAAAAAAAAAAAAGACCCCCCCCCCCAAAAAAAAAAAAAAAAAAAACAACCAACCTGGTAGAACTGTTGGTAACATGGTTACCAACAGGTCTACAGCAATCAGGTTTTAGGGTCGGTAAAAGCCGATGCTAAATAGCTAAGGTAAGTGAATCAATCGCTTGGCTATTGTGCATGGGGTTTTACTAATGTGCATGGCCAGATCGGAAAATGGGCGATCGAGGGGGAAAAACACACAGTGGGCCGTTTAGTGAATCGGGTCAGGTCGGTTAGCAGCGATCATCGGTAAACCTATGAAAACAGATTTAGTGATGATCGCTGACTTTAGTGAATCTAGCCCTTGATGTGCAGGTCCCAAGCTGGAATAGGAGATTGTCTCACAGCATGAATCTACCCTTAATCATCATTTTTCTATTTAGCAGCTTCTCTCGGGAACTAGTCTTTATCAAAGCAACTCCACCTTGAAATGTCATAGCTTAAATTTAATATAAAAAAACCCACCCCGCTAAGCCAGGTTAATATCTTAATGTGAATCCAATTTCATTCATAAAATGGACCACATCAATTATTGCCTTTATTTTAAGAGCATTATCGCATCTCATAAATTTTTTAAACTAAACTAAACTAAACCTTAAGTTTATATACCGCATCATCTCCACAGAAGTAGAGCTCAGCACAGTTTACAAGAACTTAAAAATGAGAAAGGGTAGGAAAAGGTTTACATAAGTTTATAAATCGAGTGGAAAAGTAAGGGAAAAGAAATTACATGTTAGAGAAGAGCCAGGTTTTTAGTTGCTTGCGGAATAAATTTTTTAGATTTTTTTTTTGGGAGCCTTCACAAGCAGCACTCAAACATAAAAACTTTCCATTCGAGTATATACCACTAAGTTTCCTCATCCGCTTACTTTGTTATTTTTTCATCTCACTAAATATTTCCACAGTTCATCTCCCTACCATTTTTACTTTTAACTGCAAGCATCAAATGTAACTAGGTAAAAGTAGTATAAATTGACAAAATGATTACTTTAGTAAAAGTAACAAATATTCTGTAATTCTTTACAATTAAAAGTATCAACAGTAATAACATTTTTAGTTACTATACAACATTGATTATCATTAAACCAGTGGTTTTTAAACCTCTCCTGGAGAGACCCCCAGCCAGTTGGGTTTTCAAGATAACCCTAATGAATGTGCTTGAGTCAAATTTGCATATAATAGAGGTGACGGGTATGCAAATCTGCCTCATGCATATTCATTTTGGATATCTTGAAAACCCGACTGGCTAGGGGGTCCCCCTGGAAAGGTTTAAGAGCCTCTGTGTTAAACCATGCTAGCTTCTAGCACAGTGGTTCCAAAACCTGTCCTGGGGGACCCCCAGCCAGTCAGGTTTTCAAGATATCCCTAATGAATATGCATGAAAGAGATTTGCATACCTGTCACTTCCATTATATGCAAATCTCTCTCATGCATATTCATTAGGGATATCTTGAAAACCTGACTGGCTGGGGACAGGACAGTTTTGGGAACAGGTTTGGGAACCACTGCTCTAGCATAAAATCCTACAATAAACAAAATATTTATATACAGACAACTTTCTCCAAAGAAACACCTACAGGGGTCTTTCTCTAAGTCTCACCATAAGTGCTCCTAATCTTGGGCCTTCAAAGCAAGCCTGTTTTAACCATTCTGTGTCATTTTTATAGTGCTACTGGCACTGATAAGTATTTAGGTACAATTTGCCCCTTGCATAATTAACAGTTTGAGTAGGTACCTGAGGTAATGTGAAAGTGATATGCCCAGGATCAGTGGCAGAAAGAGGATATGAACCTTAGTTTTACTTATTCTCAGTTCATTGTTGTAATCTCTAGATCACTTCCAGTCGACTTACTGTTACTGATCCAAGATCCGGTCTACCTAATGAAAAGATTGCTGGATTGATCCAATTTCAGTACACTGTGTTAAAATCAGCCCCTAGTTCTGGCCAAATTATACCTAACAAGCTTTGGGATTACTTTGAGTTCTTACATATCAAATTCCCGTAAGTTTTATATCGTGTTTCTGCAGCACTGCTTTCAGTGTCTCAGCAAAAACCTGTCTCTAGGTCAAATTAGGACACCTTCTATTTACTTATTACGAAAACAGCATCTCAGGTTTCCATGAGCTCTTTTACACTGTCCATTGCCTAGAGCAGGGGTAGGCAATTCCGGTCCTTGAGAGCCACAGGCAGCTCAGGTTTTCAGGATATCCACAAGGAATGTATATGAGATGGATTTTCATGCATTACCTCTTTGAGATGCAAATCTATCTTCTGCATATTTATTGTGGATATCCTGAAAACCTGACCTGCTTGTGTCTCTTGAGGACTGGAATTGCCTACCCCTGGCCTTGAGGATGAGATGAGGATAATTTGGCTTTGGCAGTGCTCTATTTTGGACAGTATTGTGTCCCATTTTCAAAATGTGTTAGTCAAAATAGGATAAACTTGGATTGGATTATGTTTGTGACTTTCCCAGTAGCTCAAGGTGAGTTACATTCAGCTACACTAGATATATAAGTTCCAGGAGGACTTACAATCTAAGGGCCCCTTTTATCAAGCTTAGGGTTACCATATGGCTCCAGAAAAAGGAAGATAGATTGAGACATCTGGGTTTTACTTCTGCTCAGAGAAATAGAAGTAAAACCCAGATGTCTCAATCTATCTTCCTTTTTCTGAAGCCACTTGGTAATCCTAATCAAGCTGCACTAGAGGTTTTTAGCATGAGCTGGTTCGGTAAATGGTCTGACACTCATAGAATTCCTATGAGCTTCAGAGCACTTACCTCACCAACTCACGCTAAAAACCTCTAGCATAGCATGATAAAAGTGGTGGGTGGCGTTAAGTTTGTACCTGAACCAATGGAGGACTAAGCAACTTGCCCAAGATCACAAGTATCAATCACTGCTCTTTTAGGCCACTCTTCTAACCATAATGTATGTTTGTTTATTTCATTTTCTATCCTGTTCTCCCCAAAGAGCCCAGGATGGGTTGCAGGTTAACATACGCAACATAAAGTTAACAGATTACAATTTGCCATAGTTACAGTACAAGTTTTTATCCTAATGTGATGGGTCAGGCGAGTTAGGTGAACAGGTATGTTTTTATTGCTTTCCTAAAGTTGAGTCCATCAAGGGATCTAATCTGTGGTGGCAGTTGATTCCAGTGGCTCGGTATGAAGTGGGAGTAGGAACATTTTATGGTGGCTTGCAGTTGAAGGGCACGACCAGGTGGTGTTTTGAGGCATATTTTATCCTGGGGGGTGAAGGGTCCTGTTCAGCACGTACAGAGGAAGCTTGGTCATCATAAACCTGGCGTCTTGTTGTGCAAGGATTTGAATGCTAGCATCAGGCCTTTGAAGACACATTTGGCTACAGGCAGCCAGTGAGTTGACGACAGCCTGGGAGACAGGGTCGTGAGAATGGAGGCTTTTTAGAAGTCTGATTGCTGCATTTTATACATGCTGGAGACATTGTTTGTGCTTCGCTGTGAGACTATTACATAGTGAGTTGCAGTAGTCCATTCGGGAGAGGACTAAGGCATAAGGCATAAAGGCAAAATTCTTTGACTGGGTGACCAGTCATCTGGATGCCGGGGAGTCCCTGGACGTGATATATTTGGACTTCAGCAAAGCTTTTGATAGCGTCCCACACCGCAGGCTGCTGAACAAACTAAAATCGATGGGATTGGGGGATACATTCACTACATGGGTAAAGGATTGGCTAGATGGAAGGATTCAAAGCGTGATGGTAAACGGTACCCCCTCCAAAACGTCAGCTGTGACGAGTGGAGTACCTCAGGGCTCCGTCTTAGGGCTGATTCTATTCAATTTATTCATAGGAGATTTGACCCAAGGGCTTAGAGGAAAAGTATCACTATTTGCCGACGCCGCCAAACTATGCAACATAGTAGGCAAAAGCAGTGTGCCTGACTATATGACGCAGGACCTACGGCAGTTGGAACAGTGGTCATCAACTTGGCAGCTAAGCTTCAATGCTAAAAAATGTAAAGTAATGCACCTAGGCAAAAAAAATCCACACACAACTTACACACTAAATGGTGAAACCTTGTCCAGGACCACGATAGAACGTGATTTAGGAGTGATCATTAGCGATGATATGAAGGCTGCCAATCAGGTGGAGAAGGCTTCGTCCAGGGCAAGACAAATGATGGGCTGCATCCGTAGGGGTTTTGTAAGCAGAAAACCTGAAGTCATAATGCCACTGTACAGATCCATGGTGAGACCTCATCTCGAGTATTGTGTTCAATTCTGGAGACCACACTACCGGAAAGATGTGTTGAGAATTGAATCAGTTCAGCGAATGGCTACCAGGATGGTCTTGGGGCTCAGGGATCTCACGTATGAAGAAAGACTAAAAAAACTGCGGATGTACTCACTGGAGGAGCGAAGAGAGAGGGGGGACATGATTGAGATCTTTAAGTATATCACGGGGCGTATAGAGATGAAAGATGATATCTTCAGTCTTACAGGGCCCTCGATTACCAGAGGACACTCGCTGAAAATCAGGGGAGGGAAATTTCAAGGTGATGCTAGAAAGTACTTCTTCACCGAAAGGGTGGTCGATCATTGGAACGAGCAGCCTCAGCAGGTGATTGAGGCCAACAGTGTGTCAGATTTTAAGAGAAAATGGGATATTCACATGGGATCAATAGGGGAGTAAAAGTCAGGGAGTGGGTCATTGGCATGGGCAGACTCGATGGGCTATAGCCCTTTTCTGCCGTCAATTTCTATGTTTCTATGTTTCTAAAGTAGCTGGGTGAAGTCAGACTCAGAAAAGTAGTTCTTTATTTTCTGGAGCTGACGTAGATAGTAAAATGAGGAAGATATTACCTGAGAGATGTGGTTGGAAAGCGATAGGTTGGAGTCAAGGAGTATTCCTAGGCTGTGTGCTTGGTTTCTTTTCAGTTATGGTAATTGAGTCCCAGTGTAGAGAGGGACAGATGTAATTGCAGTGTTATTTGCGGAGCCATAGAAGTTCTGTTTTGGAGACGTTTAGTTGTAATTTGTCGATGGACATCCAGTTGGTTTTTGTTTTTTGTTTTTATTTCTGAGAGGCAGTTTAGGAGTTTTGAGATCTGGACATCACGGGTTTCTTCTAGCGATAGGTATAGTCAGATGTCATCTATGAAGGAGTGAATCTGTATTTGATATTTGTGGGCTATGTCTAGGACAGGTCTTATGTAGAGATTGAATAATAGGGAGTATAGTAGAGCCCCCTATGGAACACCGTATTTGATCAGTTTTGGTTTTGATTGCTCAACGTTGAGCAGTACGCTTTGGGATCTATTATTCAGGAAGGAGGTGAACCATCATAATGCAGTGTCTCGGATACCAATTTCAGAGAGCCGTGCAAGGAGGAGAGGATGGTTAATAGTGTCAAATGCCACACTGAGATCCAGCAACACCAGAAGAATATTGTTACCCTTATTTATGAGTTACCAGCAATCATCAATGATGTCGAGATGGACGATGTCAGTACTGTGGAATTTCCTGAATCCCAATTGGAAGACGGATAGGGCTCTTTGTTTGTTGATGAAAGGATCGTGGAGACGAAGGGTAAGTTGGAGACAGGTCTAAAGTTGCCGGGCCCGTTAGGGTCGAGTGTGGGTTTTTTCAAGATCGATCTGATGACCAGTGACTTCTAGTTTGTAGGCACTTTGTCTATTTTGATTAAATTATGCACAAAGTTATCTAGCTGCCCTTAATGTGACATGCTGTATGAAATGATCAGAAATTCTTCCAGGCCTTATGTGCTGTGTATTTCTCTTCATCCTATCCAAACCACCCCCCCCCCAACAATTTTTTTTTTTAATATTGAGTGAGAGGAGGGAAGAAAAAGGCAGAAGAAGACACAATGGCCCTGATTCTATAAATGGTGCCTACCAGTTACCAATATAGGCACCTAACTTAATTTTTTTGTAAATTGGTTAATTGGCACTAATAATTAAATGCTGACTGTTTGGGATACAGTGGGGGGGGGGGGTAACAAAATATGGGGTCCATTGGCTTTATTTGCTGATTCACATTAAGAGTTTTTGTTCTAAGATTTTATCATTACACATCCGGGAGGGTGGGAGGTAATTGGAAAAAAAATATATATTAAATTTTTCATTTTATTTGTAATAAGTTAATTGGTACTATCATTATTTGAGAAAAGGGTGGGTGGGTAAAGTAATGCTTTTCATATTAATTGTATGAAGTGGTGTATTTTATGAAAATTGTATTGTAATAATTGTTCTGTAACAAATGTAATACACTAATGAAGTTTATAAAATAATAAAATTTAAAAAAATAAAAAATAATTGAAAGCACCATTAAAAACCAATTTAAAAGAATTAATTAGCCAGTAAGTGCTTAACTCGGTAAGTGCTTGCCACCTTACAGTAGGTACCTACACTGAGACACCAACCTGAAAAATGGGCATGTTTAGGAGTGGAATTTGGGCATGGATTGAGTTAGGGGCTGGTACATTAGGCCAGAGTTTCTTAACCTAAAATACCAACCCCTAAGTTGTAGATGCCTACCTGCACAATTCTACAAACAGCACCTAACTTTGAATGACATGTGGTAAGTGCCGTTTTTCTAGGCGCAAAGTTAGATGCTAGGCACAATGTGAATATGTTTCTTCCTTTGGACATCAGTATATCAAATAAACCTAAACCATACCTTTCCTTACCCTGCTGCTGCTCTCTCACTCCCTGAACAGATCATGTCTCAACTACCGTTTGGCAAAGATCAAGTAAAGTGCCTCAGGGTGAATCCATGCTGAATTGGTTCTTATACTCTACTTTGTTACTAGTCGAGAGCAATCACTTGGCTTCAGGCCTTAAAAAATCTGTTTGAATTATTATGTATTCAAAAAAAGCACATTAACAAGAATATTTGCTCTGGGCAATATGATAGACCATAGCTGCTTTCCTAGAAACTGGACACTACTGAAAAGTCATCAGATTGGACCTGAGGCTAGTGATGTAGTCCATGGTATTCTAAAATGGAAAAACAGGTACAAGCAAAGGAGCCAACTTTTTGAAATTATTGGGGGTGCTAAACCCAATGGAAATTACCTCTCCCTGGACATAGTCAAGGAGTTTGTTCAATATTGAGGGTGCTAAAGAGCCCACAGAGCTCTCATCTATGGGTACAAGTATGTGGAGCATGTCAAGTGCGTACATGAGTCTTGATAGTGGGTGTTGGGTTAGAGTGTGGGTTTGTGCTGCAGGACATAAATCGATATGGGGACATATTAATAACATACTAGAATCATAGTTGTCTCTTATCTTTAATTTCCTGTTGTTTTACTCACACATCGAGGGAAGGTGGGTGAGATATCTCTTTTGTTTGATTCCTTGATTGGATGTACTGGAAGGGAGGGGGCGGAATTCATTTTGTATTGTTATTGATTAAGTGCTGATTCTGATTATTAATGTATGTGTAATTTTATGCACTTTGTATTAACATTGAAAATTTAATAAAGATTTTTTTTTTTTAAAGAAGATAAAACAAAATTAGTTGAATGTCGTACTTAATATTAAACAAACTATACTAACACCAACAGGAAACAAAAAGTTGATGGGGAGGAAATACAATTGAAAAATAGGAAAGAGAACATTGAAGGGAAGAACAAAAGGAGGGGAAATACTGCCTATTGTTTCTTTGGAAAGCTTGAAGTACAGAAGAATAAAAAGAGATTAGATATCAAAGGCTTCAATAATTCTGATTTCACTTGATTTATCTGCAGCTTTTGATACTAAGACCATCATTTACTCATTAATAGACTTTCTTCAATTGGCATTTCAGGACAGGTGCTAAGTTGGTTTAAATCATATTTCCAAGATCGCTCAGCAAAAGTAGTGTTTAATAATTCAACATCTAATAATTTCACCAATTCATTTGGAATTCCACAAGGCTCAATTCTTTCACCGCTTCTATTTAATATTTTTTTGGCACCTTTACTGACACTCAGTCAATCCATTGGATTTTCCACATTCGCATATGCTGATGATATACAATTGCTTCATCCTTTAAATCCATTAGATTCAAATGATCTAATATCCATAAATAACAAATTAATACAAATAAGCCAATGGCTTAAGGAGAACATGTTAGCGCTGAATCCAACAAAATATTCAGTGATGTTTTTCCCCTGGAAAAAAGATCTAAAAGAACAATTTTCATCTCAGATATTATTAAACGATATTCCCCTTCAGCAAGTAAATACAACAAAAATATTGGGAGTAACCCTGGATCAAGAATTAAGCTATCATAATCAAATCAGCACAGTTGTTAAAGGCTGTTTCAATAAATTGCGACTTATCAGATCATTAACAAAGGTTCTTAAACCAGAAGCACTTAACATTCTTATTCACTCCCTAATTATTTCTAGGTTGGATTATTGTAATTCTTTATACTGTGGCATAACTCATAAAGAAATAAGAAGACTACAAATAATACAAAATACAGCTATAAAAATTATAACAAACTCAAAAAAATATGATCATGTTACACCTCTCCTACAAGATGCACACTGGTTACCTATTATACACAGAATAACGTTTAAAATCGTATTATTAACATTTAAAATCCAACAATCACACGAGCCGTTATTTCTGGACAGACTACTAATCCCTTACTCTTCACTAAGGACGCTGAGATCGACGCAACACAACTTATTAACCATCCCTTCTTTAAAAATAATTGGGACAAGAAGAGCAACCATATTTTTAGTACAAGCACCCTAACTGTGGAATAATTTACCAATTTATCTACGTAGCGAACCATCACTGGTCAAATTTAAACACGGTTTGAAAAGCATTCTTTATAAAGATGCATTCAATACATAGAGAAATAATTGTAATAAACACAGTACCTATTCTTTAAAGAATCAAATGAGTAGAACATCAACATGGAAACTATAAGTGCTTTTGCTATTTTAATTTTAATCTTAATCCTCTTTTTTCCCTTCATTCAAAAGATCATTAATACTAATCTGGATCTTTATCTATTCTTCATATTAAAACTATCTACTTTTAAACAAATTAATTATTCCTAACATTACCACTTTCCATGAATCATTTTAAAATAACTGAAGCTCTTTCTATCAATTAATTTTCTTCATAATTTTTTTCTTTTTTCTAAATTGACCCTGCCCTTATGTACAAACCTTAAATGTTTTTTATATTTTTTTTAAATTAATTTTATAAATTGTATTTCTCCCTTTTACCTACTTGTTTCAGTTTCTATTAATAGAATATAATGATTAGTCTGTATAATAGTCTTATTTGTATTTGTATTTGTCATCCCTGGCTTTTACAATTATGTAATACGCATTGAAATATTGGATATTGCGTAAAATCAAAATTTAATAAACTTGAAACTTCTTTAAACAGATGGCAGCAACACCATCAAACTGGCACATTTTCTCTCTGTACTAGGGGCTACTGATTGTACATACATTAACGTTAGACTACCTGCTGTCAAAGAAGCAATTTGTAGGAACTGCAAGTTCTACTGTTCCCTTAATATTCAGGTGGGTGGTCTTTAATGCCTCCAACATTATAACAGATATTGGTACCTGCTACACTGGCATTTGTCTTGATGCTTACTTTCTGCCACACTGGCATTTAAACATAGAAAATGATGGCAGAAAAGGGCCAAAGCCCATCAAATCTGACCACTCTACTGACCCACCCCTTCCTAGAGATTCCCTTCCTAATGACCCATCCCCTTAACTCTACCCTCTTAGAGATCCTACATGGGCATCCCATTTACTCTTAAAATCTGGAACGCTGCTGGCCTCAATCACCTGCACCGGAAGCTCATTCCAATGATCTATCACTCTTTCGGTGAAGAAATACTTCCTGGTGTCGCCATGAAATTTCCCACCCCTGAGTTTTAGCGGATGCCCTCTTGTGGCAGAGGGTCCTTTAAGAAAGAAGATATCATCATCCACCTCGATACGACTGGTGATATATTTAAACGTCTCAATCATGTCTCCCCTTTCCCTTCATTCTTCGAGAGAGTATAGCCACAATTTATTCAGCCTCTCCTCGTACGAGAGATCCTTGAGCCCCGAGACCATCCTGGTGGCTATCTGTTGAACCAACTCGATTCTCAGCACATCTTTACGGTAATGAGGCCTCCAGCATTGCACACAGTATTCCAGATGAGGTCTCACCATGGTTCTGTACAATAGCATTATGACCTCGGGCTTCCGGCTGACGAAACTTCTGCGGATACAACCCAACATTTGCCTTGTCTTGGATGAAACCTTCTCCACCTGATTGACAGTTTTCATGTCTTTCACTACTGATCACTCCTAAATCTCGTTCTGTTGTAGTCCTAGCTAGGGTCTCACCATTCAAGGTGTAAGTTCTGCACGGATTTTTGCTGCCAAGGTGCATGACCTTACATTTTTTAGCATTGAAGCCCAGCTGCCAGGTCGAGGACCAACAAAAGCAGGTCCTGCGTCATACTGTCGGACAAATTGCAATTACTTACTACATTACATAGTTTGGCGTCATCGGCGAATAATGTTATTTTACCTTGAAGCCTCTGAGTTAGGTCCCCAATGAATATGTTGAAAAGGATCGGGCCCAAGACCGAGCCCTGCGGCACTCCACTGGTCACCTCCGATGTTTTAGAGAGGGTGCCGTTAACCACCACCCTCTGAAGTCTACCACTCAGCCAGTCATTGACCATGCAGTTAGTGTTTCTCCTAATCCCATTGATTTCATCTTGCTCAATAACCTGCGGTGTGGGACACTATCAAAAGCTTTACTGAAGTCCAAGTACACGACGTCCAGGGACTCTCCCAAATCCAGCTTTCTTGTTACCCAGTCAAAGAAGCTGATGAGATTAGATTGGCAGGACCTACCCTTGGTGAATCCATGTTAGCGGGGATCCCGTAGATTCTCTTCATTCAGGGTCGTGTCTAATTTACGTTTGATTAGTGTATCCATGAGTTTACTCACTATCGACATGAGACTCACTGGTCTGTATTTCGCAGCCTCTGCCCTGCAACCCTTTTTGTGCAGTGGAACGACATTAGCTGTTTTCCAGTCCAAGGGGACTCTCCCCATACTCAGGGAGAGATTGAAGAGCCCGGATAACGGTTCCGCCAGGACATCACATAACTCTCTGAGCACTCTGGGGTGTAGATTTATGACTGCATTGAGAGTAGCAAGATCACCAAGGGATAGCTGCTTACTACACCTACAATATTAGCTTACTAACCTGCTTTTTCTCTCTCCACAGATGACTTCTTCTACATGTAACAACCAGCCCTGCAAATCTCTGGACTCACTAGTGCTGTGATGTGCTATCACCTATTATGCTATTATTAGCATTCATGTACTCCCTTCTTTCTCCCTTGCAGATGAAGTCATAGCTAATGCCACCCATAGTCCACCATGAGGGCCCAGTTCACGAGATATATATGAGGCCCACATGAAGACCAGGGCTGTCTCTGAGCAAAAAATTGGCTTGTTGAAATCCTGAACAGATGGGGGGAGAACTTCTCTATGCCCCATACAGAGTGTGAAATATCGTCCTTGCCTACTATGTGCTCCACAACCTCACCATCAACTGACAAGATACCCGTGAATGCTTTGAAAAACTTCTAAAACCCCCACTCCCACACTCTTTCTTCCATCTCTGGAGAAGACCAAAGAATAATAATCAGACAAATTCAAGTTAAAACAATAAGGCCTTATGGGAGATCTTGATGAAATGCTGGCAGAGTTCCAACCAAGCATCTCTGTGAACCATGGGTAAAGTCCATTTTATTAGCTTCATGACATAATTTCCTTTATTATTAATATATAAGTTAGTACATCTTCCAATTACAATACAATTATTTCATTAAGATCCAATGATAAATTGCATATGACTGCATTTTGCCACTAGTCCATATTTGTTTCATTGGTCATGTGATTTCTTGTCATTAATAATTCTCCCTAACGTTAGCAATTCTATAATGACTTATAAATCATGTGCTATTGGCTTTGCTCCTGTCAGCATTTAGACTAGCTGAGATCATTATTTATTTCAGTGCATTGGACATCATGTTAGCTTAGTGCACAGTTACCTTTTACATATTCTAGGACCCATCTATTTCCCAAAAAACATACTGAGGTGCCCTAATTGTGGATGCCTAGTGATACTTTAACTAAAATCCAAGTGCAACCCAAATTGTTTTAATTAGTATAAATGGTGTGTTAATTGCTGTGCCATTAAAGTTAAAATCGATTTTTTTTTTAAAGAGCTCCATACAGAACTCAAAGCAGCACCTAGCAATGCCTGCCAGAAAAGTAGGTGATTAGGTGTCTGAGATAGGCACTGGTAAATTAGGCTAAGTAAAACCTGGCCTAATGTACTGGTGCCTACCTCTAGGATGCCTAACAATACCTAAGCATGCCTAGACATTGCTAGGCAGGATTCTATAAAGGACACCTAGCAGTTGATTGATAACTGTGCAGAGCAGTATTTACAGTGTAGGCAGACTTAGGCATCCTTTATAGAATCTGACCCTGAGAACCTATGCAGTAAACTTGCATGCCGCAACAGTGTTAATTCTGAGGGTTCAGAAAAGCAAAGCTGCAAATATTACATTAGGTACTAGAACACTGATATAGGCTCAGGCCCAGATCGCTAACGGTAAAAAAAAAAAAAAAATTTAAAAATGTTGAATCTTTCACATGTATGGAACATAAACCATCCCTTAATTAATCCAGAATAAGGGAGCACATAATGGAAGCACATACAGCTAAAATGGAAATGCTGAGAAGTGTTTGTGTGCACCTTCATCCTGGAGGAGAAAGGAGGGGGGACAGTTTGGAGCAATACCCAAACATTCTGTTGCTTTGGGAAAAATAATAAAAATAAAAGCAAGTGTGATAATATATCAGACCATTAGATGTCACCGTCAACGTATCTTTGTCACTGTCAGACATTTTGAGGTAAAGTTTGCAACAGGCCACATAACTTTTGTCCTGCAGGTATGTGAGTAAATTATATCAATTTTCGAAGGAAAAGTATATGCATAGGAGCAAGCTCTGTGGATGCTTGAGCACCTCCAATATTGAACAAATTCCTTGACTATGTCCTGGAAGAGGTAATTTATATTGGGTTTAGCACCCCCAATCATTTTGAAAAGTTGGCTCCTCTATATAATCATCTCTGCCTTCCTCTCCTCCACCCCAATTCTTCCTCTTTCCTTTCTCTCCCCCCCCCCCCAATGTGCAGCATCTTTCCTCTCCTCTCACCCATCCCCTTGTGCAGCATTTTTCTATCCCTCCCTCCCATCCCCCTGTGCAGCAGAAGCTCACTAACCCTCTCACCATGAGACTGACATACCTCCACTCCGAGGCCTCCAAAAACAGCAGCAGCGGCAGTGCTCCGAATGGGTTGCTTTGAAGTCTTCCCCACTGGGGCCTTATCTCTGCTGCATCATTGATGATGTCTGTGACACTACAGAGGGAAGGCCCTGGCAGGAAGGCTGCGAAGCAGTCCATTCAGAGCACTGCCGCCACTACTGTTTTTGGAGGCCTCAGAGTGGAGGTAGGAGGATCAGTGGGGTTCTGATGCACAGGGGGATGGGAGAGAGGAATAGAAAGATGCTGCACAAGGAATTGGGTGAGAGGGGAGGAAAGAGGAAGAATTGAGATGGAGAGATGATTGTTGTACATACAAAAATAAGACATCCCCAAAAATAGGCCCTATTGCATTTTTTGGACCCAAAATTCATATATGACACTGTCTTATTTTTGGGGAAACATGGTATTTAAATAGATAGAAAGATGCTGCAGAGAAAAGACCAGGCCCTGGCGGGGAAGAGCACGAAGCAGCCTGTTCAGAATGCTGCCACCACTGCTGTTTTTGGAGGCCTCTGAGAGGAGGTAGGTCAGTTCTCACTGGGATGGGGGGGAGGGGGGGTCACTAAATTGACAAATCTGAATTTTTCATCGAATCGGGCAGGGATCGATCTATACTAGGGCTTATTTTCGGGGAAACACGGTACCTATGTGGCATAAATGTGCCCGAGGCAAATCTCTTTCATTTGAAAGGAAACTTTAGAATGAGAGGGTGTAGGATGAATTTAAGAGGTAATAGGTTCAGGAGTAATCTAAGAAAATAGTTTTTTACAGAAAAGGTGGTAGATGCCTGGAATAGTCTCCTAGTAGAGGTGGTAGAGACAAAGACTGTGTCTGAGTTCAAGAACGTATGGGACAGGGAGAGGAGATAGTGGATGCTGTGGATGGGCAGATTGGATGGGTCATTTGGCCGAGTCATTTGGCCTTTATCTACTTTCATGTTTCTATAAAGTTAGAACTACATTTCTGCTGTCATAACTTTCTGCGTCTAACTAGGTGGCCAGTGGTCTGACTATCACCACTAACTGGCAAGGGCCATGCTCTACCTGATCTCTGCCACTGGCCCTCCCATAACCTTGCTGGTTAGGGGCTGCCCATTTAGCGGCAATATTCAGTGGCACTTCCAGTAAAGTGCTACTGAATATTGCTAGTTAGCCACAAACAAGCAATTAAAATGACCAGGAACATCTCCTATCCATTTAAATTGATCTGAATATCTAATCCACTTAAAATAGGTGTCTTTTTGGACACACAAGTGCCTGGTTATAAAATTCTGGCGGTTCCTACTCCTCTCCCCACACAACTGATTTTTTTTTTTGCCTATTATTTCTAAAATGACTTCTGCAGATGATCTTTTTCCTCTCAAACTACCTGCAGTGTGCTAAATGTGACCCATAGCCACAGAAGAGAGGCTTACCACACCAATTACCATAGAGAACAAGCTAGCTACATCTTTCCATCTGCCCAAACCACAAACATCAGCAATGGAAAGTAAAACAAGATTAGATTTCAACATCTTCCGACACACCAGTAGCTGGCCAAAATGATAGTTTTGCTAAAATTGCAAATGAAATATTTTCTGAAGCATGCTTGACTCTCCATTTTACTGTAAACTGCTTCCTTGTTCAGTCGCCTGACTTGTTTTCAATGTTCTTGTTTTATATAAAATAGCAGTAACCCTTTTTCCAATATCCTACAGAGCAAGGGAGATGTCTGGAAGCTGCTAGGCTGTCCGCTGTTTTTGGGTTTCCCGCGGGTTCCATGGGCAGGGTAGTGGTCTTGCTACAGGACCTTTAGGGACAGAGATGCTCTTGCAGCTTTGGAATAAAAACGACACTGTACCAGACTGTGTTGTTCCAAAAATATAAAGCAGTAAATTTTCAGCAGAGGGATGATGGCAAAAAAGTGTAATAATAATAATAATAATAACTTTATTTTTGTATACCGCCATACCCCGAAGAGTTCTAGGCGGTTCACATTGGTTAGACAGAGATTACAAGTGTTTACATATCAAATTGATCGTAGGGTTGCGAACAGCAAGGAGAGAAGAAGGGGGGAGGGAGGGAGACGGGGAGGGAAGTAGGTCAGAAGGGGGGGGGATTTAATAACGATTACAATTTTTAGTTAAATATTTCTAATTAAGAAGACCAACAAAACCCAATAAACCATCCCTCACCAAGGAGAAAAGTGGTGTTTTTAACTGATAAGTTTCTAAATATGATCTCCAGAGGTGTATCTCATGGCATGGGTCTTTTCAAATTATCTGCTTCTCTGGGCTGTAGGCAGTCTGGTGGTCCAGTGGCAGAGTGGACAGTGTAACAGGGCTTCCAGGTCTGTGAGCAACCCAGCAAAGAGAAATACAGATTCAGAGCAGCTACGAAGAAGGCAGACCAGGAGCCTCCAAATAGCTGATGTTGTGAATGGAGTGACAGTGGGGATGAGGCCTTGAGGGAAGAGCTGGAGCTCGAGTCTGTTGTCCCTGAGCCTTTCCCCCTGGAAAATAAGTACAAACTGTGGCTCAACTGCAGGTTATCAAACCAGTAGATGTTAGGTTACAGCCCCTGACACTGTTTTTCAAATTGTATATATTTTCACATGCTCCCCCCCAAAACAACTGGAATTGTTTAAACTCAAACGGCTAACTCCTGACTAGTTGCCAAGACACCTTTATTTGGAACTGCATTCATATCTAACACCACCTCTACAATTTCTAAGCCCTTGGGTAGGAGTTGGTTTGTCAGTACATTGTGGAATATGACTCAAACATTGATGAATCTTATTTATTCATTCAATTTTCTATATTGTTCTCCCAAGGGAGCTCAGAATGGCTTACATAAATTTATTCAGGTACTCAAGCATTTCTCCCTGTCTGTCCTGTTAGGCTCACAATCTATCTAATGTACCTGGAACAATGGGGGGGGGGGGGATTAACTTGCCAGGGTCACAAGGAGCAGTGTGGGTTTGAACCCACAACCTCAGAGTGCTGAGGCTGTAGCTTTAACCACTGTGCCATTCTAGAAATCAAAATCTAGCAGAGGTGAGCCAAATATAGGACAATGAAGCCACTGACATCACTGATGAGGTTGGCTCTTATTGGTGGAATGAGGTATTATGACATCACAATACCAGCTTTGGCAGAGGCTGAAATGTTTCACACTATTTATTTATTCAGTTTTCTATACTGTTCTCCCCAGGGAGCTTAGAATGGTTTACATGAATTTATTTAGGTACTCAAGCATTTTTCCCTGTCTGTCCTGGCAGGTTCACAATCTATCTAATGTACCTGGAACAAGGGGGGGGGGGGGTGGGTGGAATTAAGTGACTTGCCAGGGTCAGAAGGAGCAGTGTGGAATTGAACCCACCATGTTAGGATGCTGAGACTGTAGCTTTTAACCACTGTGCCGCACTCTCCCCTTATACATACAAAAATCTATATCTGCTGCATAAGAGTGTAATCCTTACAACCTATATGGCAGCAACCATGCAACAACTCAGACTCTACTACATCCATGGATGCAGAAGCAACCCAGTCACTATCCATTGTGGCACATTCCATACCCCTCCCCCCTCCAAAAAAAAAGACCCTTCATGCTATCTTCAGTGTGATCCCTGCTATCTTCTTCTGCTCTCTTATCGATTGTTGGGGCTCTTCGATCAATTCCAAGTTGAAATAGCCCCTATCAGCTTTAAACTCTTTAGAACCGCATCAACCATATATCACACCCTCCTGAAGCTCTTCAGTTTCTCAACTCCACCCTCACATTCACCTTGCCCTCAATGTCCATTACCTGTTGCTGTGGTTGTTATATATATTGGGAGTCTGTATTATTGCAGTTTCTACTTATTTGCTTGATATATTAGCAGTAGCCACACTCAGACTGTGTTTGGCATCTAAGGTTTAGGTTGTAGGGTTCAAGGCCTAAGAAAGATTAGCGTAGGTAGAACATTTTAACTTAACTGGAAGCGATACTCAGTAGCAAAAGCTTATATTATGAAATGTGTGGTGGTGGTCAAGAAAGCAAACACGATGCTAGGAATTATTAGAAAAGGGATGGTAAACAAGACTAAGAATGTTATAATGCCTCTGTATCGCTCAAAGGTGTGACCCTCATCTGGAGTATTATGTTCAGTTCTGGTCTGCTATAGCGGCACTAAAAAAGATTCAAAGAAGAGCGACCGACATGATAAAGGGAATGGAACTCCTCTCGTATGAGGAAAGACTAAAAAGGTTAGAGCTCTTCAGTTTGGAAAAGAAACAGCTGAGGGGAGATATGATTGACGTCTACAAAATCCTGAGTGGTGTAGAATGGGTACAAGTGGATTAATTTATTTACTGCATCAAGATTTACAAAGACTAGGGGACATTCGATGAAGTTACAGAGTAACACTTTTATAACCAACTAGTCTTATAGCCCGTTACATTAGCGCTAGAATATATGTGTGTGTGTGTCTGTCTTTATTTCTTTCTCTCTCTCTCCTTAGCCGCTTTCTTTCTTTCTATCTTTTTTCCTTGGCTGTCCCATCACCACCCCTTGCCTGCTCCCCCTGTCCATTCTCCCTTCCTTTTACCTCCCCTGTGTCCACCACCACCCCTTCACTGCTCTCCTTATGCAGCAGCAGCCCTTCTCCCTTTGTTTTACCTCCCCCCTGTCCAGCAGCACCTCTTTCCTTCTCCCCCTGTCCAACATTATTCCTTTTTCTTCAGCCCCCCTGTCCATCAGCACCTCTTTCTTTCTCCCCCTGTCCAGCAGTAGGCGACCCTTCCTTTTTCTCCCCCCCCCTCCTTCTTATCCCTATGATACACTTACCTTGTTCTGCCCCTGATCAGAGGTTCCCGACAGCCGCCCAGTTGCACCCATTGGAAAAGTTCCCTCTGCCGCATCCCGCACCCCTCCTGACGCGACTCCCGCTGTCTTTCTTTCTGTCTGTCTCTGTCCCCGGTCCCCTTTGTCTTTCTGTGTATCTCCCTGCCCCTGTGTCTTTCTTCTTTTCTTTCTATCTCCCTTCCTCCCTCTGTCTGTCTGTCCGAAGCAGCATTCCCTCCCCCTCCATTTCCCTTCCCCCACACCAGTTCCCTGTGCACCTGCCCCTGTGTCTTTCTTCTTTTCTTTCTGTCTCCCTTCCTCCCTCTGTCTGTCTGTCCAAAGCAGCATTCCCTCCCCCTCCATTTCCCACCCCCCACACCAGTTCCCTGTACAGCAGCATTAGCGTTTCCTCTACCCCCCTTTCCCTTCCCGCGGGCCCAACTACATATGGCGATTCAAGCAGCATGTGCAGCAGTCTTCACATGCTGCTTCGGGTCCTTCTATTGCCCTGATTTACTCTGGCATGTCCCTGATGACATCATCAGAGATGCGGCAGAGCACATCAGGGCAGTAGAAGGCCCCGAAGCAGCGTGTGAAGATTGCTGCACACGCTGCTTGAATCGCCGGGTAGATAGTCGGGCCCGTGGGAAGGGAAGGGGGGGGGGAGCGGCAAAGGACTCGGTTCAGTTTAAGAGCTGGGACGGAAAGTTGCTGGGCTCCTCGGTGGGGGCGCTGAGCAGCGGCGATCCCTCTCCTCCGAGACACCCCCCCCCCCCGCCCGCCAGAGGAACAGAGATCGGCGGCTGGCTGCGGTCCCGGCTTGTGGAGGCATCGGCGAATGGTGATGTAAGCGCGCATGAGCACTCCTACCTAAGGTGCCCTACATCTCACGGAAAACGGACACACGCAGATGGAAGTGAGCATGCGCGGCCTAGCATTTTATTATATTAGATAGGAGGAAATATTTTTTCACTCAGAGAATAGTTAAGCTCTGGAACTCATTGCCAGAGGATGTGGTAAGAGCGGTTAATGTATCTGGTTTAAAAAAAGGTTTGGACAAATTGCTGGAGGAAAAAGTCCATAAACTGCTTATGACAGACATGTCTTCTCAATTATTGTAATATTATCCGACAGTCACCAAAAAAGAATTAGCAAGACTTACAATAATACAGAATACAGCGGTCAGAATGATTTATGGCCTGAAGAAATTTGATCATGTTACACCCTTTTATTGCGAATAGCATTGGCTGCCAATGGAGGCCCGGGTATTGTTTAAACTAGGCTGATTATGGTACAGCTCCTTCTTACTTAGTCAATAGATTTTCTTTAGCATCATACAGACATATTAGAAGAACTCATCCTTTGTTTCATTTTCTATCTGCCAGGGTTGCAGGAGTAAGAAATTTCTAAATCATACTTTGGCATCTCAGGCAGCTCTTCATGACAAAGAATTCCGAATATTGTTGCTTACTACTCATTCCTATGGCCATTTTAGAAAACAATTGAAAACCTATCTTTTTTCTAAATATTTGACTGTTTAATGAATCATCTTATTTCATGTAACATGTTTACTTTTATAACTTTTTGTAAACTGCGTTGAACTTCTGGTTACGCGGTCAATAAGCACAATGTTATGTTATGTTACATGGGAGAAGTCACTGCATGCTCTGGATCAGAGGCATGCTATTATTTGGTTTTTTGCCAGGTACCACTTGTGACTTGGATTGGCCTCCGTGAAAATAGGATACTGGGCTAGATGGACCATTAGTCTGATCCAGTAAGGTTATTCTTATGTTCTTATCTTTAATACCCTCAAAGAATCCTTAATTAGTTTGAAACAACTAGATTTTACCACGATTTCAAAGAAAACATGAGGAATTCACTGAAACCAGCCAACAGTGAGCAAAAAGCTATACTAACACTCTCACCTCTAATTTGTCCCCTTTTCTGCCTCCTTACAAACATGGGCCTTACCTGTTTTTCTAGCTTCTTGATCATTTTTCCCAAGAAAAACTCTAGTCCAAGTAGCAGCTCCTCTTGTCATTCCATTCTAGCTGGTGGGTTATTATTCTTGGCTAGAGGGTTTTGCAAGGTTGTTGACTTTAGTTTATTACTGCTAATGTGGTGAGAGAAAGTTTCCTAGTAGCAGAAGCTCATACATAAGTTGTGCTGAGCTGGTTTGAAAACATCTAAACATATGAATCAGTTTCTGTTTTTAGAGCTGCTTGATATGAATTATTAATTGTATTAGGCTATTTTATTTTTATTAAAATTTCAAAAATTGAAACTACGATAAGCACTTGGACAAAATCTAGTAAAAGAAAAAAATATTACATTGTCAAGTCCACAATAACATGGAGGAAGCAAATCATTGGAAAACTTAAGAAAAAAAAACATTACATTATTCATAAAACCGCTTAGTAACTAGGACATTCTGGAATATACAATTACCCAGTCTCAACAGATGATCTCATGGGAAAACTGGATATAACTTTCCTGTTTTTAATGAAAGCTGATAGCTGTAGAGGTTCAAAAAATACATATTTGACTGACCTCAACTTTACTATATACATTTACGTGGGAACTTGAGAAAAAAAGAGAGAGAGCAGCAAGTTAAAGAACACCAGGTTTCAATAAAAGGAAATCTCTCCTCCTTTTTTGGGTCTCTCTACTCAAGAAAAATCCTGATTTAGGGCTAGATTCAATAAGCTCACCGATCGTGTCCAGACCAGTTTGCGAACATTCCCTGTCCCTGACCTGATTCACTAACCTTCAGGCTGATCAATCTCCCACCCAATCCAATCCGCCCATGCAAATGAGGGAAAATGGCATGCATAAGTAGGAAGGCATCGATTCACTAAGCGGAAGAAGGAACACCGATTGGGTTTGCCGATTCAAAATTAAGCAACTGCTGAGGACCAGTCGCTCACATCCTTGCCGACTGTCCTGCTCTCTGCCGCCCTGAAATCCCCATATATTCTGCAAAAAGTACAGTGCAGTGCAAGCCCATGGTTTTAACCCGCAGGTTAAAAGTGTGTTCTGTTCCAGATAATCTGGCTGCAACTAGGCCAAATTGAAATGATTCATTATTAATGTCCACTCGTAGGGCCAGTTAAACTGCAGCCACTGCTTCCCCTTTGACCTCGCTTGTGTTAAGAGCCAGCGTATGCGCAAATTGCATCTAAACCCAACAAAGATGATCTGCGCATGCATCTTGATCACTGTAGGGCGTGCATCTGATCACATCATTTGCCTGCTGAAGCTGTTGTAAATCGGTCGCCCGGCAAGACTCACCCACGGATCGCCCAACAACAATGAGTTTAGTGAATCTAGGTCTAAGCCCATCTCTCTTAAAAAAATACAGAGGATTCATTATCTGTTATTAATGCAAAAATGTTTGTGATGCTGCTCGAACCAGGAAATTTAAAGAGGGATGCATGCATGGCGGAGGGGGGGGGGGTCAGAGAAAAGGATGGGGAGGGAGTGTTCCCGCTAAGCTGCGCTGGCGTGCGCTGGCGCACAAAATATTAGGTCGCAGCGCACAAGTTTCTCGTCACAGCGCAGGACCGGCAAGATTGACTCATTTGAACTTCTGCAAGATCAGCATCGGAAGCGTGCGCTGGGCCGGAGAGATCTTGGGGAGCCTCCGACAGTGGCTTTCTCCCCTCTCTGCAGCTCTCCTTTACTTCCCAGCGCAGCGATTCACGAAGGCAGCCTCGGGGCTTTTGCTGAGTCGCGGCTGCCTCTGATGATGCAACTTCCTCTTTCCTCAGAGGCGGCGCGACACAACAAAGGACCCGAGGCTGCCTTCGTGAATCGCTGCGCTGGGAAGTAAGAAGAGCTGCTGGGAGGGGAGAAAACCACTATCAGTCTGGGAAGCTGCTGGGCAGGGGAAAAAAGGGACAGCTGCTACTGGAAAGGGAGAAGGAGAGATGCTTCTGGGAGGGGAGGAGGGAAAGGAATCTGGGAAGCTGCTGGGCCAGGAAAAAAAAGGGACAGCTGCTACTGGAGAGGGATAAGGAGAAGGAGAGATGCATCTGGGAGGGGAGGAGGGAAAGGAATCTGGGAAGCTGCTGGGCCAGGAAAAAAAAGGACAGCTGCTACTGGAGAGGGAGAAGAAGGAGAGATGCTTCTGGGAGGGGAGGAGGGAAAGGAATCTGGGAAGCTGCTGGGCAAGGAAAAAAAGGGACAGCTGCTACTGGATAAGGAGAAGAAGGAGAGATGCTTCTGGGAGGGGAGGAGGGAAAGGAATCTGGGAAGCTGCTGGGCTAGGAAAAAAAGGGACAGCTGCTACTGGAGAGGGAGAAGGAGACGGAGAGATGCTTCTGGGAGGGGAGGAGGGAAAGGAATCTGGGAAGCTGCTGGGCAAGGAAAAAAAAGGGACAGCTGCTACTGGAGAGGGAGACGGAGAGATGCTGCTGGGAGGGGAGGAAGGGAAGAGAGTTACTGCTGGACAGGAGGCTGGGAGAAAGAAAGAAAGGGGGCAGGCAGGGAAACAGAAGGAAAGAAGAGAAACAGAAAAAAAGAAAGAAAGGTCAGGGAGAGAGGAAGAAAAAGTTGGGGGAGGGAATGAGGTGTGGAGGAGAGAAAGCATACAGGCTGATAGAAGGGAAGAAAGATTGGATGCACAGTCAGAAGAAGAAAGTGCAACCAGAAATCACCAGACAAGGTAGGAAAAATGATTTTATTTTAAATTTAGCAAAGTGGAGGCAGTATTACCACAGTTTTCAAAGGAATTTGCCCAAATAACTTAATAGTTAACTGGGTAAATTCCCAGAGATGAAAACTTCCCTTCACTTACTATGCACAGTTCTGAATTTATATCTGCTGTCTATATTTTACAATATGGTCCCCTTTTACTAAACCGCAATAGTGGTTTTTAGCGCAGGGAGCCTATGAGCGTCAAGAGCAGTGCTGGGCATTCAGCGCAGCTCCCTGCGCTAAAAACTGCTATTGTGGTTTAATAAAAAGGATGGAGGGTATATTTGTCTATTTTTGTATGCTATAAAAACCAAATACAGAGAGAGACTGAGAGCTGTTGACGAAGAGCTACGTGTGTGTCTTTCTTCCATTCCAGCCAGAATATCAGCTTTGTGTTCAGCCAAACAGGCCCAGGTTTCGCACTGAATAAAGTATTTTATAATTTTTATTTCATAATAAAGTAATTATAAAATACTTTCTTTGTGTTTATTTGATTCCTATTCAAGAGAATTACTTTATATATAGTCAATATAGGCAGAGAGTTAAATTTTTTAACATTTTCTAATGGTGGTGTGCCTCGTGATTTTTTTCATGAAACAAGTGTGCCTTTGCCCAAAAAAGGTTGAAAAACACTGGTCTAGAAATTGAAAGCATCAAACGTATTGTCTTCTGGACTGTTTTTAATTTACAGTTTACACATATGGATGTAACAGACATAACTACATTTGTTGTAAAACATTTATTAAGATATCATTTCATCCCTACAATTTCTGTGTTCTTAAAAATATTATTTAACGTTATTTAATTTAGCGTGTAGGCCTAAAATTCCTTTGAATACCTCGTCCTCATGTATCAGCAACTTTGACAACATATTTATTTGGCTCATAACTTGCTGGCGCCCGATATTTTTAGCTCACAGTGAAAAAAGTTTGCTCACAACACCCGCCCGCTTAGAGGGAACACTGGATGCCACCATCCTGGGCACCGCTCACCCTCACTATCATATCCAAACTTTACCTTCAAGTGTGAAACCCAGCACACTCAGGGGCCTTCATACTAGAGAATGACATGGGGACAAATTTATCCCTGTCCCCGCAGGAACTTAGTTTCCCCGTACCGTCCCCATAAGTTTTGTCACCATCCCTGCGCCATTCCTGTGAGCTCTGCCTTAACCACACAAACCTTGAACACGTTAAAAGTGTTTGAGGCTTGTGCAGATGAGGCCAGAGCTTGAAGGAATGTGGCAGGGACAGGAAAAGAACTCACGGGGACAGGACGGGAAAATGAGTTCCTGTGGGGACGGCGATAAATTTGTTACCGTGTCATTCTCTACTTCATACCCTTTCTGATTGTGGCTGAGTCTGACTCTCCACAGAGAGCATTCCTAAGGTGACCATACGTCCCTTTTTCAGATCCCCTGTCCCGTTGCCCCCACTCAGAGCTTTGGGACACCGAAGTGTCCCGTTTTCAGAGACGGCTGTGTGTGGGGCCAATGGGACAGGGGATCGCAGGAGAATGGGCCGTCTCCCTGCTTCTTTACCCGCCGCAACAACCACCACAAAAAAAGGAAGGTACAGGTGCTGGCCCAGAAGCCTTCTCCCCGACGTCAATTCTGACGTAGGAGAGGAAGTTCCGGGCCAGCCAATCGCTGCCTGACTGGCCTGGAACTTCCTCTCCGACGTCAGAATTGACGTCGCGAAGATGGAAGCAAACAGGGCAGTGGGTCCCCGACTGCCAGGTAATCCGCTTCCCTCCCTCCCACTCCCTCCCTCCCCCCCCCTCCGGATTCAGTTCGTTCTAACACTGTGCGCAACGCCTTCCCATCTCCTCTGAAACAAGAATGATGTAACTTCCTGTTTCAGAGGAGAAGGGAAGCCGGCGTGCACAGTGTTAGAGTGAACTGAGCCCAGTACATGTGCCCTCTTGTGAGTTATGTTCCTGTGGGCCTTAGTGTAACCAGGGTTAAAAGTTTAAAAAAGTTACTCAAGTGTGAAAAACAGGGTTTAAAGAAGATTTTGAAGGGTTTTTGAAGAAGAGAGGATCTGGAATGTATGAACTGTTTTTTTTTCCTATTTTGAGAGGTTTGGTTTGTGTGTCTTTTGCATTGGTGCAGTTTTGGTATTATGTTGTTGATTTCCTGCACAGGTTTGCTATCCTCGTGCAGAGATCAGCATCAGCTGTATGGAACATTTAATTGTCAGATTTGACAGTTGGGAGGGTGACTTGGATCTATGAGGAGGTGTTTTGGCTTGTGTGGCTCTTGTGAAGGTAATTATAGTTGATTTTATTGAATTTTGAATAGGAATTGTAGGTTTTGGTTGAAGTTGGTTTGATTCATAGATTCTGGTATTTATCCAAAGGTTGAAACATTTCTTTCTGGCGGATGTGAGGAATTGTTTTATCTGCGAGACTATTGGGTGTTAGAAATAGTCTGTGAGATTTCTGTGTAATGTTGTGAGGGAATATTGGTGAAGAGAAGTTGGTAAACTGTTTTGGGAACCTTTTCCTGAGAATATATGTTGTAAAGTTTATTGAGAATTTGTTCTTTTTGTGATTTGAGAAATAGGAAATTCTGGGGAGGGAAATAGTATAGGGAACATCAATTATTTTTTTTTTCTCTAGCTAAGAAAGTATTTTAGGCAACTTTTGGGTTATTAGATTAGGATAGGGTTTTCCCTTATTGATTTGTTTAAGTCAGAGTAGTAGGTTGGTTCCAGGAAGAGAGAGTCTGCTAGCAACAGCGCGCCTACGTGATACCCCTACATAGAAAGAACATAAAGCCTCAAATACCCAAATCTGAAGAAAAAGAAGAGCTTTACAGAGGGGATGTAGAATCTCTTTGTTTAGATTTGATTTACAGCATTTGTTTATTACATTTTATTTCTATATTCAATTTTGAATCCTTAGTGCGTCATTATATTTATTTTATTATATGATTAATAAATATTTTTATTCCAAGGTTATACCATATTATATATTATTATTATTTTGTTTATGTAAATCACTCCTTCTCCTGGGGGAAGGTATCAATTTAACCCTCGGTGTGCACGACTACAAAATAAAACTTATTTCAAGAGGGATGCCTTTTACCTCAGTCTGAGAAGGAGGGGGGTTACATAAGTTATTGGCAGGACTGCCCCTGTAAATAGTTTCTGAGCATGGTTGACAGGGATTCTTATAGCAGTGGTAGGAAAGGGTTTGAACTATCAGGCAGAAGACACGAGGGTTGGGAGCTGCACATGGGAATATATACTCTCATCTGTAAGAAGCAAAAGAATCACAACCAGTCAGAAAGGATGCGCCGATTTGGTCTTTTTCTGCCGTTATTGGGGCACTCATCCTCTAGAAATAAATACTCAAGGATTAGGGCCCGAATATATGTAAGGACTGCCTGGCCTGGATTTGGAGGCCATTAGCAGCTAAGTTATTTTTTTCTTGCTTTTGCTGTGGATGTTATGAGCTGGACTATATACTGCCTTTTGTTACATTCACCCACTGACTTTCATCTGTATTAGACGTGCCGTTTGATAGCACCTGGCAGGCTACTTTAGTTGCCTTGTTTTCTTGGATTATTTTTCAGCATTTACACATAAACAGCTTTTGTAGGAGTGGAGTTTTTTTTGGCCAGATGAAGCTGAACTGAGGCCTTTTTCTCCACTTCTTTTCTTTTTCCTTTTTCCCTTTCTCTTTGGGGAGTGTGAATGTTGTGGGTTGTAAGTAAGGCCTTGTAGTGTTGCTGGGTGTGTGTATCATTTGTCCATGTGGGGCTTGTTTTTGAGTGAATAAGGCACTCATCCTCCCCATTTGTGAGTAAAATAGCTGCACTATCAGCTGCAGAGACAGCAATGGAGTAAAGCAATGACCTTAAATACATCTTCAAGCATAGTTAGAGAGTGACTGCTGTGACCGGGTAAGACCTGGACTGGAGTGTCCCGAGCCCTGACCTGGGGTATCTGCATCAAAATAAAAGGAGGTCCAGTTAAGGCATTTAGTGTGAATTTTAAGATGACTTTATTTTCTGGTTTTATAGTGTAGTGCAAGTCCAAAAACATATAAACAAAAACTCTCATTGATGCCTAAACAGCCTGTTAGCCCACGGACTCGGAAAAGGCCCAACTGTTAAATGAATACTTCTGTTCAGTCTTCACCCGCGAGGTGCCGGGAATCGGCCCTCAACCACATACAAGGATTAAATCAGTAGACCCGTTTAGTAATTTCAAATTTACACCCAGCAGCGTCTACTGCGAGCTGTCAAAAATCAAGGTCAACAAGGCAATGGGGCCTGACAACCTACACCCTAGGGTACTCAGGGAGTTGGGAGATGTCTTGGCGGAACCACTATCCGCGCTCTTTAATCTCTCCCTTAGTACAGGTAACGTCCCGATGGACTGGAAGACGGCTAACGTCATTCCACTACACAAGAAAGGCTCCAAGGTGGATATGGCAAACTACAGACCAGTGAGTCTCACTTCAATAGTGAGCAAACTAATGGAAACCCTAATCAAACACCAAATGGATAGGATCATGGACGAGGAGAATCTGCGGGATCCCCGCCAACATGGATTTACTAAGGGGAGATCGTGCCAATCCAACCTGATCGGCTTCTTTGACTGGGTGACGAGGAAGCTGGATGTTGGTGAGTCCCTGGACATCGTCTATCTGGATTTCAGCAAAGCATTTGATAGCGTGCCACACCGCAGGTTGCTGAACAAGATGAGTTCTTTAGGTTTGGGCGACACTTTAACAAAATGGGTTGGGAACTGGCTTGGAGGTAGGCTTCAGAGGGTGATGGTGAATGGCACTCCCTCCGAGATGTCGGAGGTGATAAGTGGAGTGCCACAGGGCTCCGTCCTAGGCCCGATCTTGTTCAACATCTATATAAGAGACCTGACAGAAGGGCTTCGAGGTAAAATAACATTGTTTGCCGATGATGCCAAACTGTGCAATGTAGTGAGCAAAAGCACAACAGACAAAAAAGCAATGACAGACGATATGGTGCATGACTTACTTCTGCTGGAGCACTGGTCTAGGTCCTGGCAACTCAGTTTCAATGCCAAAAAATGCAAAGTCATGCACCTGGGAAGCCAGAATCCATGCAAGATCTACACCCTAAATGGCGAGATCCTGACAAGAACTGTAGCAGAAAGAGACTTGGGAGTGATTGTCAGGGAAGACATGAAGTCGGCAAACCAAGTGGAGCAAGCTTCATCCAAAGCAAGGCAAATCATAGGTTGCATACGCAGGAGTTTCATCAGCCGTAAACCTGAAGTCATTATGCCACTATATAGATCCATGGTGAGACCGCACCTGGAGTACTGTGTGCAATTCTGGAGGCCGCATTACCGCAAGGATGTGCTGAGACTGGAGTCGGTCCAGAGAATGGCCACCAGGATGGTCTCGGGACTCAGGGAGCTCCCGTACGAGGAGCGGTTGGGGAATTTGCAGCTCTACTCACTCGAGGAGCGTCGAGAGAGGGGAGACATGATCGAGACATTCAAATATCTCACGGGCCGCATCAAGGTGGAAGAAGACATCTTCTTCTTCAAGGGTCCCGCGGCAACAAGGGGGCATTCGTGGAAAATCAGGGGCGGGAAACTGCACAGTGACACTAGGAAGTTCTTCTTCACTGAAAGGGTGGTTGATCGCAGGAATAGTCTTCCACTTCGGGTTATTGAGGCCACCAGTGTGGCGGATTTTAAGGCCAGATGGGATAGACATGTGGGATCTATCCGCAAAGATGGATAGTGAGGATCACTGGGGTGGGCAGACTTGATGGGCCTTGGCCCTTATCTGCCGTCTATTTCTATGTTTCTATGTTTCTATGCTTTATTCATTACTAAAGTTCAAGAAAAACACAAAAATAACTTTTCAATTTCAAGTCCTGGAACCTGCAACCTGCTTGCACTACTTGGATAGGTTCCCCACAGTTCTGTGATTATGCAAATTCAGAAAACAGCGATTCTTAGCTTTTCTGTTATTCTTCATTACATCAGAAGCCATAATCCCTGATCCTTCTGGTATTCTTAATTCAATCAGAAGCCGTAATTATTAACTCTTTTTGAGGCAACACCACCTTATCAGAAACAGCATTTTTACTTTCCCCACACTTTATTCCTCAAGGTTCCATTTCAACATCATTTGTAAGCATTTCTGTATCAAATTCATTATTACCTTCAGAAGAATAATTAGAAGTTTCAGTCCTGCGGTTTACTCCTTGCTTTCTGTGGGGAATGCTGGTTTCTGTCCTTTGAATCCTGGCTGGCAGGGGTCTGCTTCTCTCCCAGGATTCAGGTATCCTGTAAGCTTGTGGCTGCCTCTGCTTCTGCCTCCCTTGGTTTAGAAAACACATCTTTTTCCCTAGCATGGGCTGATTGCCCCTCAAAAACACCTGTGGTTATCTGGTGCTTTGCTAATGAACCTGGATAGCTTCCCTGCTCATTAACCCTGCCCCCAGCAGAGCTGATTGCAGTAGCTAATTCCTTTGTGCTATCACCTGCCAGGTACATGCTGGTCCTTGTAGTTCTTTGCTTTTAGCATTCCCTACATTAGAACTGGGCAAGTATAATCAGGTCCTTTTTGAGTTGCTTTTCACTGGGGATAAATGCTGCAGGGCAGTTTCCCTAACCTGCCTGCTTCTAGGAGTAGGTTTAGGGATAGTTTTAGAGCAATGCAGGGTTTCTTCCAGCATGACAGGACTCTCCCTCTCACACTGCCCAAGAAGACAGGACAGTCTATTGAAGGGACATAAAAAGAAGGAAGATGCCATATGGAAGAGAGAAAGAGAGAGAGGGTGGACACTGGATAGAAAAGGGCAGAGAGGGCAGTGAATGGAAGGGGTGAGACAGAGGATGAACAGTAGATGAAAGGGGTAGAGAGAAGGGGACAGACACTGAATGGAAGTGTGGCGGAGAGGAGGGACAAACGCTGAATGGAAATGTGGGAGAGAGGGGGCAGACTGAATGGAAGTGGGGGGATAGGGGGAGCAGACGCTGGAAGGAAGTGGGGAGGAGAAAGAAAAAAGGGCACATGCTGGATTGAGGGAAGACGATAGAGTTAGATACTGGAAGGGGTGAGGGAAAGAGGTGGCAAGCTATAGCTAGACACAATGAAAGAGGGAAATTGAGGACTGAATAGTAAGAAACAATTTAGACAGAGGCAGAAAATAAATTGAGAAGGAAGACCAGGGAAGAACAGGAGGAAAGGAGCAGAGAGATGGGGGGGAAGGGGAGGAGGGGGGGGGGGAAGGAGAGGAGACAGATACCAGACCTGGGAGGAGGAAAAGAGGAAGGAGACAGATACCAGATCTGAGGGGAGAAAAGGAGGAGAGAGATATGCTAAAATCTGCTGGGAGGGAAGGAGAAAGGAAGGAGAGAAAGAAGCAGGGTTTTGAAAAGCCGTCAGGACCCCCAGACATGTCCTCAAAAGGAAAACATGTCCAGTGAAATCTGGATGTCTGGTAATTCTTTTTTCCCCCACATTCTTTGAATCAGTGTAATTCGTGGTCTGAGGATGGGAGTTTTTAAAGAGGATTAGGACTAAAGAATGGGGGGAAATGTGAAGGATTTGCTGTCAGCTGAAGAAAAAGACCAAATGCTAGAAGTTACATGATGGTGGGCAGACTTGATGGGGAGTTAGGGGGCACTGCCTGAAGGAGCATATGAGCAATAGGACAGTACTGAAAAAAAGAGCTAGTGTGCATGCGCTTATGTTTCTGTGTCTCTGGAGAAGATTGTCTCATATAAATAAAGCTTCACTTTGAAAATTTGGGCTGGAATGGAGAGGTTCATTGGTACCTGTGCACATACTAAGTGGAGAGAAGTTTTCAACCCAGTAAATTTATCCTGCTAATTATTAAGGGCCCCCGTTACAAAGCCACGATAGCAAGTCCCCCGTGGCAAAGCCCATAATGCATTTGCTTTAGGAGAATCACTACTGTGGCTATATAAAAGAGATCCCAAATTACTTAGGCAAATTCCTTGACCATTGTCCTAATACTGCCTCCACTCTGCCTACATTCTTACAGAAGGTCTAAATATTCAGAATGAAATACTTTATTTTCCTTTTTCCATTTGTAAACCTTTTTCACGCTGCCCTTAAATCTCACTCTTTTGAGCAGTCTATCCTTGGAATCTCTGGTTTGTACAAGAGGCAATGGAGCAATGTCTCGCAAACTTTCCAGCTGGCAGCGCACTAAATCCAGTGCCCCTGGCTGGAAAGCACCTGGAAGTGCGCAGAGGCCAATCTGGCTGTGATCTGCTTCAGTAGAGGGATCCGGGAGGTGCGGGGAGAGGAGAGATGCTGGCCAGAAGGATGTATATCCGCTCCAGCTGGCAGGCAGGCCCACCTCTTACAAAATGACAGGTCTTCTTCTCGAGGCATCCTGGGATGCACCAGAGAGGGGCCCAAGGCTCTGATTGGCCCAGGCGCTTAAGGACCCTCCTAGGAAGGGCCTTAAACACTTGGGCCAATCAGAGTCTTAGCAAGCACGGCGGGAGAGAGTGGGCATCTCAATTTGGTGTGTGTGTTTTTTAAATAGGGTGTATTCTCCACATGTGCTGATCTCTACCACCAGTGACTCATCTCAAGTAAATTAAGTGAGCCTACATGAACATCCGCGAACATGCAGGGGTCTTTTGAGAATGACTCACCTTTTTGAAATCGTTAAAATAATGACTTCAATAGCAGCCCATTGGATTTTATTGTGAAGTTTCCCTCTTGAACTGGGTAACTTGGTGCTCTCCAGCTCTACCCATTAAGGTTCTTCATTCAAAGCAGGTGCTTGCACAGGCCCAGTGCTCACTCACAAACTATTACTGCTTTCATAGCTATAGCTAGGCTCTGCGCTTTTCCCTGCTACTTCTAGAGAAATAAAGGTGGGGGAGGGGCCCCCACAAATGTTTGCCTAGGGCCCAATATAGTGTTAATACAGCCCTGTAATCACCTCTCTGCACATGTAGCTTCCACACCTATAACAACCAGCTCCTCAGTCTTCCTCACACACAACCCATATATCACTCTCTCTCAACATACATACTACATTTCCTAGTAAATGGCAAATAGAACAAAATACAACCTTCCTACAGGTGGGTGTATGGCTGACAGCTGATAATATCAACAGATCTTGTCTAGCATGATGCTAGAAGAGTACAGCAGTTTTCCAGTTGTAACTCCTCATGAGAGGACATCCCAGCTACCTCTCATTAGCGATGTTTACTGGTCATATGCAGCGTGTACACACAGTGGGTTAGAGAAGGCAGCAGTCTCTGGTTCTTGAGTACAAACGGTCATTATAGTGCTGGGCTAGGTAGGAGAGACTTAAAAAAAAAAATGGATTGGGTGTGGAATCCCCAGGAGTTGTAGCCCCCTCCCAAAGCAGTTTTGTTTGAAAGCTTTCAGAGCTATACTGCTGGAATTTTACTGGAGATCAGTTAGTAGACATTGAATGCACTGCAGTGAAATGCCTAAAACCTGAAGCAAAAACAGAACCAGAGGTTGGTTTTTTCTTTTCTTTGCAGTACTGAATTTCACTGTTGTATGCAGAAAAAAAGAGCCCGCGAGCTGGTCTTGATGGGCAACTATAACGCGGGGCTGGATGGCCTGGGTTGGTTGCCCATAGAGAAGCAGCTTATAGGTGATGGAAAAAGGGGGGGGGGGGGGAGAAGGAGCAGGGCATGATGAGAGGAGGTTGAACAATACGTGCCTCTGAGGGTCAGGGTCGTTGCTGTCCATCGGAAGCAGCTTTCCTTCCCCTTTTTGCACAGGGGGTGCTTGGGGCTGTCGCAGCAGTGGTGAGCCCGAGCTACAAGCTTTGGCTCATCAGAAGATGAGTGGTTATGTGGTAGTGTGATCAGCTGAGAGTTGATGTCACAGGTCATGTGACCCGGCATGGGGGGGGGGAATGGAGGTACATGCTTTACCCCCGCAGGCTCATCCGGGGATGAGCCGTTAGGGGGAAGTGAGCTCAGGGGAGCTAATGGGCTTTTAGGCACGTGTCACGGAAAAGGGGCATGGAGGTCCAAGGTGGCATTTAATTTTGATTTGTCAAATTGCAATGTTTTTGTAGCTCGGGAAGTGACACAATTGTTAATTGCTTATTTACTTCTTGTCCCATTAAACAAAGCTGCAGCCTGGTTATGACCATCAATAAAGAGTCTGTGGTTTATTTATGGTTGTCATTATTGTGGAGGTTATATGGCTTCTGATAAACAGGAAAGCGTGGAGATTTGGTGTAAAAGAAGGTAAGAGGGTGATGGGTGAGGTGGGGCGACAACTGGGCCATTCCAGATCCATATGTCATAGACTCTCTGCCGCTCCTGGAGCATTCTGCCTATGGAATAGATTCAGAAACAACATGTTTTTTTTTGCTTTTTTTTTTTTTTTTAAAAAAAAGCTCTGGAAATTTAATGGTTAAAAAATACTTTCTACATAAAAACATTATGCAATATAAATATACCAAGAAGCATCCTCCACAGTTCAGTTGTAAAATTTACAACAAACATTTCCAACTTCTAAAAATATACCACATACAAAACATTCATCCTAGAAGCCCATTATCAAAAATTTAATTTACATGAAAACTACCCTTTAAAGTTGAAGCCATTGAGCACATCTATACAGCATACTGCAGTGTCTCTCAAACCTTTTTTAGCTGTGACACTAAACAGAGCAAATATTTTTCATGGTACATTATAATTGAAATTATAAAATTGCAAAACCAACAAAAAATTAAATTTGAGAGCTATTTAATTAAAGTTCTTTAAACTATGCAAGGGTGACAATTGTAACAGTGAAACTAAAGTGGATAGAATAGAATTGCAATGGATGTGCTTGTTTTTGAGTGCAAATTAACTCAAAACATGGCTAATCGACAAGCAAACACATATTTCATCATCCACCTTCTGCAGCCATTGTCAATTTAATTTCTGTCAGAGCTGAAAATCCAAGTTTGCAAAGAAAAGAAGATCCAAACGCTAACAAAGCCTTGATTGCTTTGTTGCTCAAGTTAGGATAACTCCTGCATAAAAAATAAAATTAGGCCGCTGTTCCTCCCTCCTTTTGGTATTGGAGGAACAAACTTCATGAGCTGATGTGCTGGGAGGCCAGGCTGGCTTGTTGCTCTCGTCGTAAGAGCAGAGACTTTATTCACACTTGGTCTCCTTACTTGGACAGTTTGCCGCCAAGGAGTCGTAGTCGCATTGTGAACGGATTGCAATTGTATTCTGCTCCACCTGTCTGACCTGGGATTCCTTTTGTTGGGGGTAGGGTGGTTTGGGGGGAAACTGTTCTGTTGGGGAGTGTTTGGGTCTCTTTGTTCCCTGAGAGGACATCTGAGTCCAGTCCTCTTAGGGGGGGGGGGGGAGTTGTCCCTCTTTTGTCTGTTGTTGGAATAGTTACAATCCTTATCTGTATTCTGTGGTTGTGAGTTGTTATTCTCTTTGCTAATAAAAAAGATTCCGTAATAATAAAAATAAAATTACTTGCCGTTAGTTTTCAAGGATCAATGCCATCAAAGAATGATGCTTGTCTGGGCAGTTGTATCCTTATGCACACAGACACTCATAACATTGACAGCCTTTTGTTTACGCGATGTACATTCCATCTATTCTAGTGTATACTTATGAAGGGAATTTTTAAAAATAAAGTAAAAATTCTGGAATCTCTCAGGGCAGACCACTGTGCCTTGCCACAGTTTGAGAGCATTGGTATATCGTATAACAGTGCTGCCTTTTGTCCCACACATGCATAGTTGATAAACACACTTTATATAAGGGCAGCTGGGCAAAGACATTCGCAGCAAAGTCAAAACTGGGGTAACTGGGCTTTATGATGTAAGGCATGGATTTGTGTCATTATGAAATATTTTTTCTATTTTCTGTAAGAGCGGGGTGACAATTTGCACAATTCACCTGTTACAATGCATTTACGTCCCCCTTTCTTTTTCAAATCTTCAATATTTTTTTTTTTAATGGCAACATGCTGCAGAACTGAAAAGGTTCAGTGTTGTCTGCCTTTTTCCATGAAAATTTTTCTATTCAGGGTAAGGCAAGTAGTAGTTTGCAAACTTGTGAAATTTATAAAATCAGCATGCTAGTTTTGAGCAGACCCTGTTATGAGTATCCACCAAGTTGCCGCAGTGGTTGAACAAGGTGCACTAATTGGTTGCATTACTCTCAGACCGAGAATAGTCTAATCGCCGAGTGCCGACTTTGACATTTCTTCCATCACCTTCCAGGGGTCAGGAAGGAATTACAAGGAAACAAGACTGAAGGCTGTTTACCCCCGTGTCTGTAATCTGAAGCACGCTAAACTCCATGGACTGATGGCGGTTCTATTCGACCACATTATGGCTTTATTACTGTGAAATTCGGATATGTGCAAACGATGCAAAAAAGAGCAAATCTTTGAGGGACAGATGCAAAGACCCCACAAAATGGTCCAACATATTACCTCATAGCTTCCTACATTTCAAATGAGTGCTGGTTCAGTTCGCAGCTGTTCATAGGTGCTTATGCTATCATCGTCCAAGTAAAACTCCCCAATGACAGTAATGCAAATTATTCTTGCCAAATTTTACGCTAATGAAGCCTTTTTCTTGTCCTACGAGTATACTGGTTAGACATTTACAAATATATCAGGGTGATAACAGTTCAAATAAAGAAACCAATCCACATTCATCTGGATAAGACATACTCTTTTCCTTAAAAGGCTCTCTTAAAAAAAAAACTTTATTAATTTGGAACTTAAGGATTGGGAACAACAAAAAGACAAACAGGCAACGCATATTTGTGAAACACACACAGGTTGTTTTTTATACTTCTGGTTTTCTTTTTTCCAGTTTATGCATGCTGGGCCAAATTCAGTAAATGGTGCCCAAAATTAAGTACCTTTATGACCCACTCTAAGATAGTATTATGCAAAGGGTGCTCTATGTGGAGCAACATTTACAGAATACAAGTTTAGCACACATTTCCCCCCACATCTATAAATGGTGTGCGAATTTCCACATGCAAAATTGTATATTATTCTAAGACAAGGGTGGGCAACTCCGGTCCTCGAGGGCCGGAATCCAGTCGGGTTTTCAGGATTGCCCCAATGAATATGCATTGAAAGCAGTGCGTGCAAATAGATCTCATGAATATTCATTGAGGAAATCCTGAAAACTCGACTGGATTCCGGCCCTCGAGGAGCGGAGTTGCCCATTCCTGTTCTAAGATGTGTATGCAACTAAATTGGCTAACAAATTAATTAGGCCTTGATTCTATAAAAGACACCTAAAGCTAGGTGCCTAGATCAGCATGCCTAGCCGATCTTGGCACCTAATTTAATTATTCCATTAGTCTTAAGCGGTGCTGACAATTGAAAAGTGCCATTAAAAATCAATTTTAAAAAATAATTCGCTGGTAGGCGCCTACCACTTTGAGGTAGGTGTGTACCCCGAGGCACCTAACAGAAAATAGGCATGGTAGGGGCAGATTTGGGGCGTGGTTTGAGGTAGGCGCTGAAAGGCATCTAACTTAGGCGCACTCATTTAGACCAAGAAAACCCTGGCATAAATGGGAGTGTGCCTAAGGATTCAACACCTACCAATGCTTAAGACTGCTGGGCGCGATTCTATACACGATACCTAGAGGATGATTGACAATCGCATTCAATGGCAACTGCAAGTTAGGTGCCGTTTATAGAATCAGGGCCTTGGTGTCAATAATGGGGTGTCAACAATCAATTACTGGTGTTAACTGGCTGCAATATGGATTTGCGCACGCACATTGCTATCTTTATTGGAAGCTTCTATAGCGCTACCAATGCCTGGGGAGTCAATTCAGAATGGTTTTCCAAAGGCATCTGTAATGGATTTTAAATACAGATTCAGATGGATTCCCACTGTGATCGTTGTTGGCCTCCTAGCTGCTTGGCTAGGGCAGAGGTAGGCAATTCTGGTCCTTGAGAGCTGGAGCCGGGTCAGGTTTTCAGGATAACCACAATAAATATGCATGAGATAGATTTGCATCTCAAGGAGGCAGTGCATGCAAATCCATCTCATACATATTCATTGTGGATATCCTGAAAGCCTGACCTGGCTCCGGCTCTCGAGGAACGGAATTGCCAACCCCTGGGCTAGGGTATCATGTTTGCATTTGCATTATTACACTATTATATATGTATGTATCACATGTATACTATGTTCACACAAGATTACAGTTAACCATTCTAAGAATACTATATTTACACCGTCTTAAATAGGTTAACCGTTACAACTATGTAATCTATATTTACATGCATCCTAAATAATTCTAGCAACCTGCTATGTGCTATTCTATAACGATCTGCATGCATACTTTATAGCACGTAACTGAAAAGGGGGCACAGACATGGGAGAGGCAAAGGTAGATCAGGAGCAAAGGTGAGCAAAGTAATAGAGAATGACACGGTGACAAAATTCATCACCGTTCCCGTCTCTGTGGATAACCGTGGGAAACCATCTTCATGTCATTCTTTAAGGAGAGAGGGAAGAATCAGAGTATGAATGGCCACAACCACTGACCCTCAAGCTTTGCTTTGAAGAATGCTGGTGTAGAAGGACTGAGGTTGAAATAGACATTACAGAATGACAGTCTCTGGTATCCAAAGCAGATATTGTGATGTCATAATGCCTCATTCCACCAGTGCCTAAGAGCCAATCACATCAGTGATGTCACAATGGCTTCATTATCCTTGGCTCACATAAGAATTAGAGTATGAATGGCCACAACCACTGACCCGCAAGCTTTGCTTTGAAGAATGCTGGTGTAGAAGGACCGAGGTTGAAACAGACACTAGAAAATGACATGTCATTCTCTACAAAGTAATACTGAATCCTGGGATTCAGCACCTAGATTAGGCGTCAGGATTTACATTAAGGGCTCCTTTTACTAAGGTGCGCTAGCGTTTTTAGCGCACGCAGGACATTACTGCGTGCTATGCTTCTAGAACTAACGCCACCTCAATGCTGGCGTTAAGGTTTAGCGCGCGGCAATGTAGCGCTTGCTATTCTGCGTGTTAAAGTCCCAGTGCACCTTAGTAAAAGAAGCCCCAAGTTTCAACTGGTAGAAATTCTTGTTTTTTAAGCATAAAGATGTTCCATTTATGACAAATATAATAAGAATGTACCCTGATGTATCTCGTTCAACCCAGAGAAGAAGAAAGCAATTTCTAATATTGAGACCTCAGGTTGTACAATTAGGGGCAACCTTTGTCCTAAGATATCCCTGTAAGTGTGTTATGACATTTGGGGGGAATAGATATGTATTCTATGATCCACAGCAGTTATCTAAGTTTATTTCTGATAAGAGAGTCTTCATGAGCTGCTCTGCTCTCAAGTTAGCTCTAAAAGATTTGTTCATGAGCAGTCAGATCGCCTCTTTAGTTTGCCTTATACTTAGTTTCTTGGTTGCCTTATTTCAGTTTTTTTCTTCAGCTTCGTCTCCGAAATTGTGGACTAATAATGCGTTGTATAGGTTGGTATCCTCTAAGCAGTTTGGAAATTTGATTTAATTTCAATTTACATTGTATGTTTGCTTATTGACTTGTAATTATTATTGTCAATTATTAAAATTATAAATAAAGAGTATAAAAAAAAAAAATTCTTGTCCTCAAAATTTTGACGCGGAAATCAGCGCTATGTGTTGTCCTATAAACCAGTGGTTCCCAACCCTGTCCTGGAGGACCACCAGGCCAGTCGGGTTTTCAGGATAGCCCTAATGAATATGCATGAAAGAGATCTGCATATAATGGAGATTCCAGGCATGCAAACCTGCTCCATGCATATTCATTAGAGCTATCCTGAAAACCCGACTGGCCTGGTGGTCCTCCAGGACAGGGTGGGAACCACTGCTATAAACGGCATCCTCAACTCACAGCTCTATGTGGATTTTGTGTGCCATTAACTGAATCTGGTCTTTAGTGCCTAACTTTGAACATGAGCACTTGGTACCTGCCAAAAGCTGGCGCCCAATTGATGGCAGTTGGGTGTGCAAATGCAGGCGTTTTTTATAACATGGTGCTCAATTTCTGGGAACACCTTGATCCACCCCTGACCCTTCCATGGCCCCTCCCCCTTTTGAGTTAGGCGCATGTGTTATGGAATAAGGTGTGGGGCAGATCCTTGTATAAATCCTGCCAATTAAGTACTTGGTTAACTCCATTAATTGATTATTTGGGCCACCTATAGAGATTCTGAGGGACAGTGGGAATTATATAGATCACACTATTTCATTTTCTTCATTATTTAGCTCATCCTACAGCTGCAATTATTGTGTAGCTCCCTGCTTCTGCTTAGCTATGTAGCGCCACCATTGCAGTAGGCCTTCTTAAACACCGCCTCATGCCACAGAAAACATTTGTCCTACCCAAGCAGGGTCAATAATGAAGATCTAGAACGGTTTCAGATAATTTATGGCAAAAACTAAACAAAAAAATAAGTTGAGAAAGGAGAATGACAACATAAAAATCACTGCCTTTCCAAGAAGGATCAATTGCCTAAAACATTCATGTGGGCTGTTTATTAGATAAACGACTTTACCTTAGAGCAAGGTGTACAATACATGGCTAGAATTGAGTTTAGCTCCCAGCAAACCATATTACATACAGAAAATACCATGCATCCCTTACATTGTCATAGGATACATAATTTTAAGGTGCGTTTTTTGAGGTGTTTCCTTGGAATGTCACGATCTCACAAATATATAGTTAGTAAGAGATTCCTTGAATCACAATGTTTCTTTTATTTATCTACATTTTCTAATCCTTTATATGTATTTAAAATAATTCAGATATAATACCTACAAAAATATGATAACATTTACAAAATATATATATATATATATATATAATATGCCAGTTCTTGGCACATTTTTCTTCAGTGAAGGCCCTTTGCTTTTTCCCTTATTTCTGTCTTTTGTTACACATTTATTCATAAAGATGCCATCTGTACCAAGGAGAGTTTAAACAACTGTGCATAATTGGACAGTTCTGTTACCCTGTCCACCATCTCCTGTAGGGTCTTTGTACTAGGATAGTGCAAGGCGGCCATTTTGGTTGCCGTGACAATGATCTTTAGCAGCTCACACAACTGATTGCTGGAGTTCATCACCCTATTGCGGATATCCTGGGTCACCACTTGTCTTGACAACGTGTCTCCAATGAATACCAGTTTGTGTGCACTTAAAATGACAAACTTGCTGTGAGCAACGAAGATCCTAGGAGGCTGACCAGCACTTATGCAGCTAAAAAAGGCATCAATGGCATTGAGGAGGGAAATGAAATGAGTCTCACACTGACTGGAGTAGAAGAAAAGCAGCTGCCTATCCTGAGATGCCAGGGAACTGGTTACTGTTGCAGTGCCTTGAGGTGGCTGCCACTTTGTGATATCATTCTCCACTGGCGCGGTGATCTCCTTCTCCAGTTGCTGGAACTGGCTCAACTGAAAGGCAAATGATAAAACTATTTTAAACAATACAGGTATGCTCGTGGATATCTGGCTTTGATTTATTGATCGGTGTGGTAATACTTTATTAATAGATTAATAATTAAGTGTAATATTACTGATAATGTGTTACGGTATTTTGATGTTTGTTAAGAGAATGGATTGTTAAGGTGTTTGTTAAGAGAATGGATTGTTTATAGGATATAGAGATTTATTAGTGAACTAAATATTTTTTATATTTATTTTTTGCTTTACAGAGAGAGCTGGTGGATTAGTACACTGTTGGATGAACATATTAATTAACACAAGATGTCATGCTGAAGGGAATCTGCTGTTCTGCTAAGCCGCTTTATGTTTTCATTGTGGGACCACACTGATTTCAGCAACCACAGATAACTGCTGTTATTTTATATGTATATTTATATGTGTGTGTATATATATATATATATATATATATATACACACACATATATATATATATATACACACACACATATATATATATATGTGTGTGTGTGTATATATATATATATATACATATATATATATATATATATATATATATACACACACATATAAATATACATATAAAATATATATATACACATACTGTATTTGCCCAAAAATAAGACAGTGTCATATTAATTTTGGGTCCAAAAAACGCACTAGGGCTTATTTTGGGGGATGCCTTATTTTTTTAATGTACAATGATCATCTCTCCCTTCCTTTCCTCCATCCCAATTCTTCATCTTTCCTTTGTCTTCCCCAAAATTGCAGCACCTTTCCTCCCTTCTCCCTTGTGCCTTCCCTTTGCAGCATCTTTCTATCCATCCCTCCCCTCCCCCGCAGCATCTTTCTATCCCTCCCTCCTCTCTTGTGCAGCAGAACCACGCTGACTCTCCCACCGCAAGACCGACATACCTCCCTCCAAACAGCAGCGTCAGCAGCATTCTAAACAGGCTGCTTTGCGGCCTTCTCCCACTGGAGCCTTCCCTGTGCCGCTTCGCTGATGACATCAGTGATGCAGCAGAGGGTAGGACCCGGCGGGAGAAGACCGCGAAGCAGCCTGTTTAAAGTGCTGCCAACGCTGCTGTTTGGAGAGAGGTATGTCGGTCTTGCGGTGGGAGGGTTGGCGAGGTTCGGATGGGAGGGAAAGATTGGAAGATGCTGCGCAGGTGGATGGGTGGGTCAGCGGGGTTTGGCTGCATGGGTGGGTGGGAGGGGCTTCTGGGGTGATATAACTAGGGCTTATTTTTGGGGTAGGTCTTATTTTTGGGGAAACATGCTGTATATGGTTGGTAAGGGATAAGTTCAATGATGGTCCCTAGTTGTGTCTCTTAGTGCTCATTATGCAGGAGGTGATGGTACTGAGAATTGTCACAACCCCAGCCTCAAGACTAGGGTTGTGCCAGGTTTATCTCCTCCAAATACAAGCCTTACCCTGAAAAGGGCTAACCAGGGTGATAGGCTAAGCTCAGACAAACAGATAGGGTCTGAGTTCCTATCAAACCACCAGGTTACAGAACCCTGGGGAGGGGAAGATGAGAGGGAGAACAGCCTGGAGCAGCAGGAGGTGCCTTACAAAAAAGAACAGCCTAAGAGGCAGGCTCACAGCTCAGCTAAGGCACAACTGCTGGGCCCAATTAAGGCTAATCAAAAAGCTCAGCAGAAGCAACAGGTTGTACCTCCCCCTTACAGGTTAGGGCGTGTCCAACTCAGGGCTTTAGAGGCTCAGCTGAAGAGAAACAATTCAGTCTATCCTGGGTCAGCCCAGGAAGGAGGCTCGAGGGACTGGGCTCCTGAAACCCCACCAAATCAGGACATTGAAATGGCAGATGTTACTACTGTCCCTGAGGTCAACCAGCCAGCCAGCCAGGACACCATAGAATTGATGGATACCTCCATGGAGCCTGGAGAAATCCACATGGATGAGAGTTAAGTGGAATGTCTTGACTGTTTGGGATTTAAATTTTTGGTTTTTCTTTTGAGGCTGTCTGAAAGCACAAGTGGGAGCAGTGCTAGGCTCACTGCTGCAGCTGTGCCTTATTTTGGGGACAGTGAAGAAAGTGTTTGGTGCATTTTTTACTTTTGCCTTTTTCTATTTTGAGAGGATTTTGTGGCTGTCTGGGTGAAAGGGGTAGTAGTGGGGAGAATCCACGTAAGATCCTCAGGGTGGGATTGTGGGGCCAATTTTTTGGCAAGCTTTAATTAAGTGGATTCTGCTACTCCCCTCCCCCACCAGCTGTTTGTGAAGTTGGTTGGTGAAGGCCTGTTAAAGACTAGGCCTAGGCAGCATGTTCTGGACTGTTTAAAACCATTGGGAATAACCAGGGAAAAGGCTGGGTGTTCCGGAAGCCGTATTTTGCCTTCTTTGATTGTGAGACTGTTAGGGCAAGGCTACAATAGAACCATTTTGAACTTACCTGCACGAAAGGTGGGGGCTGTATTTTTTTGTATGCCCAAATTTTCTGTTTATGATTGTTTTTGAATTCGTAGCCCAAATTGGGACAATTTGCTATTTGAGGGAAATAAAGTTGGACTCAGTTTTGTTAAAAGCTTTATTGTTCCTGCCATGTTTTTTGTTTCACTCATAAGAACCAGCAGGACCTTCAACCTCTTTTGAAGGCACGGCAGAACTCGGTCTTTGCTGAGCCTTGGTCGGGAGCTGTTTGCAAATCCCGGCACCGGCAGGCTCACAATTGGACACCCAGCCTTTTCCCTGGTTATTCCCAATGGTTTTAAACAGTCCAGAACATGCTGCCTAGGCCTAGTCTTTAACAGGCCTTCCCCAACCAACTTCACAAACAGCTGGTGGGGGAGGGGAGTAGCAGAATCCACTTAATTAAAGCTTGCCAAAAAATTGGCCCCACAATCCCACCCTGAGGATCTTACGTGGATTCTCCCCACTACTACCCCTTTCACCCAGACAGCCACAAAATCCTCTCAAAATAGAAAAAGGCAAAAGTAAAAAATGCACCAAACACTTTCTTCACTGTCCCCAAAATAAGGCACAGCTGCAGCAGTGAGCCTAGCACTGCTCCCACTTGTGCTTTCAGACAGCCCCAAAAGAAAAACCAAAAATTTAAATCCCAAACAGTCAAGACATTCCACTTAACTCTCATCCATGTGGATTTCTCCAGGCTCCATGGAGGTATCCATCAATTCTATGGTATCCTGGCTGGCTGGCTGGTTGACCTCAGGGACAGTAGTAACATCTGCCATTTCAATGTCCTGATTTGGTGGGGTTTCAGGAGCCCAGTCCCTCGAGCCTCCTTCCTGGGCTGACCCAGGATAGACTGAATTGTTTCTCTTCAGCTGAGCCTCTAAAGCCCTGAGTTGGACACGCCCTAACCTGTAAGGGGGAGGTACAACCTGTTGCTTCTGCTGAGCTTTTTGATTAGCCTTAATTGGGCCCAGCAGTTGTGCCTTAGTTGAGCTGTGAGCCTGCCTCTTAGGCTGTTCTTTTTTGTAAGGCACCTCCTGCTGCTCCAGGCTGTTCTCCCTCTCATCTTCCCCTCCCCAGGGTTTTGTAACCTGGTGGTTTGATAGGAACTCAGACCCTATCTGTTTGTCTGAGCTTAGCCTATCACCCTGGTTAGCCCTTTTCAGGGTAAGGCTTGTATTTGGAGGAGATAGACCTGGCACAACCCTAGTCTTGAGGCTGGGGTTGTGACAGCATGTTGTGCACAATTTTAGTTGTGTTGTTTAATTCAATATTATACCTTGTATGGTAATTTAGTTGAGTCACGTAATCCAGTGCTTAGGTATTCAACTAGGTGTCTAACTTAGGAATTCAAAGTACAACACACGCCTGTTACCAAGGGAATCTGTGAAAAAGGTAGGGTCAGCTCAAAGGCCCCCAATTTTTTTTGTTCACTGGTCGAGGCATGGTGGTCTTTCTTCACTGCAGTACTGTCAAGATGTCATCTTCAAAACTAAGCCCAGAAGTAACTGCCTATGTGTAAATGTGGGCCAATGTGTTTAACTGTCAGATATTGCCACTTTCTAGATATCTTCCCATCAGTCAAAACGGAAAGAAGCATGGTGGAGGGAGATGAACATACCTGATGCTGTTCTAGCTGCATCTTGTTCTGTTTGATGATGTTTTCTTTTTCTAAAAGTTCCTTCTGCTGTCTTTCAAACTCTTCTTTTCCCTGTTGAGCAGATAACAAACATTAACAACTAGGTCAGTAATTTCATATATTGCACAAATCATGAAAAATGGGGGTCAATATTTGTTAGCACAGATTGCTCGTTATCACACCTTACAAAATGGAAGGCATACCAAGCTGACAAGCACGTTTCCAACAAATTAATCATATGTTAAATTCTAATGTTCATTAAAAGTCTTAATTTTTAAAAAATGTGTGAAACAAACTGAAAATAAGTACCAAAGATGAACTGAAAATTTTTTTGCTTTCTGCATATCCGTAATGAAGAATATTTGCCCACCATGTTCAGACTTCTGGATGTTTTAGGTAACTTTTTAAGCCTTTATACCCCCTTGTGCTTACTAGCATTTTATCAACTAAAGTTAATGCTTGAAACATCTCTTGGAAGATGCATCAATTGGATCCGACAGCAGATGAAAGTTTTTGGAATCACTGTTCAGCTGGTGACAGCATTTTTTTGGTCACTCCGGGCAGTATCATCATATATTTGGTGCGGGCAGGGGCAGATTGACAGGATCTAGGCATCAAGGGTCCTGGGCCCCTAAATACCTATCAAAAATGATTAAGCTAGATTGAAGAAACAGAAGAGTGGGTCTCCTATTACTGTGGACCCTCAGGAGTTGCCATATTGTTCCAATGATCAGTCTGCCCCGGGTGCCAGGCCATGGCCAGGCACCAGCTCTGAGCATCCAAGTGAATGAAGATGGAACTGTGTTCTATTTATCCAATTGGACCATATTTTGGATACAAACTATTTAATGTTCAAAGTAATGCTTTTTGATTAAAGACTTGGCATCTTGTACATCATCTCTGCAGTTTTCTCTTTTGTTCGTTGTGCGACACGTCACTGCAGTTCCGTTGGATGTTTTGCTTGTGTTTGCCTTAGAGATTGTGGACGGGCCATTTGGCATTTATCTGCCATCAGGGGAGTGTGTGGCACAGTGGTTAGAGCTACAGCCTCAGCACCCCGAGGTTGTGGGTTCAAATCCCATGCTGCCCCTTGTGACCCTGGGAAATTCACTCAATCCCCCATTGCCCCAGGTACATTAGATAGAGTATGAGCCCATCAGGAGAGACAGGGAAAAGTACCTGAATGTAAACCACTTAGGCTTTAAGTGGTATATAAAAAATAAAATAAATAAATCATGTTTCTAAGTGTTGCTATACCTGATAGCTTCAGTTACGTGACAAATAAATCACTTTGAATATCAACCCCTTCATGTACAGAAAGAATCATATTTGAATTACAGCCAATTTCTAGGATCTCCTCCAGTTCCATTAACCCACTAAAATAAAATCAATTTGTTTTTTTTTGTTTTTTTAATTATTTAACAGAGATGCCCCAATATGAACCCAGGAGCAGTCAGATTTTACCTGTGGTGTGTGACTAACACAGTACAACCACCTTAATGACCTTCTGAAATACTGCAAAAATAAATATAAGATGTGTGAAGAGTGTTGGCCTGAAAGGAACTTTGTGGGTTTTGGTATGACTCTGTGGGGCATTTTCAGCCCAATGATGGGAAGTCATATTGACATATGCCAAAATCCTATGGTAATTATAAATGCATCCCCAGCCAGCGCAACTTGGTGAATTTGTTCTGCCTTTATGGTATGTAACACCCTGATTCCTGGTACACATTAAAATAATTTTTGAAATGGGCAAATTGTTTTATATTTTCTATCTCTACAACCCCAAAAAATTGTAACAAGATTTTACTTCCTAATGACTGATGGGCTAACCACATCAATGAAGAAGAGAATCCAAATCCCCTGGGGTAGGATTTGGGCTGAGGATTTATATTGTGCTTTCCTGAATAACACATATTATAGTTTAATCTTTCTCCCTGTAAAGCAATCAGTATCACCCACAGTTTGCAGTCCGAAAAAGTGCTGTTGTATCCTTCAACATGATATATTTATTTATTCAATTTTCTATACCATTCTCCTCGGGGAGCTCAGAACAGTTTACATGAATTTATTCAGGTACTCAAGCATTTTTCTTTGTCTGTCCCGGCAGGCTCACAATCTATCTAATGTACCTGGGGCAATTAAATGACTTGCCCATAGTCACAAGGAGCAGTGTGGGTTTGAACCCACAACCTCAGGGTGCTGAGACTGTAGCTTTAACCACTGTGCCACACTACTGGAAGATGCCTGATGTTCAACACATCTTCTTGCACTAGAGCAGTGGTTCTTAACCTTGTTGGAGGTACTGAACCCCACCAGTTTCATATACGTGTTCACCGAACTCTTCTTTATTGGAAAAATAAAATATGATTTAACAAAGTCAAAACATAGGTATACAGTGAGGGAAAAAATAATATCAATTTTGAAAACAAAAAAGTTCTCCTATATTTCGAATAATAATAACATCATAATGAAATTTACTGCAAATCAGTGTGACTTCTGCTGTTGCCTCTCAGAGACCAGTTCAGAAATGCGCGGCTTTACCTTGGCAAGTGCCACTCTCGTGTCATTTTCGCAACAAAGTCTGTTCCTTTTCTTCGTTTTTATGTCCAGCATCCTCGAAAAGGATTGCGCGCTATATGAGTCGGAGGTGTGTTTTGACCTCCGCCGAACCCGCGAGACTGACTCACCGAACCCCTGGGGTTCGGTCGAACCCAGGTTAAGAACCACTGCACTAGAGAGTTCAGAGAGATTACAGAGAGTTCTACCTTCATGCCCTAGCCCTCATCTCATGGTAGGGAACAGCCACAACTGTGATTGACACTTTTACATCTCAACGAGTAGTTAGTAATACTCAGCTGAATTTAAGAAAAATGAGTTCATAATGTGGGAAGCATGGGGCGGGGGCCATAGGAATGGGATGGGTTCCATAGGGTCTACATAGGGATGGATTCTCATTGCATTTCATTAATAAACATAAGAACATAAGAATAGCCTTACTGGGTCAGACCAATGGTCTAACTATCCCAGTATCCCATCTTCAACTGTAGTCAATCCAGGTCACAAGTACCTGGCAAAAACCCAAATAGTAGCAGCATTTCATGCCTCTGATCCAGGGCAAGTACTGGCTTCCCCCATGTCTGTCTCAACAGCAGTTTATGGACTTTTAAAAAAACCCAGACATTAACTACCGTATTTTCACGCATATAACGCGTGCGTTATACGCGTTTTTACCTACCGCGCATACCCCTCACGCGTTATATGCGTGAGCGCGGTATACAAAAGTTTTAAAACATAGTTCCCACCCCGCCCGATGCCCGATTCACCCCCCCAGCAGGACCACTCGCACCCCCACCCCGAACGACCACTCGCACGCGCTCCCACCCGCACCCGCATCCACGATCGGAGCAAGAGGGAGCCCAAGCCCTCTTGCCCGGCCGACTCCCCGACGTCCGATACATCCCCCCCCCCCCCGGCAGGACCACTCGCACCCCCACCCCGAACGACCGCTCGCACGCGCTCCCACCTGCACCCGCATCCACGATCGGAGCAAGAGGGAGCCCAAGCCCTCTTGCCCGGCCGACTCCCCGACGTCCGATACATCCCCCCCCCCCCGGCAGGACCACTCGCACCCCCACCCCGAACGACCGCTCGCACGCGCTCCCACCCGCACCCGCATCCACGATCGGAGCAAGAGGGAGCCCAAGCCCTCTTGCCCGGCCGACTCCCCGACGTCCGATACATCCCCCCCCCCGGCAGGACCACTCGCACCCCCACCCCGAAGGACCGCCGACTTCCCGACAATATCGGGCCAGAAGGGAGCCCAAACCCTCCTGGCCACGGCGACCCCCTAACCCCACCCCGCACTACATTACGGGCAGGAGGGATCCCAGGCCCTCCTGCCCTCAACGCAAACCCCCCTCCCCCCCAACGACCGTCCCCCCCCAAGAACCTCCGACCGCCCCCCAGCCGACCCGCGATCCCCCTGGCGACCCCCCCGACCCCCCCCCCCCCCTTCCCCGTACCTTTGGTAGTTGGCCGGACAGACGGGAGCCAAACCCGCCTGTCCGGCAGGCAGCCAACGAAGGAATGAGGCCGGATTGGCCCATCCATCCTAAAGCTCCGCCTACTGGTGGGGCCTAAGGCGCGTGGGCCAATCAGAATAGGCCCTGGAGCCTTAGGTCCCACCTGGGGGCGCGGCCTGAGGCACATGGGCCCAACCCGACCATGTGCCTCAGGCCGCGCCCCCAGGTGGGACCTAAGGCTCCAGGGCCTATTCTGATTGGCCCACGCGCCTTAGGCCCCACCAGTAGGCGGAGCTTTAGGATGGATGGGCCAATCCGGCCTCATTCCTTCGTTGGCTGCCTGCCGGACAGGCGGGTTTGGCTCCCGTCTGTCCGGCCAACTACCAAAGGTACGGGGAAGAGGGGTGGGGGGGTCGTGGGGGTCGCCAGGGGGGTCGCGGGTCGGCTGGGGGGGCGGTCGGAGGTTCTTGGGGGGGGCGGTCGTTGGGGGGGAGGGGGGTTTGCGTCGAGGGCAGGAGGGCCTGGGATCCCTCCTGCCCGTAATGTAGTGCGGGGTGGGGTTAGGGGGTCGCCGTGGCCAGGAGGGTTTGGGCTCCCTTCTGGCCCAACTACCAAAGGTACGGGGAAGGGGGGTGGGGGGGTCGTGGGGGTCGCCAGGGTGGTCGCGGGTCGGCTGGGGGGGCGGTCGTTGGGGGGAGGGGGGTTTGCGTCGAGGGCAGGAGGGCCTGGGATCCCTCCTGCCCGTAATGTAGTGCGGGGTGGGGTTAGGGGGTCGCCGTGGCCAGGAGGATTTGGGCTCCCTCCTGGCCCGATATTGTTGGGGAATCGGCGGTCCTTCGGGGGGAGGGATGTATCGGACGTCGGGGGGGGGGGCATCAGGCTTTCAGGATGGGGCCAGACCTTCAAGGGGGGACAGTGCACGGAAGTCAGGGGGGGTGAACGGAGAGTCGGGACAGCGCACGGAAAGTCAGGGCGGGCGAAAGGAGCGTCGGGCAGCATGCGCGGTATACCCGTGAGCGCGGTATACCAAAGTTTTTGTACATATCATCGTGATTTCTGCGCGCTATACCCGTGTGCGCGTTTTATACGGGTGCGCGTTATTTGCGTGAAAATACGGTAACCATTCTTACCACATCCTCTGGCAACACAAAACAAATGGAACAGAAACCCCCCCCCCCCCAATATTATGTGTTTTTTCATTTGCCCATAATATTGCACCCAATTTGTGAATAGTGCACATTATGGGGGGAAATTCTATAAATTGTGCTAAAAAAAAAAAAAAAAAAAAAAGCGCCATAAAACAGTGGTTCCCAACCCTGTCCTGGAGGAACACCAGGCCAATTGGGTTTTCAGGCTAGCCCTAATGAATATGCATGAAGCAAATTTGCATGCCTATCACTTCCATCATATGCAAATCTCTCTCATGCATATTCATTAGGGCTAGCCTGAAAACCCGATTGGCCTGGTGTTCCTCCAGGACAGGGTTGGGAATCACTGCCATAAAAGATCAGTGCTAAGCACGATTCTATAAAAAGTGAATGCCTTTTATAGAATTACACTTTGCGCCAATTCCAACACCCAAACTTTGGACACCATACACCTGCTAAAACCTGGTGTAAATGCTGGTGCCCAAGTTGGGCGTGCTAACCCCATATTCTGTAAGTAAGCGTGCAACTTTTATGGAACGCCCTTGACATGCTCATGCATTTCAGACACATACTATGTGAATTAGGCGCCCTGCCTTAAAGAATAGTACACAGCTAGATACCCATGCAAATTCTAATCAGTGTCATTTAACCTCAATAATTGGCTGTTAGCATCTAGTTATTGATGGTTCAGAGCTTATTATCCACCGATGAAAACAAAAACAAGAAACTGTGGATACAGATGTTCTGGAGATGATTTATTAAACACTGACATATAAAAACATGAAAATTCAATTAAAAAAGTACAATGATAAAAAAATACAGTGATAAAAATCCAACCGGACCCTACACTGTCCATGTTTCGGCGAACACGCCTTCCTCAGGGGTCCAATGATTTGCAAACTCACATATAAAGAATTGGACTGAAAACAGTCTATTGTCTTTAAACATGTGAGCAAAGAACACCGCAGACAAGATGAAGTAGCAAAACAATTCTTTATATGTGAGTTTGCAAACCATTGGACCCCTGAGGAAGGCGTGTTTGCCGAAACATGGACTGTGTAGGGTCCGATTTTTATCACTTTATTTTTTATCATTGTACTTTTTAATTGAATTTTCATGTTTTTATATGTCAGTGTTTAATAAATTATCTTCAGAACATCTGTATCCAGTTTTTTGTTTTCGTTTTCATCGGTGGATTGTTTTCACGGTCTCCCCATTTTTCTTTGACAGAGCTTATTATTCAATTAATTTGCATGCACATCTCAGGAATGCTTGGGTGTGTAAATCTGGGTACCATATATGGAAGCCTCAAGTATATGCAGAGAGTCCACCCCCTTTGGAAAGTTTGCACACACTCTTTTCCAAGAGTGTAAACATGCATGAACCATCATTCACGCATTAATTAGTGCATACATGCAAACACCATTAGGAAGGAGCATGCCATTTTTGCAAATATTGCACACTGTTTGCAAGGAGTGTGCACTTTTAACGACACTGTTCCCGTAATGACAAAAGAGTCAAGGAAACCCAAATAAAAATGTGCTCAACGATATTGCAAATGAAACAAAATGAAAATATTCCAGCTAGCCCAGTGATTCCCAACCCTGTCCTGGAGGAACACCAGGCCAATCGGGTTTTCAGGCTAGCCCTAATGAATATGCATGAGAGAGATTTGCATATGATGGAAGTGATAGGCATGCAAATTTGCTTCATGCATATTCATTAGGGCTAGCCTGAAAACCCAATTGGCCTGGTGTTCCTCCAGGACAGGGTTGGGAACCACTGAGCTAGCCAATGCTAAAAAAAAGCATGGAGTGCTTTAGAAATTGCAGAAAGAGAGAGGATGGAGACAGTTTATGATGCCTTTTGCCTGTATTCTCTATGCCTAAATCCAGCCCTGGAAGAATGATCTACTAGAAAATGACACGGGGACAAATTTTTCCCTGTCCCCACGGGAACTCAATTTCCCTATCCCGTCCCCGTAAGTTTTGTCGCTGTCACTGCCCCATTCCTGTAAGCCAGGGGTAGGGAACTCCAGTCCTCGAGAGCCGTATTCCAGTCGGGTTTTTAGGATTTCCCCAATGAATATGCATGAGTATCTATTTGCATGCACTGCTTTCAATGCATATTCATTGGGGAAATCCTAAAAACCCGACTGGAATAAGGCTCTCGAGGACCGGAGTTCTCTACTCCTGCTGTAAGCTATGCTTTAACCGCACAAGCCTCGAACACTTATGATTTTAAAGTGTTTGAGGCTTGTGCAGATGAGGACAGAGCTTATAGGTATGGGGGCAGGGTCAGGGAAAGAACGCACAGGGATGAGACAGGAAAATGAGTTCCTGCGGGGATGGGAAAAATTTGTCCCCGTGTCATTTTCTACTCTCAATGAATCTGAGCTGTGAAGTGCAGGAAGAGCTGGTTGATCATGCATTTTCCCTGTCCTGTCCCCGTGAGTTTTGTTACTGTCCCATTCCTGAAAGCTCTGCCTTAACCACACAAGCCTCAAACACTTATGATTTTTAAAGTGTTTGAGGCTTGTGCAGGATGGAGCTTGCAGGAATGGGGCAAGGACAGGAAAAGAACTTGTGGGGACGGAAAGGGAAAATGAGCTCCCATGGGGACGGGTAAAAAATTTGTCATTCTCTATTATCTACCAACTCCAAGAGCAATAAAAACTTACCTGTATGTTATTAAAAAAAAAATCAATTGGGCTGATTCAAAGCGATTTAACTGGCCAGATGTGGCTCCTGGCTGATTAAATCGCCTGTTTGGGACTAACTGGTCATTTTCAGCGGCACTTAACCAATTACTGTCGTTGAAAACCACCTATTTGGGGGGTATTCCAGGGGGCGGAGTCAGCACTGGTTTAGTGCCAATATTCATTACTTATAGCCTCCAAGTGAATGGCCGCTTTTATAACTGTCATTTTGCCGGGATCAAATATCAGCAAATCATATAGTAATAAACCAGAACACGGTATATATATTAAAGTCAATTATTTCAATAGAGTATGAGTATGCCTCAGCTAATGAGATTGTACATTTTAATAGGAGGGACGGTTAGGATAAAATTCACACTAACGGTTCTTTATTAATGATTTTTTACAGGGAGACCCTTGACACAGCGCCTGTTGGTGCGAAACTCCCAGGCGTTGGCTGACAACAGCTAAGCATATGAGCTAAGTACACTTATTTTAGTAAAACTGCAAATAATTAAAAAATAGTTATAAACACTTTAATGAACAGGGATACGATAAATATGGTTACGAGCAGCCAATGATGAAGTGCCACATAATTCTCTCCGCAGTCAAGAGATAGCACAGCGGTGGAGTGGTGGGGCTGAGGCATACTCATACTCTATTGAAATAATTGACTTTAATATATATACCGGGTTCTGGTTTATTACTATATAATATTCATTACTTAATCAGCCAAAGTCATATAGCATAAACAGGACTGCATAAAAGTCAGTCCTGTCTATATGTGATGCTGGTTAAGTGCTGAATATTGCTCTTAACTGACTATTCATTAGATGGCTCCACAAACCTAAAAATTCAGTGCCAAGCCTTGACATGCTAAAATGCTTATTGTATCAGCAGTTAAAGTTAGCAGAGAAAAGCAAAAGTAAACCACTGTGCTAAAGGATAGTGTAATTTATTACAATCGACCTCAGTTTTAAAAAAACCATGGGAACTGACTGAATGTTAAGAGAGAGATCCAGTATAATCTGTGAGCATATGGAAGGGGTGACTTTCTCAGTGGAACACAGCAATGTGAGGCCATACAGGCCTCAGAAAACACACTTTGAGGTCTAAGCCTATTGTTTCATGTCAACATTTCTGGACCAAGTATAGTACCCAAGATATTTGGCCTAGTGGATAGAGCTGCTGCCTCAGCACCCTGAGGTTGCAGAGGTTCAAATTCCAGCACTACTCCTTGTGACCCTGGGCAAGTTACTAAACCCTCCACTTCACCAAGTACAATAGTTAGATTGTGAGCCTATCAGGACAGATCAGGAAAATGCTTAAGAGTACCTGATTACTATTCAATGTATTGTAAATCGCTTTTATATCCATGGAGGAAAGGTAGTATATCATATAAAAATAACCATTAATATTCTTCCCATTGTATCCTTTTAAATTTTCTCAATTAAAATTTGTAGTGTCAGATTTCTAAGGACCTGTGAGAATGATTTAGAACTCTGCTCTTCTTTACAGGTATATTGCATAAGTGCCTCTAAAGCAGTGGTCTCAAACTCAAACCCTTTGCAGGGCCACATTTTGGATTTGTAGGTACTTGGAGGGCCTCAGAAAAAATAGTTAATGTCTCATTAAAGAAATGACACTTTTGCATGAGGTACAACTCTTTATAGTTTATAAATCTTTCCTTTTGGCTAAGTCTTAATAATAATATTGTAATTTATAGCTAAAGAGACATATGATCAAGAAACTGTTTTATTTTACTTTTCTGATTCTGATAAACATACCGAGGACCTCAAAATAGTACTTGGCGGGCCGCATGTGGCCCCTGGGCCGCGAGTTTGAAACCACTGCTCTAAAAGTAATTAGACAAACCAGGCAAAAAAGTTACAATCTTTCAACTTCAACTATCATCACCCAGGCACTAATTATTTCCTCTCCTCTCCATCTATTATTTACTGTTTTGTGAGAGAACAGAGTAATTGAATATAGGGATCCATGTTTTTTTACACCTAAATCTGAGGAGGACCTCTCTGTTTGGATCTTAAATAAAAGAATGCCTGCTTCTTTGTCTGGGTGTCGTCATTTCTATTCCTCTCCTTAGGCTTTAGACTAGGCTTTTCCAAGTTCAGTTCAAGGCCCATAAACAAATCAGATTTTCCAGGATATTCCTCATGAATATGCATGAGAGATCTGCATGGTCATTACCTCCACTGTATGCAAATCTCTCTCATGCATATTCATTCAGGATATCCTGAAAATATGCCTGTTTGCACGCCTTGAGAATTGAACTAGGACAAGCCTGCTTTAGGCCTTCTCTGCTGAAAAGTAAAGCCTGGATAGAAAAATGCATTATGGTACCTTTTTTCAGATTATACCATTACATGGAAACCACTTAATGCGGATTAGATCATCCTAGTCATACAGCTATTTGCTCACCTGTAAATGAACGTAATCGTAGTCATCCATCCAGCTCTTCTCAGAGCCACTACTGCTATATTCTGTATGCTGCTCTTTGTATGTAACCGGAGAGTACAACTTGCAGTGATCCTGCGCTTTTTCTCCTTGGGGTGCATGGCTCTGTGGGCTATGGTAAATATAGTCAGCTGTGCTCAGCAGGTTCTCTGAAGCCTGCTTCAACTGGGGGCTGCCAGTCAAGCGTTTGAATAAGAGTTCCGCATTGATGCTGATTGTGGTAGTCAACTGCCTGGTATCATCTGAGACCGTCCTTGCTACCATGACAAATCGTTCCAAGTTGTCACATTTGTTGTGAGTTTTATTTGTAGCTAGGACATTTAGAGACCAACTGCAGCCACTCAGGTCCTGGTTAGTCTGGGATAAGATCTGGTAGGAGTCCTCTAGTCTTTGTAGCTCCCGTCTCATTTTGTTATGCAGGCTAGGTTCTGTTAGGCAGGAAGCATTCGCTGTTGCCCCTTTTGCAAACTGAATAAACTCAAGTAGAGACTGCTCCATCTTATCCACAGCAGTATGGATTTCATTGATATACTTTTCCATATACATGTAAGACCGCCACTCAGAGTTCACAAATGAATTCAGTTTGGAGACAGATGCCTCCACCATCTGCTGGTGCCAGTACAGTCTTTCTATGGCTGTGTCTGGATCTAGACCCAGTCGCCTGTCTTGAAAAGCAGATGCCGACACCGAGGATTCCTTTGATGTGGTGGAAGAAGTGGACATGTTGCTCCTGGTGCTTCCTGTGCTGGAGAAAGACAATCTGTTCATCCCATCGGCGACATCTTGCATTCCTTTAGTATCCTGTGTGACTATGGGTGGTACATCATAGACCCCATCTCGTCCTTCTGGATTGAAGCCATCACCACCACCATCCTGCTGTACTGGGAATGGAACCCCTCGAGGGATATCATACACACCCTTCAGCAGAGACACCTGCTGCCCCAGTAGCTGATTTTGATGACTTAATGGACTATCGTAGAGGCAATGCTTTCTTGAAAATGAATCTGAGGTTGCTTCTACGTCACTATGATTTTTTGGACTGAGTTCTGCTGCCACTGCCTTGGTGCTTGGGGGAGGGACATCGTAAACTCCTTCAGGTCTTGGTTTCATGGAAAGTGGAAAGTCATAGGCCTTCTCCATTGCTGCTACACTATCTCGGCGGATGGAAGCTGAGATAGCGCAAATCTGGTAAGAAAAAAAAAGGTTTAATAAAATGGATGTAATACACAGTAATTAAGCTATTAAAAAGATGAAAAAATAAAACGTTTGAAGAAAGATGCAATTTAGATCCTACTCTAAACCACAGAGAAAACATGTACACTTAGCACAAGACTTATTTTCATGCTATTAATGAGCTCAGATGAAACTAAAAAGACAGATAGGCAGAAAACTTCACTGCACATCTGGCTTTAAGTGTAAGGGTGGTAATTATCTCAGTTGCAAGTTTCCAAGTTTACTAATATCTTGATATACCATTTATCACAAAATAATATCAAGGCAGTTTACAATTAATAAAATATATTTAAAAGCAAATGTTTTTTATTTAAAAAAAAAAAAAAAAACAGGGGAAGAAAAAATCACCAAATTTAGTGAATAGGGGAATGACATAACTTAAAACTAACATCACGGGGAGGTAAGGACTTAAGGTTGTAAAAAAAAAAAAAAAAATACAAACCAAGTAAGGCCTTGCTTCTAGGAAACCCTGACTATCACTATGCATGAAATTCAGAGGGAAGTATTCAAACACATGAGTTCTATAAATCCACTTTTAGCCTCTCTTGTAATTTTGCTATAACATGTTTTTAAAAGATCATGTCAGCTACCCTGCTTTTTTGAGTCGAGTAAATTAATACCCTTAGGTGCCTAACATAGAAAAAGCCTCCGTAGGAGAATAAATAACCTCATATTAGCAGACACCTGCACTGGGATTTTGAGTTTGACACATGCCAAACAGCTGCAGAGCTCTGGACTCTTAAGCAGATACCTGGAAGACCAGCAGTTACAGAGACCATCTGGTTGTCTTGGTGAAAGTTTCATATTTTGAAAGAAAGTTACATTCTCTGTACCATTATGGTCTCTTCAAAAGCATTTAGAAAGACCTCTGAGGTTTTTGGCAGAGACCTCTAGTGGCTCTACTAAATTATTGCACCTCTACAGTTTCCAGAACAAGAACAGGGCTCTCCTGACTAGTGAGATGATAGGAAGAGACCCCTTTTCAGAGGGAAATGGATTACACTTCTCCCTCTGTATTCACGGTTTCACCAATCGCGATTTCGATTATTCATGGTTTTTAGCTTGCTGGCTCCTCCCCCCAAATTACATCAGCTTGCATAGAGAAATCACCGATTCCAAATGTTTACAGAGAAAATCGCAGATTCCCAGCACTTTCTTCACCGTGTTTTTGCCTCTCCTTCAGGAACAGGCCAGGTCTCCCACCATGTTATTCGCGGTTTCACCCTATTCACGATGGTTTTTAATAGAAAACAGCGAACATATGAAAAAGTTATTCGTGGTTTTTCTGTATTTGTGGGTCTGTTAATCCCCCATCACAGTGAATACGGAGGGAGAAGTGTAGTATAATACCTCAGTCTCATTTGAAATTCTTGTCTTTAGATTCAGATTCATTGGCAACAGTACCATTCAGCAAGGGGACAAGAATCTTTAGCTAGCCTAGCCAATGTACCAAAAGGATCAGAGATACAGTGAGAGGCGACTAGGTTGCTTAGGCCTTTGCAATTCCCTGGACGGAATTAAGCAGTTTTAGAGTACAAGATAGCAGTATAGAGTCACTGATCCTGAAATGAAGGAGATAATATAGTGTAGAGGGGTTCTCAACCAGTCCTCGGTATACACCTAGCTAGTCAGGATATATACAATGAATATGCATATGACAAATCTGCATACACTAACTCCACTGTATGCAAATCTCTTTCATGCATATTCATGCTGGGTATCCTGAAAATCTGCCTTGTTATCTGTATCCCGATGATTGGGTTGAAAACCACTGATATGGCAAATATCCCTTGGTTCTGAGCAAGGAGGGCCAGGGAGCCAGAAATGTTTGCTGGCACAAGCAACGTCTTCCAAGCGCTGATCACACCAGCCTCGGCTCCCTTCCGACGACATGTCCCGGTATCGCGATCAGGAAGTGACATCAGAAAGGAGCAGAGGCCGGCACAAGCAGCAAGTGGTATTGGGGGGGGGGGTGGCGGAAAGGTGCCAGCGCCCCCCCCATGATGACGGCGCACAGGGCAGTCAACCTCCCCCTGCTTCCCCCTTACTACGCCACTGTCTGTGACCACATCAGCTCTGAGAGGTATTCAACAGATAAGAGAGGAGCCTTGGGGATTGGAGAGTCTTAGTGAATCTAGGCCTTGCAGTCATTAATTCAACAAAGGGCATGGATCCGATCCGTTTCCGGGGGGCTGATTCACGAATCGCCCTCATGCAAATGAGGGTGATCGGAATTAGAGAATGACACGGGGAAAAATTCTGTCCCCGTCACCACCCCGTCCCCACTGTCCCTTTCACCGCCCCGTCCCCGTCTCTGCCGTCCCCTTCACCGCCCCGCTTCTCTTTCACCGCCCCGACCCCGTTCCCGTCTTCTCCTCTCCATCTCCCCACCCCCAGCACCCTTCAAGCGGTCCAGCAGCTCCCTCCCGCCGGCCAGCCGTGCATTTCCCTCCTTTTCCCTTACCTTTTCTTCTTAAAATGGCGATTTCTATAAGGCTACCAGCTGTATTACAGCCAGAGCCTTGAAGTCGCGTCGGGTTGCCTGCTAGAAGTCTCCTCCGATGCAACCGGAAACAGGAAGTTGCGTCAGAGGAGACTTTTACCAGCAGGCAACGCAATGCGACTTCAAGGCTCCGGCTGTAATACAGCTGGTAGCCTTATAGAAATCACCATTTTAAGAAGAAAAGGTCAGGGAAAAGGAGGGAGGGAGATACATGGATGGCCGGTGGAAGAGAGTGGGCTGCCGGTTCGAACGCTTGGTCACTGCGCGTTCAAGATTGTTCACCGCCCTGTGCTACCATTCACTGCTCCACGGGGTGGTGAATGGCCTTGTCCCCGAACTTGCGGTGACCAGTTTTTTTGGTCACCGTTTTGGCGGGTTACCCGCGGCTGAACGCGGCTAGCCGCGGGTAACCGCCACCGTGTCATTCTCTAATCGGAATCATGCTTCCCAACTGAGCGACGGATCTCTTTAAAGCCTGGCAGAGCTAAATTTTACTTTCCTTTTTACTCTTTTTTTTACTTTTTCGCAAGCTCGTGGTTTTTACACGCTTTAAACATGTGGGTTAAAATCACAGGCTTGCACAGCGGGGAACGGCAGGAGTCGGAGAGAATTAGGGCAGAGCAGGGCGGCAGGAGAATCACGCCTTCAGGGCAGAAAGCAGGAGATTCGGGGCAGAGCAGTCAGAAACGAGGTGAACGACTGGTCCCTAGCAGTCACTTGTTTGTTGATTGGCCAACTCAGTTGGTGTTGCTTTTTTTTTTTTTTTAGTGAATCACATTTTTTTTAGTGCCTACATTTGAATGCCATTCCCCCTCATTTGCATGTGCGGATTGGAGGATGATCGGGACAGAGGTTAGTGAATCAGAGGGAAATCAGGTCACTAAGTGGTTGGAACTTGATCGGTGGGCTTAGTGAATCTAGCCCTAAATCTGTTACCTTTATATTCTGTACTGTTACTGTTGCAAAGCCCGCCCTTTTTCATTGAAGACTATTTTTTAAGTAAATCTTTGGTTCAGAACTCCAATTTTGTTCTGTACTGTGTTATTAAGTGCTAAAGTTTGGAACACAAATTACAGATTTACAATGCTTGCTCAGGGGGATAGGGGTGATAAGGGTGTGTTGTTTTTTTCAAACTCAGACTCAGGAGGTTGCTAAAGTGAAATGCTTTTAATATTTTATGGAAAATATATAGTTAGGATTTGTTTTTGTCTTTTTAAAAGTAGAAAGTGGTGCTAATAAAAACAATTGACATTAAAGGCAAACATTTTCAAAAGGAAATATGCCATGGAGCTTCCCTTTGAAAAGTCAAGGCTAGCTAGCACAGAGGATTTGGGAAAAGAAAGTACGATCATGTCAGCCCTCTGTTGAGAAAGCTTCATTGGCTCCCAATCCGTTTTAGGATCCAGTTTAAATGCGCCTGCGTCATTTTTAAGCTTCTCTATGGAATATTGGGTCCTTTGGTCCCCTTATACTGGAATACCCTTAAATCTTGCCATTCGAGGAATACACAGAGATATAAACTACTGTTCCTTTCCTTCAGAGGAATTAAATCGGCCGGGAAACTCAGTCAATATTTTGCTTATAAATTGGTAGAAATGTGGAATGGGCTTTCTGACTGTCAGATTGATAGGTCAGTTACAACAATTTCGTAAAGTCCTAAAAACTTTATTTACACAATATTTGAACAGTTTACCATCTAGTGTGCCCCAAGGTTCTCTGCTATCGCCTACTTTATTCAACATCTACATTTCCCCTTAACCCTTTCAGGACCAAGGGACATATTTGTCCCATAACTTTAAAATCCTATAAATTTTGATTGGGATAGTCTACAGTTCTAAATTTGATATGTACGGATTCCATATGATACTGCCTTTATGTAAACAAACTGGTTCCGACATTCATTCATTAGCGTCGTTGCCAGATTGACAAGAAGATTCACTTGCCACACTGTCCATAAGCCAGAAGTGTGATTTAAAAAAAAAAAAATAATGATATTTCACAAAAAAAATCAATTTTTTGGCATCTGCAAGCCCTTTTTACCATAAAAATGTCGTCAAAACCAGAAAAATTGGCCTACGATCCTTATGGTCCTGAAAGGGTTAAGGACATTTATTACAGAGTTTAGATGTAAAATTTTATATATACGCAGATGACATTTCTATTTTAATCCCTCTAAATAATTTTACCACTGAAATTTTGAACCAGATATCTTCTATTATCACTCAGATAGAACAGTGGACAATTAATTTCAAACTGAAACTTAATACGGAAAAGACCAAACTTTTCTTGGCTAGTCCCAAAGACAAAATAACAAACTCATTGCTTCATCTTAATGGTCATGACTATCCGATTATTAAATCTATCAAAATTCTGGAAGTCACACTAGACCGACATTTAACACTAGCTGAACACACAAACTTAGTGGTTCAAAAATGCTTTTTTACATTGTGGAAATTAAGAACCATAAAAAAAATTTTGATCCTTTATCGTTCAGACTATTGGTGCAGGCATTAGTTTTATCTATTTTAAACTATTATAACATCATCTATTTAGAAGCACCCAAAAGAATTCTAAGGAAATTAAGGATAATTCAGAATACAGCTGTTAGATTGATTTTTGGTTTAAAAAAGAACGACCATATTAGTTCATATTATCGTTTACTTCATTGGCTGCCTTTGGAGGCATGAGTATTATTCAAATTTTCCTGTATTTGCTTTAAGCTGATATTGGGATTGTCTCCAGCTTACCTTTTTCCTCATTTTGTGTTGCATAGACCATCAAGAGAAACTAGAAACTTCTACTTATTTGCTTATCCAAATATTAATGGGTGTAGATATAAGACCTTCTTAGATAGGACCCTAGCATTTCAAGCTGGTAGGCAACAATCTTGGTTAGGTAAATGTATTCAGCAAGCTATGTTATTCTATTGCAGTTTTTGGAAATTAATTAAGACCACTTTGTTCGATAAGTTTATTATTTAGTGAGTTTTATTATTGAAATTCTATTTTACAAATATTTGTATTTTTTACTGTACAGTGTTCCCCCGGTCATTTGCGGTTCGCGGTCCCGGTCATTCGCGGATTTTCTGACCACGAATGACCAGGCAGGAGAGAGCAGCCAGAGTGCCGGCGAGTGAAGGAAATTACTCACGGTATGCTCTGACCGCCTCTTCCTGCACTAAAGTCGAGCCTCACCAATCAGGAGCTGCGTGTCAAAAGCAGCTCCTGATTGGTGAGGCCCGACTTTAGTGCAGGAAGAAGCGGTCGTAGCATACCGCGAGTGATTTCCTTCACTCGCTGGCGCTCCGGCTGCCCTCTCCTGCCTCTCCCATCTCGCCTGCTAAAAACCATATTCACGGTTTTTCAGCATTCACAGGATTTCCTGGAACGGAACTCCCGCGAATATCGCGGGAGTACTGTATTATTGTATTTTGCTGATTGTCCAGCTCTTTTTAGTGTAAACCGCCTAGAACTTTTGGTTATGTCGGTATAAAAGAATAAAGTTATTATTATTATTCAATGAATTGATTGCTCTACAACACTTATTTTCTCTTATGCTCTTGTTTGCTTTTTTTGCTGGTGTTTAATTACATGTAAACCGAGTTGAGCTCCGCTGGGAGATGACCTGGTATATAAATCGAAGACTAGATTAGATTAGATTTCAAAATAAAATCCTCCATGAGCGTTATTTAGTAAACACACACTTAACACAGAGAAGATTGGATATATAATCACGCCACAGAAGTCAAATCCACTCAATCCAGAACCAATTGCTACTATCACATCCAATCATAAAATGCAGAAAAAGCCTCAGATAGAAAGGGTTATTGTATTATTCAGCCAATGAAGTAAAGTAAAGCACTTTGAATTTTGTCCCCTGACATAGTGGGTGGATCTGCAAAATGGGAGCCCTGTCAGGAGTTTGTTGCAGCTGTTGCTAAGAGAGAATAAAAAGTGAGAGAAGTAGTTTGAACTTTGGAATCTGAAATGGGCATTTTTGACTCCTAGCTGGTGCATTTTGGCTTTTTTTGTGCTTATGCATAAACTTTGGACAAGAATCCAGCTACTATTGCACCATATATTGACTTTCATCTTGGGGAGGGATTTGGGACTGCAGAGGCTGTTATAGGGGAAAACACCCTCCAAGGATTCAAGACAAAGTTAGACAAGTTTCTGCTGAACAAGAACGTGTGCTGATGGGGCTAGTCTCAGTTAGGGTGCTGGTCTTAGACCAGAGGGCCGCCGCGTGAGCGGACTGCTAGGCATGATGGACCACTGGTCTGACTCAGCAGTGGCAATTTTTATGTTTTGTTTATGTATTGCTGTTCGCCTATATTGTGTTTGCTGCTTATTATTACCTAACAAAATTTATAGTGTAATGTGCGATAACTCAAATTATCTCAACATCCTGGGAATCATCTGGTGAAGTTTTTTCAGCCTATGAATGAAGGTGAGCCATCCTGCTTTGCGTACTCCATCGGGGTTTAGCTCTTTATATCTGGAGCTTTTTTCTCTCCACTTTACGATTGGATGCGATAGTAACGATTGGTTCTGGATTAACTGGATTTGACTTGTGTGGGGTAGTTTAATAAATTAAAATTACACAATTAAAATTAATATGAAATATATATAAATAACCAGGTGATTGGATGATTAGTTAATTATTTGTTTTCACCATAAGGGTAATTTGAATATATACTCCTAGACTTATATTGGTAATGTAAGCCATTTCCACTCATACATGTCAGTATATATGTGTAAAATATCTTTATAAACTTACACCATGAGCGCAATATGCAAAACTATTTAAAAGGCCAGGAAAGTATCCTAATTATTTAAATTGTTGTCTGGGGCTAACCAGGCATTTTCAGCAGCACTTAACTGAAAAAGCCTAGTTAGGATGGGGGCAGAGTCGGCACTTAGTCACTTAAGTACTGATTTTTAGCACTTAACCGGCTCAGATAGCTGTATAAATAGGACGGCATAAAACACTGTCCCGCCTTTATATGGTTCTTCATAGTTAGTTATCTAGCTGAATGTGATATTCGGCAGTTATCGGGTCGATATTCAAAGCAATTTAAGCAGCCAGGTTTGGCTCCTAGCTAGTTAAACCACTTGTTCGGAGCTAACCAGTCATTTTCAGTGGCACTTAACCAGTTAATGCTGGTGAAAATGTGGTTCGTGCCTATCTCAGAGCCAGCTATTTTGAGGGTGTTCTGAGGGCGGAGCCAGAGATTTACATACAATGGAGGCAGTGCATGCAAAGCAATCTCGTGCATATTCATTGTAGGTACCGTATTTGCCGGCGTATAAGACGACTGGGCGTATAAGACGACCCCCCAACTTTTACAGTTAAAATATAGAGTTTGTTATATACTCGCCGTATAAGACTACCCCTTCTTCCCCTCCCAGCAGCATCTCTCTTTCTACCTCTCTCCAGGTGCAGTAGCAGCTCTCCCTTTATCCATCAGCTTCCCAGCCTCCAACAGTGGCTTCCTCTCCTTCCAGCAGCTCTCAGTACTTGCCTGCAGCAGTGATTTCCTTAGGCAGCCTTGGGTCCGTTGCCGCCTCTGAGGAAAGGGGAAGTTGCCAAAGTGAATCACTGCCCTGGTAAGTACAGAGCTGCTAGGAGAGGACACAGCCACTGTCGAAGGCGCTCCATGATCTTACTCCTGCTGTGCCCTGCAGATTCGCAACCCCCCCAAACCGGCAAAAACAGCTTTGCACCGCAGGCCCTGCCGCCCAAGATGAGCCAGAGGCATCCTACCCGCCGCATCCTGCACGTAGGCAGATTCTAAGCACAGACGCTGCTGATGGCCCCAATCCACACGCTGACCCCCCGTGCACCGCTGACCATCTCCCTTCTACCTGCACCTTTCCCGGGGCCCTCTTCGGCGACTCAGCAGGGGCAGCGATCAAGACAGGCTGCAAACGTCGGGACCTTCCCTCTCTGAGTCCCGCCTATTTTGTTTCAACTTCCTGTTTCCGCATAGGCGAGACTCACAGAGGGAATGACTGCCTGTCTTGATCGCCCGAGGCTGGGAGGAACAGAAGATTTCTGCAAACACCATCGGGGCAGAAAATTTAACGGGTCCATCTCGCCGGTCCTGTGCGGACCGGCAGGAATTTTCTGCGGACCAGCACCGGCGGTTGAAGAACTGTGATGTAAACAGTACCCGGCGTATAAGACGACCCCCGACTTTGGGGAGGATTTTAAGGTACTGAAAAGTCGTCTTATACGCCGGCAAATACGGTATCTTAAAAACCTGATTGGCAAGGGCGTATTCCAGGACCGACTTGAGGAACACTGCTCTAGGAAATGGCTGGGGACAACTGGTTGATAGCTATTACATATACAGATCTGAGAATTAAATTTATCTAACAAATTGCGGAGACAGAAACTTACCCCTTGGGAGGGAGGTATATCGTACACCCCCTGTGCTGCAAGCTCTCCAGCTGAACCTGTATACATGGGCCCCTTCACAGAAGTGGGAGGAATATCATAGACCTGAAATATTAGGATGAATTACTTACATGGAGTAGAAATATTTTTCATATCAAATGTGAAAAGACTGAATATAGTATTTTGATGACCACTCCTAGCATTATACCCTGAAATTCAATGACAGGCCATGTCCAGGCTCCAGCATTGAATTTCCGGGTATAGGGAGCCAGCAAAAGCTTAGACGGCTAAGTTGATATTCAGCACTTAACCAGCTTTGAAGACAGGACTGCATTTGATGTGGCTCTATTTTATGCAGTTATCTTAGCCAGTTAAGTGCCGACACCACCCCCACAACACCCCCAAAATAGTCAGTTTCAGCTTGGGCACTAACCAGGCATTTTCAGTGGCACCATCCACTGAAAATGACTGGTTATCCCCAGACCGGCCAATTTAAATGGCTAGGAGTCTCTTTCTCTCACACGTAATTTACACATCATACACATACAACTGTACTCCATGCATTTTCTATATTTGGGAAACTCTTTCCACATATCCAACATTGAGACTGACTGAAACCAGGGGTCTTGGTTTGGCCAAAAGCTAATCTGTGGCCAAAATTTGCTACTTGGTTTTGGCTAGAACCAAAGCCGAAATCCTTGCGCCTGCTCCCGGCAGAGATATGGCCTCCCTCTGGTCGCCCATCTCTCCCGAACCACCCAAAGGCTCTCCCCGGGCCTACTGGTGTCCTGGTGGCCTTTCTGGAGCAGAAGCAATCCCCACTCGCTCCTGCCTGCGCCATCTGTGCAGTCAAAATGGGAAGTCACAGCAGCCTCACGAGATTGCCACAGCCAATTTGAGGAGCGATCTCTTGTCAACAGAGGCAGGAGTGAGTGAGGCTCGCTCCTGCCCTGAAAAGGACACTAGACCAACAGAGCTTCTTAAGGCAGACATTGGAAAAGTCCTATGGGTGGTTGTGTGTGTGAGGGGAGGGGAGGGGAGTGGAGGGGGTGGGGCAGAATTTCGGTTTCAGCTGAAAATGCATGTACAGGTGTTTGAAATCGCTGCCCCCACTATACATATTTCTAAATTAACTCTTGTAAGTTTTGGTATACTGCTTTTCAGAGCTATTTGACAGTCGAACTGTAAAACATCCCCACAAGAATGTCCCAGTTTCTACCTCAATATCCTGTGCAAGATGGGGCTCAATCAAATTCCAAGCACAGACACACCCAGCCAGTCAGGTTTTCAAGATATCCACAATGAATATGCACATGAGATCTGTATAGAACAGTGGTCTCAAACTCAAACTCTTTGCAGGGCCACATTTTGGATTTGTAGGTACTTGGAGGGCCTTGGAAAAAAATAGTTAATATCTTATTAAAGAAATGACAATTTTGCATGAGGTAAAAACTCTTTATAGTTTATCAATCTTTCCTTTTAGCTAAGTCTTAATAATAATATTGTCATTTATAGCTAAAGAGATTTATGATCAAAGAAACTGTTTTATTTTACTTTTGTGATTATGATAAACATACCGAGGGCCTCAAAATAGTACCTGGCGGGCCGCATGTGGCCCCCGGGCCGCATGTTTAAGACCACTGGTATAGAATGAGACTGTGCTTGTAAATCTCTCTCGTGCACATTCATTGTAGATATCTTGAAATCCTGACTGGCTGGGTGTGGCCCAAAGGCTGATCTGGAAGCCACTGCCCCAGCACACATCTTAACACACATATTTCATTCATGTCTGCCCTAATTAGACATTTCATTCCTTTACAAAATCAAACTTACATCTTTCATTACATCTGTCTATATATATATTACTCAATGTATATGATGTTTTTTTGTGGACCGTCAGAATATGGTTACATTTAAAGATAAGCTTCAAATAAAATGTGCTATACTCAAGAGCCCAATTCCTCATTGACCCATTTTTAATTTTTAAATATTCAATTTTTAAGTATTAAATCTTAATTCATAAACTCTTTCTTTTCTCCAAATTAGCATAACATATAATCAAGTACTTAGCTTTTAACTCCTTGGGTTTGCATTCACAACTGAGCACCCAACATAGGACTAGATTCTCAAAAATTCAGGTTAAAAAACGATAGGCCGCTGTTGCAGCTATTATAGTAGCAATTTTAAAAAAGCGAGTCATTCTCCAAAGAACGCTCATGCTCACTCTCTCCTACTGCTAAGCAACACCCTCCCCCCCACCCCCTTGGCAGCAGGAGAGAGACCCATTCATTCCCGCCACCAAGCAACTGCACCCCCCAACAGCGGGAGAGATGCCCACTCTCTCCTGCTGCCTCGCAACCCTCCCGTGCCTACACCAACCCCCACCCTCTCCCCCTATGAGAGGGGCCTTTTATCTGAGCCAGAGCCTTAGGCCCCTCCCCGGATGCACCAGGGAAGAGCCTAAGTATTTGATTGGCCCAGATGCCTAAATCCCCTCCCATAGGAAGAGCCTTAAAAAACCTGGGCCAATCAGAGCCTCAGACTCCTCCCCAGTGCATCCCAGGATACACTGGGGAGGGGAAGGCTCGCCATTTTGAAGAGGCGGGTCTGGTGGCTAGAGGGAGTAGGCATCCCTCTGGACAGCCTTCTAAGTAAGCTAAGAGGGAGAGGGTCGTCAGAGGCACGGGGTGGGGGGAGTTGCATGGTGGCAGGAGAGAGTGGGCATCTCTCCTACCAATTTTCAATTTTGTTTTTTTTAAATAATTATTTTAATTTGCATAGGTGGTGGTGGGGAAGTCTGAGTTGTCAAACCTTACTTTCCTATCAGCGCTCAGGCAACGACAGCTTAGACCTGTTGGTAATTTTGGGCTGCAAATGTGACACAACGAGGTTAGAGAATCACTCTGAGTGATCATTTTAATTTTAATGACCTTGTTGTATTACACTAAGCCATTTTGATAATCTGCCGCTAAAATACAAGCACGCTAAATTAGCTGAAACCGGTTTAGTGAGTACATTAAAGGCAGATTTTAGCTTTAAGAATCTGCCCCATAGTACCACATTTTACTCTAGCTGCGTCACATTTGGAGAATTGTAAGCGCTGACAGAGTTATTCAACTCAAGTGTTACGGTATTATTTCATATTGGAACCATCTTCTCTACTTGTGAATCATATTAGAGACAGTTTTAAAGACCCCTGATGCAGGACTTTGGCCGAAACACTGGGACTCTGTAAATGAATATTTACTCCCAGTTCTGTAGGCTTGTATACTTTTTTTGGTGTTATTTGCTTACATTTGTGTACTTGTTGATCCCTTTCTTTGCGTTTTCTTCAAAAGCAACCATATTCTGATGGTCCACAAGACAACTCAATGTAGAGAATCACACTGGGACAAATATTTCCCTGTCCCCACGGGAACTCATTTTCCCATCCTGGCGAGTTCTTTTCCTGTTCCTGCCCTGTTCCTGCAAGTTCCGTCCTCAACTGCACAAGCCTCAAACACTTTAAAATCATTAAGTAGCAACATTCTAGAGCTCAGACTGTGATGTCATAATGCCTCATTCCACCAATGCCTAAGCTCCGTCCTCATCTGCATAAGCCTCAAACACGTTAAAATCATAAGTGTTCGAGGCTTGTGCGGTTGAGGCAGAGCTTACAGGAATGGGGCAGGGACAAGGACAAAACGCGGGGACGGGATGGGGGACAATCTGTCCCCGTGTTATTCTCTAATTCAATATATATGAAGGAAGGACTATATTCTGAATACTGCTACAACTGGAAATAATAAATCCTAAATTTTATGTTACAGAATTGCACTGTTGCCAAAGCCCCCTACCATCACCTCCTCAATGTCCCTGGATAGTTCGATCTGTACTGTACAGCTTTTACAGATGTTCTCCCATGGTATCTAGCATGAGTGATGTAGTACAGAATGACAGCTGCTAGTTATTCAAAGATCTGATGTGCTGTTTGTGAAGGGAACGGGTCTCTTTGATGTATTGTGCTGGTCATAGTAATCACAATCCCCAAGTTTCTTGCAGTAAGTCAGGGGTACATTACGAAGCAAAATCTACAGCAAGGCTGCTAAAATCCAGCTGCAATTCTGCGACACATTCACAGACACTTGTGCACCAGGGTAATTTATTTGTTTTTATTTGTAGGTTGTTTTTTTTTTTTGGGGGGGGGGGTTAAAAATGGATCTTCAAGATTGGTGCAGGGAAGGGACAGAAGACAGTGTTATGGAGTACAATCTCAGGGATGGAAAAAGAGGAAGAAACATTCAGAGATAAAGGAAAGGAAGGATAGGAGATAATGGAAGAGAGGGGGGATATGATGTGGAATTGAGGGAGGACGGATGGTTCTGGCATGGACAATAATACATGACTAGTGAGGGAAGGGAGAGGGAATGACACTTAGGGATGGAAGAAGGGATATGACCTTGATCGTACCCAGAGGCGTAGCTGTGGGGGTGGGAGTGGGGAGAGGAGGGAAGGGCACAAGGGAAGTGGTTGCTCCCCCAAACAGATTTGAATGAAATGAAACCTCTGTGAATTGTCCCTTCAGCTTCACATCAGCACCTATTTTACCAAAATTGTGCTCCCTCTCATGACAAAATCTGGCTATATTTCTGCTCGTACTCTACTCCCAGCTGGGAAAGACCCCTCTTCTCTGACATACCTCCAACACTATGCCCCCCCAATGCAGTTCCTCTTTCACACAAATCACACATACTTGGTGCAGATGCCCTTTTATACTTCATACCAGGAAAGGAATCAAGATGGTCTTGCATACTGTAATAAAGATGATGACACATTGTGTGATTTTATTCTAAAGAAGGTGTGTAATGGAAATTCACAAAAATTATACAAGATAAGCAAGTCCTCGGATACATTTATTTTAAACACAGAATCTCAATTTTCTTCACTAGGCCTTTGAGCTATAATTGTTTTTAAGCTCTGCTTTTGGGAGAATTGAGTCCACAGATCTTTTCCAAAGCAAAAGCGCACATACCATATATCTGTAACTGTGAATAACAGGTTACTTAGAGAAGTAAATGCAGTTGTATTGAACTATCTGTCTGACATGGTACGACGAGTTCTGTCTCTGGCAGTATTCAAATCCAGGCTGAAAGCCCACTTTTTTGAAACTATGTTTAGGTCCTAACATGGAGGAACAGAGAGATATGTTGATTGGGGAAGGGAATGAGGTCCGGAGGAGAGTAAGCGTGAAGGAGGCAGAAAGTGAGAGTGAGTGAGTAAGAGAGAGTGTGAGAGTGAGAGAGAGAGTGTATGTGAGAGATGGATGGGGAAGGAAGAAAGGGGGGAAGGAGAAATGTCACACTCAGGGGAAGGGGGAGAGGGCAGAGAGTAAAAAGCTGAAATCGAAGAAGTGACATCACTTGGAAGCATGGCTGCTTAATTCTTGAGCTCCGTTGGGGCTCGTGCTTTTTAGTATTATATTTACTTTCTGCTGCAGTTTGCGAGCCTGTTCTTTGTGATAATCAACTTCGGAATGTATGACGAGAAGGAAAAGGTTGGAAAAGTTCCACTTCTCGGGCTCTCATAGTGTTAAAACGCGATCGCATGTGCCCAGCCCGCTGGTGAATCAAACTAAGATGGCGCATATACACGCGACTCCGCAGGCCGGTATCCCTAAATCAGCTTCCTCAGAGGGTGAGCCACTTTTGGCGGAGGGGAACATCGAACGCTGGTTCCGAGATCTCAAATCTGAAATGGTGGGAATGCGATCAGACGTGAAGACGGCCCTCGCAGAGATCCGGGCGGAGGTTAAGAGAGCTGGGAGACAGAGTGTCGGCCTCAGAGGGCAGGATGGATAGGATGGAGTTATCCCTGCAGGAGACCTCAGTAGTGGCGGACTCGGTGGTGACACAACTCGATGAACTGAGGTAGCAAGTCGAAGATCTGGAGAACAGGTCGCGACGGAACAATCTACGATTTAAGGGGGTCCCTGAAATGGAGCACTATAAAGACGCATGTGAGGTGATCCAGGGATTTTGTGCTTCATTACTTGGAGAGGAAGACGGGATGGCACAGACCCCGATTAATTTACTTCAGGCCCACAGAAGTTTGGGGCAGAACCGTGGGACCGGCAATTGTGATATTGTTGTCTGTTTCAGGGACTTTCTGGTGAAAGAAAAAGTTCTCCAGGCAGTGCGGCGAAGATCCAACTTCACTTGGCAAGGGATAGCGGTCTGGGTTTATCAAGACCTCGCTACTGCCACTCTGCAGAAACGATGCTCCTTTCGGGAGGTTACCCAAGTACTGCGTGCTGAAGGGTATCGCTACAGATGGCTGTTCCCATTTGGTTTGCTATTCACTATTAATGGGAAGCACCGTAAAGTGGATACTGTGGCGGATGCATGGATGGCCATGAAAGATATGGGTTGTCGCTTGCCCGCAGACCACCAGGAATGGAGTATGCCTGGAGCAAATGTGGAACCTGTTGGGAGGGATTCTCGGGTCCCTGATGACAATCCTCAGCCGTCCACTTCGGCTATCTATATAATGTTTCCTTTCTATTGTGGCACCGTACATTATCTTTTCTAAAGATGGACAAGTAGGCACTGTGGCTCCTGATTTCCTCTCTGTTGTATATTTTACTTAGAAATGTTTTTTGTACACGGTTCAGTTCATTGTAGGGTTTACACAGTGTGTATGAAAGGGGTATTTAGCTTTGGATGAGACTGTTTTATTGAGTATGATCGCTGGAGTGCTGAGCAGTAAATGAGAAGTTTTGGTATTTGGCTGAGTGTGAAACGGGTGAACGTCTGTAGAGAAGGGGTGTATGGAGTTCAAGAGCCTCTTCGATTTGACTCATTTTTCTCAAACTGGCTGACTCGAAGTTTGCGAGATCAGCTACTTGGAGGGGGGAAAGGGGGAGGGAGGGGAAACATGGACAGAACATTGGGAAACGATATAGTGGGGGTAAGGGGGGACGAGCTGAGGAGGAACCGGAGGTTCTCATTGGGTCCTGGAATGTCAGTGGGCTGAATAGTCCTGGGAAGCAGAGCATGGTCTTTCATGACTTAATCCACATAAGATGGGATATTTGCTTATTACAAGAGACCCATTTAAGACCTAGAGATGTTGGTCTCCTCCGTAGACCTCAATTTGATCAGATATGGACACATCAGGGGGGAGGAGCTACTAAAAGAGCTAGAGGGTTGGCCATATTGGTAAGGGTTTGGGGTTCCAGATGGATCAGATCTACAGTGACAAAGGGGGAAGATGTTTGGCTCTCAAGGGTATATTGCAGGGTCGCCCACCGACTATTGTAAATGTATATAGGCCTAATACGGCACAGGCTTCCTTTTTTAGGAGCCTTCAGACTGACTTGGGAACCTTTATGAATGGAGCAGTATACCTAGGTGGGGATTTTAAATGTTCCACCAGATCTCTCTTTGGACCACTTGGGGGAAGGACGTAGAGTGCTGCGGAGCCCTGCTAAAGCACTTCGTACAATGATGCTCTCACTGGGCCTCATAGATAGTTGGAGGTTGCTTCATGGATCCCAAAAGACATTCACCTTCTACTGTCATGCTCAAAATTTTTATACTAGATTGGATGGGTTGTGGATTCATAGGAACCAGATGGGAGGGCTGCAATGGGTGGAAATTGAGACGATGCACATTTCTGATCATGCTCCAGTCTGGGTGGCCTGTACGGGGTTCTTAGATCAGGGAGGTAGACTATTTTGGAGACTTAATGAATCTTTGTTGGGTTCCCCGCCGGTAGTTGAGGCGGTGGAACGCACTATTTGGTATTGTATGGATTTGAATGATAATGGGGAAGTCTCTGATGCCACACTGTGGGATGCCTTAAAAGTAGTGGTAAAGGGGGAACTTGTTAAATGGGGGGCTAGATATAAACGTCAGCGAGCCCAAAGCTTTCTTCAATTGCGTACACGATTGCTACAACTAGAAACCACTCACCAAGCTGGGTGGGACCCCCGGATCCTGGTCCAACTACAACGCGTGAAAGATGAAATATACCAACTGCAGGTAGGTGAGACAGATCGCCTGCGGGACCGCTTTCACTTGAATATTTATGAACATAATAATAAGGCTAGTGCACAGTTTGCCAGGTTCATTCGGATTAAACAGGCCAGGGCCACTATAACTCGGATTCGTGGAGCTGCGGGAGGGGAGTGGCGGGTTACCGATACGGCGATTTCAACAGGAATTCTTCTGCTTTTACTCTCATCATTATGGTCCTCCTGAGCCGCAGGATGAGGCGGTACAATCTAGATTCCTTGATTCGATTCTTCTGCCTGAACTATCGGGCTCGAATAGAGAGTTCTTGCAGGAACCCATTAAGTTATCTGAAGTATTAGGGGTAATCGGTCCTTGAAAAATGGCAAATCCCCAGGACTGGATGGATATACTAGTAGATATTATAAACAATTCTTGGCACAACTGGGGCCTTTATTGGTTAGAGTGGCTAATGGGGTTCTTCAGGGAGGGACTCTTACAAAACTAAGGGGGAGGCTGGAGTGGCGATCCTCCTGAAACCTGGGAGGGATCCCTTGGCCTGTGGCTCATACCGACCCATCTCGCTTATTAATTTAGAAGCTAAAATTTTGGCTAAGGTTTTGGCCCTGCGGTTGGGTAAGATGTTGCCATCATTGATCCATCAAGATCAGGCTGGGTGTATACAGCGTAGACAAGTGAGTGATAACATCAGGTGCGCTCTCCACTTGTTGTGGGTGGCAGGTTCCAGACAAGACAAGAAGGTATTGATGGCAATAGATGCATAGAAGGCCTTTGACCGGGTCCTCTGGGGTTTCCTTTGGGAAGTGATGAAACGTATGGGTCTGGGGACTACCTTTAGTGCCTGGATCCATGCTTTGTATGAATCTCCACGGGCATGCCTTCGAATTAACCAATCCTATACTGAATTTTTTTCTATATGCCGAGGGACTCGACAGGGCTGTCCGTTGTCTCCCTTGTTATTTGCTGTCTATAGAACCCTTAGCCTTGAGTATCCATCAACACCCTGATTTAGTTGAATTCATACAAAATGGGGACGAACACCATATAGCACTCTTTGCTGATGATATTTTATTGTATGTAGGACAGCCGGAGGACTCTATCCCGCATCCGTTGCAGCTTTTTGATCTTTATAGGAAAGTTTCTGGGTTTAAAATAAATTTGGATAAGATGGAAATTTTGAATTTGACCTTGACAGCGTCAGAGGTGGATAGGCTTCGTGGGCGCTTTCCGTTTCGCTGGGCTTCCCAAGGGATTAAATATTTGGGAATTTATATTTCCAGCGATCTCTCAATTATATGTGGAAAATTATCCGCCTATTGATAGGCGTATTAAACTTGATTTGCAACGGTGGAATGGCCTCTGGCTCTCCTGGTGGGGCCGGATTGCTATTGTAAAAATGAATGTGCTTCCCAGGTTGTTATTCCTTTTTCAGACGTTGCCGGAGCCAGTGTCTTCGAGGGAGCTGCCTAGGTTGAAGGCGGAACTTCGGAGATTCATTTGGCAGGGGAGACCTCCCAGATTATTTCAATCTCTTATGTGGGCAGCAAGAAAAGTAGGGGGTAGAGGGGTGCCTAATTTATGGTGGTACTATCAGTCGGCTCAAATAAAACTGGTGCTTGATTGGGTATTGGGGGAACATAAATGGGGGGATGCAGTTGGAACAGGAATATGGGGGCTCGGGGGTGTTGAAATTGTAGAAGGATTTATGGTTCATGCTGGAAAGTTGCTTGCAGAGAGATTCTTGAAACAATGGTTCAGACTTGATGACATCATAGAGGCCTAACCTTCAGGTGTGAATACGGAAATATCCCTACAAAATAAAAACTCTGGATGTTGGGTTCTCTGCACAGTTGGTCCCAGAGTATTGAAAATCCATTTGTTAGACATTTGGTACAGTTGTGGGCTCGGACACGGGCTAAATTGGGCATCAGTGTCTACATTGACATTCATAGAAGCGGAGCCCCAATTTCTGGTGGGAAGGGACAATCCGGTATTCCGTAGGTGGGCTCACAAATGGTTGCTTACATTCAGAGATCTGTTAGGAGCAACGGGGATCCTCTCCTTAGCGATGCTCCAGCAGAAATATGACTTGCCTGATAGGGACTATTTTGTCTATTTTCAAGTCTGACATTTTATGCAAACTCAGCCTCTGTTGGCGAAGGAACATCTAGAGAATCTGTGGTTACTCCTCCAGAAGATCCCTAGACCACTATCAGTGGTGTATCAGTATTGGAGGGGTTCCTCTCCAGCTCAGTTTTCCTTTCAGAAATATTGGGAGAGGGATCTGGGGATCACATTTACGGTTAAATCATGGGGAGTTATATGTGCGGAGGTCTATAAGGCATCCGCCTGTGCTTTGGTCCAGGAGAATGCTTATAAGGTTTTGACCAGGTGGTATTATACACAAGAACGACTGCATAGAATGTTTTCTGGGGTGTCTGATCAATGTTGGAGATGTGGAGTGACTGTGGGGTCTTTCTACCATATTTGGTGGGACTGTTCCCTTATCCGCCCCTTTTGGAAGGCAGTGGTACGTACTCTGACTAATCTTATTGGGAGCCCTGTGGGGGGGACACACCCCAGAATTGTTTGCTTGGCTTGGCCAATATTCAGGAATTTACCTGGCAAACTAAGCTGCTCCATTTGGGATTGGCGGCAGCAAAATGTTTAATAGCTAATCATTGGAAAAATGTGCTGGCCCCTTCTCATGCAGATTGGCTTACCCGTCTGTTGTCTATGGGGAGGATGGAGATGGTGGTGGTTAAACGACGCCTTATGTATATCTCCCATACTACTATTTGGCTCAAAATAGGAGCTATTTTTGGATTCTCTTTAAAGGGTCCAGGTGGGTTTGGTCCTCGGCAAGTCTACTCTTGGGTGGGAGAGTGGAGGGTGGGATTTTGTTGTTTTATGTTTTTGATCATTCCTTCTGTGGGGATGGGAGGCTGGGAGTGGGGACATGAGAGTGAAAATTGCGCTAATGGTATATTTATTCTATTCTTGTGCTAGTTGGTTGATATCTATTGGTTGTATTTTGTATTAGTGCTGAGCTTGTCTAACTTTTTGCTTGTTACAAAATTTTCAATAAAAATTTAAATATTAAAAAAAAAAAAAGTTGAATTTATGAAGGCAGAGAAGAGAGAGATGTTAGTTGGGGGAGGGAATGAGGACTGGAGGAGAGGCAGCATGCAGGAGGCAGAGAGAAAGAGATGTTGGACTGGTGGAAAGGAGGGAGAAATGTTGGATGTGGAAGTAGAGGGAGTGGGAGAGATGCATCCTGGATCTCTCTCTCTCTCTTTCCCCACTCCCTTTGTAGCAGGGGAGGGAATGAGAGAAAGAGGGAGACATGTTGCCAATGGGATGGAGGATGAGAGAGGAAGAAAAGTTGGAATCATGGAGGAACAGAGAGAGATGTTTGTTGGGGAATGGAATGAGGTCTGGAAGAGAGGAAGCGTGCAGGAAGCATAAAGAAAGAAATATTGGATGCACAGTCAGAAGGAAGTGCAACCAGAGACTCATGAAACCACCAGACAACAAATGTAGGAAAATGATTTTATTTTCAATTTAGTGGTCAAAATGTGTCAATTTTGAGAATATATATCTGCTGTCTATATTTTGCACTATATTTGTCTGTTTTTCTATAGTTGTTACTGAGGTGACATTACATATTTTAAAGTCATCTGCCTTGACCTCTTTGAAAAGAAAAACCAAATATAAATGATAATTAACATTTTCTCTGTGAACAGTGTGCTTTGTGTTTTTTTTTTTAATTTTGTGGTTATCATGTATTAAGAAGATTCTATTGTGTGTATATGAAAAATGGATGAAAGAAATTGCATTACAATTAGTACTATTATTATGGGGTGGAGTCAGTGGAGGGTCTGGGGTGGAGCTTGGGCAGTGGTAATCAGTTGGTATTTGTTAGGCTTAGGGGGTACTTGACTTGAAGAAGTTGAGAAACACTATTCTAGACATCTTGCAAGACGTTCGCCTTCCAGGAAGTCCAAGTTATAACAGGGTGTGTTAGAGGTGTATTTTGGGTGGGCTTAGACTTGGACATCTTGCAGTGATAATTGAACCTTTTGCAAGATGTTCTGGATGGAACTAAGATGTTCTGACCTAGACCTGTTTTAGAAGTGTCTAAGTGCCAAAAAGGTATCCAAACTGACCAGGTGACCACTGGATGCATTAAGGTATGACCCCCCCCACCACTCCACCAGTGGTCAATGACCCCCTTCCATCCCCCAAATATGTGACTGAAAGAGTACTGTGCCTAGAACAGCAGCACCTGGTATTGAAAAGCCTAGTAGAACTCCATACAGGTGTCTTAAGTAGCCTGATGGATGGGCTAGTGAGGCATAGAGAGGAGGAACCAGACCCATAAGCCACTCTAACCACAACATTTATGGCAGAAAAGTATTGAGCCCACCAAAACCCTACTATGCTGCCATATACAGTAGGTGCCACCTGCAGCCATAAGAGCTATTGGAATGGTAGAAAAGTTGGTATAATAGGTTTTGGGGGAGTTTTAGAGGGCTCAGTATACATTATAAGGGGTATATGGTGAGATGTGTATCTGGCACCCTTTATGTGAAGTTCACAGCAGCACCCTCTAAGGTGCCCCACTGCTCTGTTAATTAGAATGTTGGCCCCTCCCACATCTAAATGGTGCTGAGTTGGATGTTTCTAACTTGAATGTTTTTGTGGTTGAAAATAATAAAGTTAGATGTCCTGGCAGTAGAGACGTTTTAGTTGCCAAGATGTCCAAGCAGGCAAGTTAAAAAAAAAAAAAAAAAGAGTAAATGTCCCGTTCGAAAATTGATATTTCTTCGCCTCAATTTTAGATGTCTTGCAGGAAACGTCTAAATTCAAACATCCTATCGAAAACGACCCTCCATGCATCTTTATTTTTGTACCCATGCTGGGGGAAAAAAAGGCACTTGGAACTGATTGCTGCTGATGGGTCAAGATGTACTTACCCCTTGAGGGCGAGCAGGAGGAATATCGTACGTATCCGTCTGGTACCTGGGAGGAGTCTCATACACATAACCTTGCCCCTTCCTGGTGGGGGTTACAACCTACGGGTTCAAAGAGAAAGCAAGGCTGACTCAGTATTCCGAACAGTAACACTGGATACACACTGTTCTGTCCACAGGAAATTCTACATCTGTCATGTTTATATGACCTTTGACCTCTTTGAAAGAATCTCACCTTACCTTTTACCACCATTATGTAACCACGAAACAGTTAATATCTCAGGTGAGACTTACCCTCTGAGAAGCAAAGGTACAAAAGAATACATTAGGGGGAAAATGTAGAGGTAACCTAAAAGAACGAGGCCATCGTTTCACCTGACAGCATTCAGGCTTCTTCAGGGATATAAGCTAAACTCTTTCATTTTATTGAAAGTTTTCATTAAACCAGAATTTTATAGCACAAGAAAGACTACACAGAAATGGCTCTGGGAGTTAATAACCAATGAAAGAAACATTCAGTCTAATCTGCTGAGACATTGCAATCTTAATCTCTGTATAGGCTTCTGAGGTCTTTTTCTCCCATTCCGCTACGTGTTAACTATATTGGAACTGCAACTGCAATTTCAGATTGCTTTTTGAGGTTTGACAATCTAACCTTCAGTCAGGTTCTGACAGGTTCTATTTAAAATTGTTAGCATCGGATATTGACAATTCAGTTCCCTCAATTTACCAGCTAATATTTTTCCCTTGAATAAACGCTTTCTTCAAGATATAACTAAAATTCTCTTCTGACCTCACATGCCACAGCATTACATAGGGCAATCAAGCTTTTCCTAGCGTTGCGACACCCACAGGCTCTTAGGCTTGACTCATTCTCTCAAAATGTTCAACTAAAACCTTCAAAATTTATGAGAGGGTGCCGAAAAGTTCTCAGCCCAACCAAGAAGAGAATGACGTGGATACGGTTCAATCAATGATATGAAACGGTCAACACACAGAATTTCATTTTGGCAAATTGGCACACTTTTCAGCTTCAGAAGCAAACTAACACTCAGAATTTAGGAAGTCGGTTGGTTGGGCTGAGAACTTTTCAGCACCCCCCTTTTGTAGCTAAAATTCTTTATCACATAGAAAGCACCCTGCATTTCCCAAGACCAAATAAATATTTCAACTTTATTGGAAACATCGGATAAAGAACTGGTGACACTGGCTACTCGGATAATAACAGTGGCTCTTTTACTAGACAAATCTTGGATTGTCAGACTTTTCTTTAAAAACAGACACAAAGAGTTCCTGGGTTATAAAATCCAAATGCACCCAGACTTAGAGGGAAACCCAAAGGCGCAGCCGAGAGTTTCTTCCTCCAAAAACAGGAGTTGTTTCAATGGGGGCTACATTTTACTTGAGACAGCCTTGTAAATGCATTGTATATTATCGAACACTCAAATACATTTTCTTAGAATCTTTTCAGTTAACAACTTTCCTATCATTGTCAAGACTGGAGGCAGAAAAAGCTTAACCTTTTCCTATTGTAATAAATTTTACGTTACGCTGGTTCCAATCGTAATTAGTTTAGCAAAGTTTTGTATTAGTCACCGTTATCATTTACGGCTATTGTAAACATAATGCAAATAAGTCATAAGTCTGTAAATTCAAATATTTTGTGTTCCTGGCTCTTTATTAGTCCATACAGACTGTTTATCCACCGTCTATGTCATTTTTGGAATGTCCCGTCATCTGGGATGCACGATAGGAAAAGGTTAAAGCTCTTTAGTTTGACGCGGCACTCTTCCTCAGTCATTTAGCCATTTCCAATGTATTAATTTTTCTTTTATGTTCTCACTATGATTATTTCTTGGACCCTATGAGGACTTGAGTTGAATTGTTGTTGGTTTGTTTTTTCTTTTTATTGAAAAGTTTAAAACCTTTATTTCTTTTGTGACGTTTTGTTTTCTTGGCTTAACATCTTTTCTGTACAAGTTTTATACTTGGTATGTAATATAAAATCAATCAATCAGTAATAATAATAATATAGCACCCTGCCACCCAATAACTTTTCCTTACTGTACCCACTTAAGTGCTAAACTTGGCAGTTTAGAATTCTAACCCAGGAGCATTGAAGCAGCCAGTTGTAGCCTTACACTCTACTCCTTGCAGTACACTGCCCTTTAAATCAAGTTCCCAATAACATTGACCACAACTGGTCCTTACCTTGTCAGGGTCTTTCTTCAACATTAACTTCTTCAGTTTTTATTTTTATTCCCAAAATGGCACACTTTCTATTGCACGGCCCTGCTCTCATGAGCTGGCAGCTATACACATGTCTATCATTCCCAACATACGCACATGTGTGATTACAACTCACAGGGTGCTTCAGCCCTACCACAAAAATCTTCAGGGGAGCCTTTCTGGGCCTTCCCCATCAATATCCTTCCCGCAGGTCTGAACATGCTCCTGACACCAGCCCAATTCCTTTTATTTCTGGCTGGGTCCACATCAGGTGCCACAATATTCCTCTGTGTATGCGCGAACAACCACTCATGCCCAGAAGAGTTCTAGTCAGGGTCAGCACGGCACAACTTTCCTGTACTTTCTGTCACAAATGGGGTCTTCTGCCTCTTGGGCCCAGGAGCTGTGCGCCAAGCATTGTGTACACTTTTTTGGTTTGTAGCTATTTTAGGTTCCTTCCTGTTCTTCCTGGGATCGATATTTGTTCAAAATGGCTGCCATGACTCCTAGCAGCAGTCTTAAGGAAAGGGGTAGAGTAGGGGCTCAAGACCTGAGCAGAAATCTTTATGCAGGTCCATAAGCTCCAGTGAATAATTGGTTGTGGCCAGCACAACTTTAATAAGCCCTAAATATTCAATGCCACTTCCAGGACATGGCCCAGCATTGAATATCTAGGACTTATTTCGCCCATGGTGGTCAATGTTTAAAAAAGACACTGACTCCTGCAGGCTGAACATCAACTGGATAGAGATCAATAAAGATAGGCAATTTATTGATGGGAAAGTGTCCATGATATACTTAAATTGTTACCAAGAATCTAACAATCAAACATTTGGATCATAAAGAAACTTCTAGTTGCCTTAAATCTCATCACTGGCATAAAAAAACTCCACAGAGAACTTGCTCCATATCTCAAAAAGATCCAAACCACTGTCCGTGCACAGAAAAGTTAGAATAACATTTATCTTTAGCAGGAGAATCAAACAAACAGCTCATATTCCCCAAATGCTCACAATTTCTTCAAAAACTCCAATAGTTGGACTATAGTTCCAAAAATTTCACTGCTCCAGCAGAAGAATGCATAATTCTGACAAGGTTTCGCCAGATTACCAGCCTGCGTCAGGGGAATCATAGTTTCCCTAGAAGCTGATACAAAGGTGCTCATTTTATGGCTTGCCATATATTAAGAGCCAATAGAGCATGGATTGTATCAATGAGAAGTGGTTTTATCATGTTCTTCATCATACTGTACAAATCAAGTTCTGCAACGTGGACAAAGTTACAAAGGGATGTCTGAAGATCCTTGAGTTTTAAATTCCCAATACAACAACTTAAGTTTTCCAACAGTATGGATGCCAATTTGGAAACTGTTTCACATGCAGCAAAGTTAAGATGTGTGGAATGGTGCCAAGCAAGTCAGCAGTCTGCTTCACATGGGATTTTAATTACTAAAATGCCAGATTATTTATATTCTTGAAAAGACTACTTTCTCATTTCTCCTTTAAAAAGAAAACGTGGCCCTCTCGCTGTGGCAGCCCACGGTGCCTTCCTACCTCCCACCAGCTAGATTTTGTTTCCTCCTTGAAACCTCTTTCTTGCAGAGAATGGAGGCCATATGCAGGGCTCAGTATCGCTCTATGTTGCGACCTCTTCTAGAGGTCTCCTTATCTCAAGAATTCTGGTCTCCTTATCTCAAGAAAGATATAGTGGTGCTAGAAAAGGTTCAAAGAAGAGTGACCAAGATGGTAAAGGGGATGGAACTCCTGTCGTATGAGGAAAGACTAAAAAGGTTAGGGCTCTTCAGTTTGGAAAAGAGACGGCTGAGGGGAAATATGATTGAAGTCTACAAAAACCTGAGTGGAGTAGAACGGGTATAAGTGGATCGATTTTTCACTCCGTCAAAATTACAAAGACTAGGGGACACTTGAAGTTACAGGGAAATACTTTTAAAACCAATAGGAAGAAATTTTGTTTTCACTCAGAGAATAAATAGTTCAGCTTTATAATGCGTTGCCAGAGGATGTAGTAAGAGCGGATAGCGTAGCTGGTTTTAAGAAAGGTTTGGATAAGTTCCTGGAGGAAAAGTCCAGTCTGTTATTGAGAAAAACATGGGGGAAGCCACTGCTTGCCCTGGATCGGTAGCCATGGAATATTGCTTCTCCTTGCGTTTTGGCCAGGTACTAGTGACCTGGATTGGTCACCGTGAGACTGGGCTACTGGGCTTGATGGACCATTGGTCTGACCAAGTAAGGCTACTCTTATGCTCATATGTTCTGCAAGGCCTCTGGCACTGATGCCTCAAAAATTACAAGTCAAAAATGGCAAGTTTACTGATTTTGTTGACAACTCTGTCTAACCACACAGGGCATCATGCAGCCTTCTACTGTCATGCTAATTCCAGAGTAAAGAATGACACGGTGGCAAAATTTATCACCGTTCCTGTCCCTGTGAAAAACCACGGGAAACCATCCTGTGTCATTCTTTAGTGACAATCTCAACCTCAGTCCTTCTACACCAGCATTCTTCAATGCAAGGCTTGAGGGTCAGTGGTTGTGGCCATTCGTACTCTGATTCTTATGTGAGCCATTGTGACATCACTGATGTGATGGGACGGGGATCGGGATCGTCTGTGCATCGCATGGTCTCCCGAGGCCCCCAAGTGGATAGGGCTGGAAGCAGTGGATCGCAACTGGGTTTGCGATGCGGGTTCTTGCGATGCTACCCAAGTCTGGTAAGGAGTACGGAAGAACTCTTCCTGACTATGCCCAGGGCTTCGAGTATCGATCGGAGGTCTGGTCCCATGTTGGCGCGGAGGCGTAATGGGTTCTAATGGCGGCATATCGGTAAGCGAGGCTTGCCGCGCGGGCATCGCCGCCCTCCCCCGTTCGTCCTCGTCGGTTGTCGAGGTCGAACGGTGTGGGGGAGGGGGAGGGGGCGGACCGCCCCTTTGGACCGGTACCGGGAGGTCACCCTGTATGGCAGCGATGAGCCCGGGTCCGATGGTCTGCATGAGCTCAACGAATTGAGCTTCCAGCACGGACCGTAGCGAAGCCGATAAGGAGGGATCCGCACCGAAAGGGGGTCCTCCTGCACGGACATCGCGCTCCTTCGAGGCCGAGTGCTTCTGCTTAGTAGCTTTCGGCACTTTGATGACCATTGGTGGCACTGTGGAAGGAAGAGGTACCTGAACCGAGGAGACCGGGGCAGGCACCGACGTCGAGCTCGTGGATGGTGTCGGGGTGAGCGATGCCGGTTTCACCACACTCGATGCAGGAGGGGTCGATGCCGGTTTCGCCCGAACCGGGGAGGTATCAGATGAAGTGGAGGCTGAGGGATCCTTAGCTGCGTCCATCTTGAACATCGATTCCCACAATAGGCAACGCCGCTTGAATGAGCGTGCCGTAAGGGTAGAGCAAGGCCTGCACGATTTCAGGATGTGGTCCGGGCCCAAACACTGCAAACAGCGCCAGTGAGGGTCCGTGAGTGAAATCGCGCGTTGGCACTTGCTGCACTTTTTAAACCCGGTGATTGGCCGGGACATAGGCCGGAAAATCTCCGCCGCGAGGTCGAAGCCAGTGGGCCTGAGCCACGTGGCCGGCCCGTTCGACCCGCCGGAGGAAATAATCTTCTTCTTTTTTTTTTTTTTTTTTACTGAAAAAGAAAAGAACTGTTAACTGTAATTAAAAGAAAACGAAAACGCGGACAAGGAAGGCAAATTTAACTGAATTCAGCTAGCGCATGAAGAAGTTGAACTTCTCAGCTCCGCGGAAAAGAAAGAACTGAGGAGACACGCCCGGATCTCCGGGTAGGAAGGCACCGGCGCATGCGCGGTGCGGGCATCTAGAAACTTTAAGTTTCTACAAGCAACACGTGCTTGTGAGACGTCCGTACCGGGGCTCTGTCTGATGACATCACCCACTAGTGAGAATACCTGCCTGCTTGTCCTGGGATAATGAGGCATTATGACATCACAATATCTGCTCTGGATACCAGAGACTGTCGTTCTGTAGTGTCTGTTTCAACCTCAGTCCTTCTACACCAGCATTCTTCAAAGCAAAGCTTGTGGGTCAGTGGTTGTGGCCACTCATACTCCGATTCTTCCCTCTCTCCTTAAAGAATGACACAGAGATGGTTTCCCGCGCTTATCTTCAGGGAAGGGAATGGTGATGAATTTTGCCACCATAGCCTTCTCGTGCTCACTTCAAAGGGGGGGGGGGAGGAGGGGAGGTGATAAATCAAGAGAAATCATTTGTCCAGAAAGCATACAAGAATACAGAAGCACACCCTACAACACCACCTCTTAATCTTACAAAGAATACATTTCTGTAAATTCCTGAAGTTATTTTTTGTAAAACACCCTATCCAGTGGTTCCCAACCCTGTCCTGGAGGACCACCAGGCCAGTCGGGTTTTCAGAATAACCCTAATGAATATGCATGAGAGATATCTGCATATAATGGAGGTGCCAGGCATGCAAATCTGCTCTATGCATATTCATTAGGGCTATCCTGAAAACCTGACTGGCCTGGTGGTCCTCCAGGACAGGGTTGGGAATAGAGAATGACACGGTGACAAAATTCATCACCGTTCCCGTCCCCTCGGATAACCGCGGGAAACCATCTTCATGTCATTCTTTAAGGAGAGAGGGAAGAATGAGAGTATGAATGGCCACAACCACTGACCCCCAAGCTTTGCTTTGAAGAATGCTGGTGTAGAAGGACCGAGGTTGAAATAGACACTAGAAAATGACATGGGTTTATTTCCTGCGGTTATCCGCGGGGACGGGAACGGTGATGAATTTTGTCACCGTGTCATTCTCTAGTTGGGAACCACTACCCTATACAATTGTTGTAGCTAATCAAATGGAGTATAGGAGTTAACAGAAATGTCAAGTCTCGCTCTTTAGGAATGTTTCACACTCATTTGAAAGATCTCACTATCTGACTCTTTGAGTCCTATTTCTCACTCATCAGAGCTTCAGTATCAGTGTAAGCCAGGGCTGCCCAAGTCCGGTCCTCGAGATCTACTGGCAGGCCAGGTTTTCAGGATATCCACAATGAATATGCATGAGACAGATTTTCCTGCACTGCCTTATTGATATGCAAATCTCTCTCTCATGCATATTCATTGTGGATATCCTGAAAACCTGGCCTGCCAGTAGATCTCGAAGACCGGACTTGGGCAGCCCTGGTGTAAGCCTTAGGGCTAGATTCACTAAGCAAACTGATCGTGTACCGATCGGTTTGCGCTCACTTTCCTACTATGGCTCGATTCACTAACCTTCCTCCAGACCATCCGCACCTTATCCAATCTGCACATGCAAATGAGTAATAAGGCAGGTAAATTTCTTAAGGCATCGATTCATGAAACCATTTCGTCCTAAGCGACTGGCCTTTCCGATCCAAAAAGTTTCGACTGCTGAGGACCAGTCATTTACATCCTCGCCAACTATTCCTGCCTAGCAACGGCCACATGCATGTTAAGAACCCCATTAAAATATATATATCTACCCCGCAAAAAATCCAAAATATATCTAAACTTTAAATATATGTAAACTTTCATGTACATAAGCGTTAGAAATATTTTTTGGAATGCGCATAGCGAGCGCAGGAGTGAATCTCGGATTTGTAATGCGCATGGCGAGAAAATCGCAGATTAATCCTATGCTCTCCTTGCGCATTCTACATTTCATATATTAATGCCAAATTTTTTAAAAAAATCAAAAGTCAAAAGTAAGTTTTAAGGGCCAGCTATCACCCCCCCCACCCTCTTCCTTCCAGCTAGATTGTTGTGTGCATCTGACGTCACGGGGGTCGCCTTTGGTTGCTTCGTGCTTCATGGCAGAAAGAGCCGCACAGCCTCCTGGGATTCGTAGGCTCTATATAACAGTGCGTGATTCCAGCGCATTCAACTGCTGTTAACTGTTGTGCCTTCTAGCAACTTAATAGTTCTTTTCCTGAATGAAATGTTAAGCTGTTTGGAAGCGCGCAATAAATTTCGAGATCGATTCGTAAAAAAGGATGAACTCGAAAAATTCCACTGCTCACTCACAAACCTCTGATGCTATTTCTCCTTAAACCTCTCCAACAAATTTTTCAAAAAGCTACGGTCACAGCTTATAGAGCTTGCAACAACACTTAAGAAAAAAAAAGAGAGGTTGGTAAAAACTACAGTTCTTATATTGCTTTTTTTACGACAACAATGCTTTGCGGTAGGCGCATTCGGAGCCCGCCAATGACGTCTGCGAGTATACCCCGCCCCATTTCTACGCAGTGAAGTCCTAAAGAGCTAGTGCATGCGTTATGTGCTTCAAAACCAACAAGGAGACAGTGCGCATGCGTGTCGATTGATGTTACAGCGAGATGTGAGGGCGTGTTTACGATTTGATCATTTGCATGAACAAGCTTTACTGAATCGATCGGCCAGAATGACTCGGAAACAGGACACAAATAGGATCGATTTGTGGACTTTAGTGAATCTAGACCTTAGAAAAATAAACCTAGTGGTCCAACCAGTAGGAAGAATTCTTCCTGCTTCTCCCTTGCCCTTTTCCTTTACTGCAAGTACTGTACATGTGCTCTGAAACCAATGTAGAGTTCATTCTCATTATTTGCGCGTTCATGATGTGCCATTTCACCTATCCATTATTTTAAGAGGACAACCTTTCCCACCAAAACGCAGGATAAAGGAGCATTCTGAATCTAGACTAGGGAAATCAAGTGTGCACTGCTTTTAATACAAACCCTCCCAACACACACTTCAAGCTTTTCCCTGTAAAGCTTCCTCCTTAGACTTTACTCTACCTGTCCCTCCCCATAAGGCTGGAACCACCCGGAATATCTGTTGTTTTTCAAGACAAACACATCTCACAAGAGAATATGGAAAAGATCATGTGAGAAAAAGATGGTCGAAACCAATCCTTTCTTTCCACACCGCAACTCTTTCTAGACATCTGAAGGACAAAGTGACATGTGCCATTAGCAACAGTCAGATCTGAGAGCACAGTGCTTTGACCCACTGCCCTGGCTCCACTCTCACTGAAATAGACAGAGGCAGGTGTACCTCTCAGTCCTCCTTTCATGCTGGGGATGGGGGGGGGGGGTTCTGCTTTTCTGCTAATGACCCAGGGTAAAGGCATCAGACGAGCTGTTCCCTCCTAACCTGGCAATCCCATTTGTTGATAGCTTTACTGGAGAAATAAAAATAAGATGTTATGATTTTTTTTTTTTTAGCATATAAAATACAGTTCTTTATAAGTTTCTGCAGCACTTTTGAATGATCCAGGCTCAGTGCTAGCTCTGGTTTCCTGAAACCCACTCAAGAGTTACACCAAGATGTCACTAGAGGGCACCAGAATATGTCAATGCTTTCTAAGCCTGTGTAGCTGAGAGCTGCCCTGAGCTACGAGGCTTCAGCGGGAATTGATTACAAAATATAAAATCAGGAAGCATTATCATATTACTAATTCAGCGATAAATCAAAGTTCCAAAAACCTCATTTGTAGCAACTACTTTAAACTTAGAATATAATGCTTTACCTCTCATAGGGCCCTATTTAATAATCGCACAAGCAGTTAACACAGTAATAAATGCATGCTAATCTTCCTAACGGTGGTTAATAAATCTCAATAAACAAACTAACTGTTAATATGGTGCCTTAGCAGATAACACAATTAATGTACCTTGTAAAATTTGTGTATGTCTGAATGTAAGCTGCATTGGATGTATCTATCAGGTTTGTGGAATATAAAATCACAATAAAAAAAATGAATAATGGTAATTTCTGTCTTGACAATGAACATGAATGGTTTGCAGAATAGGTAGGGACTGCGCCTCACAGTTTACAGGCATTAACCTTTGAACGAAGCAGTTAGCTGCACAAATTCAGAAGGCATTATCTGCAATGCACTTAACACTTGTGTAAAAAAATTCCACTCTCTGCATGGACTGAATGGGAAATTACTGGAAGACCCCAATAGCCAGAACACAAGTTTTTATAGTAACAGCACATTCATTTTGTCAACAGGTTTAAATAACAGGGCCATCATTTTCAAAGTCATAGGGCTAGGCTAGATTCACTAAGCCCATGGATCGGATCGGATCGGATCCCTTGGCGATCTGATCCATGAACGGGGGGCTGATTTCACGAAGCGCCCTCATGCAAATGAGGGCGATCGGAGTCACACCCTCAACCGTACGCACGGATCACTGAAGAGCAATCCCGACGTATGCGCAGACCATCTACTTTGCCTGTAGATGGTCTGTGCATGTGCTCCGTGCGCCTTCGAGTTTTGCAGAGATCGCCGCTGCAGTACAGTGGCGCACCAAGGAGAAAGGGGAGGAAAAGACACTTAGCCTATGCCGTCCCGACTCTCCTGCTCTCTGCTGCCCTTCCCCACAGTGCAGCCCTGCTTTAAGCCCGTGTGTTAAAACCATGGGTTTGCACTGCAGGGAATGGTGGCAGAAAGCAGGAGAGTTGGAGCGCTGATTCCTTTGGGGCAGACCAGGAGAGTCGGGTTGCCGATTCCTTTCGGGGGTGAGAGCAGAGCGACAGAGATGCAGGCAGGGCGGAAGAGCAGGGTTTTTGATGCAGGGTGGGGATTTTAGTGCAGCAGAGTGCAAGAAAAGACGTGAGCGACTGGTCCTCAGCAGTCGCTTGCTTTTTGATCGGCCAGCCCAGTTGGCGTTCCTTAAAATTGTTTAGTGAATCGCTGCCTTCCTACATTTTCATGCCATTTCCCTCATTTGCATGCACGGATCGGATCGGAGGTTGATCGGCACCAAGATTAGTGAATCGGGTCGGGGAACAATCGGGTCGCAAAATGGTCAGGACACGATCGGTGTCCTTACTGAATCTAGCCCATAGTCTGTAACTCTCAAAGGGCTAGATTCACATAGCAAACCGATCATGTACCGATCGGTTTGCGATCCCTTTGTGACCCGATTTCCCTCCGGCCCAATTCACTAACCTCTCTTCCGATCCACGCATGCAAAGTAGGCAGGGACCCGATTCACAAAACAAATTTGGGACACCGATTGGGCTGGCCGATCAAGAACATAAGAAGTTGCCTCCACTGGGTCAGACCAGAGGTCCATCGCGCCCAGCGGTCCGCTCCCGCGGTGGCCCATCAGATCTATGACCTGTGAAGTGGTTCCTGACCATTTATATAACCTACCTCTGCTTCTATCTGTACCCCTCAATCCCCTTATCCTTCAGGAACCTATCCAAACCTTCCTTGAACCCCTGTACTGTGCTCTGGCCTATCACAACTTCCGGAAGCGCGTTCCATGTGTCCACCACTCTCTGGGTAAAAAAGAACTTCCTAGCATTTGTCCTAAACCTGTCCCCTTTCAATTTCTCCGAGTGACACCTAGTACTTGTAGTTCCCCACAGTCTGAAGAATCTGTCCCTGTCTACCTTCTCTATGCCCTTCAGGATTTTGAAGGTTTCTATCATGTCTCCTCTAAGTCTCCTCTTCTCTAGGGAGAACAGCCCCAGCATTTTCAACCTGTCAGCGTATGAAAAGTTTTCCATACCTTTTATCAATTTAGTCGCACACGTCTCTGCTGACACTCCTGCTCCATTGCCGCCCTGCACTCTGTCCCAATCTTCCAGCCATGCCTGATCTTAGTTGTCAGTCTTGGGTTTTTTTTTTTCTGTAAGCAACAAAATGGAAGCCTGTCCAGTCCTGATCTTCCAGCCCTGCTTTCTCCCCCATGTCCTCTCTGCTCCGAGCCCTGGATCTCTGCCGCCTTCCCTGCAGTGCGAGCCCGCGGGTTTAAAGCGGGGCTGCACGCCACAGTGTAGCCCCGCTTTAAACCCGCTGGCTCGCACTGCAGGGAAGGTGGCAGAGAGCAGGGCATGACCAGCTGACAGTGTCGGCAAAAGGGAACGGACTGCTGCCGCCGGGGATAGCCCTTCCCTGGGAGAGCAGGAGAGTTGGGGCCCGAAAACCCCCCACAAAACACCCTAGCAAAAAAACCCCCCAAAAATGGACACAAAACGCATGCACAGACCATCTGCAGGGAAAGTAAATGATCTGCGCATGTGTCAGGATCGCACATTAGTGATCCTTGCAGGCAGAGGGAGGCGTTCCTCCGATTGCCCTCATTTCAATATTTGGCTGTTGTGAATTGGTCGGGCCTGCTTGAATTGGCCCCGAAAGTCAGGTTAGTGAATCTAGCCCAAAGTAATGTACTCCTCACATCTGTTGAGCTAGACTGTCTTGGAGCACGCCTCAAATCAATCCAATTATATGCAAAACTAACTTTCAATCAAACTACAAGTGAACTATATGTGAAACTAGCTTATCGCTAGAATTGCTAATGTGAGTTGAACTACCCATAGGTTATAATTCCCTGTTTTGTATCTCCAATTTAGGATAAACAACTGATAGACGATCTCTATACCTCGTTTGCCTAATTATCTGTATCTGTCTAATTACTGTGTGAACGTTGCCTTGTAACCCATCTGAGCTCTCTGGGGAGGATGGGATATAAATCGAATTAAATAAATAAATAACTAGTGTAAATGACAGGGAAAATCTTTCTAAACCAGCACCCTTTCTTGGTTTGTTTGGCTTTTTTTAAGAGACTCATACAGATTTATTCTTTTCATCTTGCTGGCTGTGCTCCTGCAATTTGAAAAAAAGGAAAACATGTAAGCCCATAGGCGTCAACATTTCAAAATTATTGAGGGTGCCAAACACAATCCAAATTCCCCCTCCCTGGACACTGTGAAGTATCTTGCTCGGTACTGAGCACTGCATCCAGAGCCGACTCCTGTGTGCAAGCCACTGCAGATATGCCCAAGATACCCAGCTCCAAGCTGGAGACTTTATTTGACCACTCCTGGTTTTGACCTTGCATCCCAAAACAGTGGTGGGATTTTGTAGTGCCTGATCCTGCCTATTTACATAAGTGCTGCAAGTCCCATAATGCAGCAGAATAGGGTGGCCAAAAATCCAGGCCAGAAATGGATAACTTGGCATCTCTAAACAAAACAAGGAGGTTGACCTGGTGAATTCACAGAAGAGCAGTCAATCCAAAACAAAAAAAACGCTGCGGAGAATTGATGTCCCTGATGTAGACTTTATTAATAATTCAACTTGATAATTCACTCTTTATGAGCTCTTGTGCTGCAGAGGCTGCCGTTGTAAATTCTCAAGAAAGAAAAGCAATGCCTACACATGCCCACTTGGACCCCGGGTGGAAACAATGAGGTCATTCCATTACACACTGCAGCAGTGTAATAAAAAGCGAGCTTTGGTTTTCAATCACCTCAGGGCTGGCCAACCGGCTTTTTACCTAACCCTGGCTTGCTCATGCCTTGGGCTTTTGGGGGGGAGTGGGTGGGGGGAAAATGTGCTTTGTTATGTAGTTCAGTAGTTGCAAAACTTCAAGGCTGGCTTAACTTGTAATCAGGTTTTTACACGCTGCAAAATGACTGGCCCCTTACTCACCTCAAACCACAAGAGATTACAGGAAGAAGTGCAGCAGTGCAGCAACTGCCTCAGGTAATATGTTTTATTTTCTAATGGGGCCAGCTCTTTACATTTGCGAGACAGTCTGTTTCATTTTTACGGACTTTCCCATCCCTTCACCAAAGCCAAAATCTGTATACATTGGGCTTTTTTCTTCACGCTACATCATAATCAGTGGCAATTTTGTTAAAATCCAAACCAAACCAAACCATAAAAATCAGTACTAGGCTGGAAAGAGGGGGGCGGGGGGAGGAGAGGGGAAGTAAGGTGGCTCCACATTGCATTCCAGCTGGTCTGGGGAAAAGGATGTTTAGAAAGAGTTCTGCCCTTAGCTCATGTTTAATGCTTGGAATTAAGTTACCAAATTCCAGAGAGGTCATTTTAGACTAGGGGTTCCCAAACTGTGGGATATCATCCAAAATAGGGGGAGGGGGGGTGGCAAAATCCACATTTAGGATTGCTCCTACCCAGGCTGAAAAAAAAAAATACCCCTCGCTGACCTGCTACTCCTGTCAAACCCACATTATAAATTAGGCCTGTGTGGACGCCAGGAAGGTGGGGGTGGGGGTGGGAGACTGCGATGCAGTAGGAGAGCTGCGAGCAGCAGCATGGATGGAAAGGTTAGGGTTACCAGATGTCTGGATTTACCTGGACACGTCCTCTTTTTTTAGAGGACTGTCCGGATGTACGGACGGATTAAAAAACAAAAAAACAAAAACAAAAACCCAGCTGTTTGTCCTGGTTTTGGAAGGCCTCGGCTCTGACTGGGCCTCGGCGTCTGGAGGGCCTCCAAGCGTGCGCGGATGCGACGCGGCGATGTCAGGTGTATGCCCGCGACATCATTATGTCGCCATCTACGCATGCTCCGAGGCCCTCTAGATGTGGGCCCCGAACTCGGGGAAGAAGAGGCGAGGTTTGTATGGGAGCAGGGATGGGGTGCAATGGGACGGGGCTGGGGAAAGAATGGGGAAGGGCCACCCGGCCTCTTTTTTTTGCTTCAACAAATCTGGTAACCTTAAGAAAGGTAGTCCTCTGCTTACTGTGGTCTTGATCATAGGAGCCAACTTTTCAAGATGATTGGGGGTGCTGAGCCCAATGGAAAGCACCCATTCCTGGACACGGTTTGTTTGTTTTTATCCCCCGCCCTTCTCCAGGGCAAGTTACACATTTACATACAAAATATCACATTACATTTAACATACACAAGTCACAACGACAACAAACATCACTATAAACCGAAATACAAACTTATGTATAAAATATAAAATGACATAACATACAATGACAATCATCATTACAACCAATAAAACTGACCAGATCATAGAATGTATCAGTGACCAGCACCCTGTACTCAACAGTCTCCACTCCTCCTCCCTAAACCAAACTCAGACCCTATATTTCATTTGGCAAAACAAGTGTCTTAAGTACTTTCTTAAAATTCTGTATAATCTGCTGTTGGCGAACATATTCTGGAAGGTTCTTCCATTCCCTGGGACCAATACAAGGGAAAACACTATTCCTAGATGATGATAGCCTCAAGTCTCGCACAGATCAAAATGGTCAGTAGACCGACTCATGTGGCACGATACTCTGGACCAGGTGTTCGGGAGCCAGATTCTGTAGGCACATGAAGACATTTACCAGTAGCTTGTAAAAATTCTGTCCCTTACAGTCAATGAGTTTGTTCAACATTTGGGAAGCTCAAGAACTCACAATACCCACAGAGCCTGCTCCTATGGCCTTGTTAATGGGCTCATGGCCACAGAAAATTTGACCTGTTTTAGAACCTAAGAATAACCTATAAATTAAAAGAAAGAAACCACTGCTGTAAATTCTCTGCTTAAAGGCTGGGAAAATCCAAAACCTGGGCCGAGGAGAGCAACTATATGGAGTGAGGTGAAAAAGAGGACAAAAAAAAAAGCTAAAACAAAAATCAAAACGGGCTGGCACCAAGCTTTCTAAAATAATGTTTCCAGTGTTCTCCATATCCATAGTTCTGTTGGCTTCCTCTTACTTAGCTGGACTTCCAACTCAATAGGAACTGCCCTGTACCGAGGTTAAGGTATCTGAAAACGTTATTTGCAGATATCTGGGAAACCAGTTCTAGCCGCTCCCATATCTTCTGAGGTGGGTACCGCTGCTTTGAGGGCCCTTTCTGATATTTCACTTGAAGGGGGGGCCCTAAATTTGAACTTCTGTCACCGACTTGCTCCTTAAAAAAATGGCAATCATAATATTTTGAATTTAGGTATCAGTCAGAAACATCAACTTGTTTCTGACTGATACCTAAATCCAAAATATTATGATTTCCATTTATTGCCAACTCAGGCAGTCTGTTCCAGGTGGAGGGTGCAGCAAGAGAGAAGTAACATAGGGCTAGATTCACTAAGCAAACCAATCGTGTACCGATCGGTTTGCGATCACTTTGTGACCCTGGCCCGATTCACTAACCTTCATCCTGATCCGATCCGCACCTGATCAGCACATGCAAATGAGTAGAAAGGCATGCAAATTTGTAAAGGCATCAATTCATGAAACTATTTCAGCTACACAAACTGAGCTTTCCGATCCAAAAAGTTGCGACTGCCGAGGACCAGTCGCTTTACAATCCCAGCCGACTCTCCTGCCTAGCAATAGCCGTATGGAGGTTTAGAACCCCATATTAAACCACTTTAAATTAATATATATACAAAATATATATAAAACCTATAAAATAACTGTACATAAGCGTTAGAAAAAAAAAGTTTTAATATTTTTTGATTGCGCATTGCGAGCGCAGGAGTAAATCACGGATTAACCCTGTCCTCTCCAATGCACATTGAACAGTTATATAACAATCAAAAAATTCAGCTAAAAAGTTGGTGTATCCTTTGTTTTTAGGGACACCTATCCCTCCCCCTTTCTTTCCAGCAAAATTGTCGCGTGCATATGACGTCACAGAGTCGCCTCTGTTTGCTTCGCGCTTCACGACAGAAAGAAGCCGCACAGCCTCATGGGATTCGTATGCTGCATATAACAGTGCGTGATCCCTGGGCTGTTAACTGTTGTGCCTGCTAGCAACTTTTAACATTTGTTTTCCTGAGTGAAATGGACGTCGGTCGTCGGCTCCACTATTCTTTTAGAACACGAGTATGACGAGGAAGATGGAGCTAGAGAAACGAGAAGGCGAGTATCTCCCTCCCTGTGTGTGTTTCATGAACGAATTGCCCTGGATGGGATGGCGGACCAGAAGGTAATGAATGATTACTGTCTTAGCAGGGCTGCTATTTTACATCTTTATGGTGAAATTAGAACCGACTTTGATCCCAAAACAGCTCGTTCACATGCAGTGTCTGGTCTCATGAAGCTGCTCGCCGTTCTCCATTTTCTTGCCACCGGATCCTTTCAGCGAGTCATCGGCTGTACGAGTGGTGTGGGACAGCCATCAGTGTGCAGATTTGTGGGACAGGATCTGCAAGCAATCAAAAAACGTTCCAGGCAGTACATCAGGTTTCCTGAGAGTATGGAGGAAGAACGTACAGTAAAAAAAGATTTTTGGCAGATTGCATTCAAGGTACTGAAGGGAATAGACTTAGTAGATAAGGACAGTTTGTTCACCCTCTCCAAGGTAGGGAGAACCAGAGGGCATTCTCTAAAATTGAAAGGGGATAGATTCCGTATGAACGTAAGGAAGTTCTTCTTCACCCAGAGAGTGGTAGAAAAATGGAATGCTCTTCCAGAGTCTGTCTTGGGGGAAAACACCCTCCAGGGATTCAAGACAAAGTTAGACAAGTTCCTGCTGAAGCAGAATGTACTCAGGTAGGGCTAGTCTCAGTTAGGGTGCTGGTCTTTGACCAGAGGGCCGCCGCGTGAGCGGACTGCTGGGCACGATGGACCACTGGTCTGACCCAGCAGCGGTAATTCTTATGTTCTTATGCAGAAATGCCCAATGTCTTGGGTGCCATAGATTGTACACATGTACTATTTTCTCCCCCCCTTGGAGAAGAAATGATATTCCGGAACAGTAAGATGGGACACTCCTTGAATGTGCAAGACATATGTGATGCCAACCTCCGGATCCTGGACGTTGTTTCAAAGTTCCCTGGTAGCTGCCATGATTCATACATACTGGCCAACTCCACCATCAGCCAGAAATTTGCCGAAGGACATTTTGGATGATCATGGCTACTGGGTAAGTAATATGTGTATTCAAACAATTGTGTGACCATAATATTTTTAACATAAAGGACATTAATAGCCTCATTGTCTTCCTTGTAACAGGTGATGGTGGATATGCTTGCACTCCATGGTTAATTACCCCACTGCTGACACTACACTGCAATGCTGAGAAACATAACGAAGCCCACATTTTGACACGGTGTACTATTGAGGTACTGAAGAGCCATTTCCGTGCACTGCATCTCTCTGGTGGGTCTCTTAATTATAGTCCCCGGATGGGTGGCAGACATCGTATGTGTGTGTCGTGTGCTGCATAACCTTGCACTGAACCATCAAGTTCAACTATCACAGCCTGAGGACATGGACATTGAGTTTGACATCAATCCACCTCCTTCTACATTGGATGTTGCAAGGGGATGTTGCATCGAGGAATACTTCTCCGTTGACCAGTTATGAGGTATGTACTGTATTTTCATTTTAAAATTCATATATAGACTAACACTCCCCCCCCAGATCTTTGAATTAATAATTTCCCTTCTGTTCTCTGTGCAGCAAAAGGATTGTGGAGGTCAAGATTTCTGAAAATGGTCCACACATATCATCCGGAACTCAGCTTTTACACACCCCAAACCCTACGTCAGCAGTAAGATGGAAATGGTCACCAGTATGGTCCCGAATATTGCTTCTTGCACATCACATTCCCCTACATCTTCAGGGTATTGTTTTATAGAGACAGCCTTTGGACTATCATCATTGTACTTTTAATAATGTATAATTCTTGAATAAAAGTTGTTGCATTTCATTTTTAATTTTGTTTGCAGAACTGATGAGATCCTTGAGTGCTCTCGAGGGTCCTTTTTTCTCCAGATTTAACATCCTTATTTGGTTGCTATTCCAGATGAAGATGCATCTGGAAAGAAATGGATCCGTTTGTACGTCTCACATTTATCTCATTTTCCTTGTTTTAAATTCATAAACCGAACACCACAAAATGTATGTATAAATAAATTCCCTTGTGTTTTCTGTGTAGCATTTGTAAATAAAATTGGTGCATTTCATTTATAATTTTGTGTGCACAATTATAGTTTGTGCAACCAATGATATTACTGTCTGTGAATCTTAAATAAAACATTTCATGTTCCACACTATCTAAGTGCCAAATGTGTTCCTGATTATTGACAATTTTACTTAAGATGCCAGTATATTCCAAATCAATATACAACCGTTGCATTACTGAACTTACATGTTGAAAACTTCTTACTATCACACAGAACACAAACATCTAGATAGATGAATGGTGACATAATTGCAATCTGTGCTTATTTAACAAGCACAAAACCCAAAAGGTGCCTTTTCTCTTGCTTTGGTTTATGGTCACTTGTTTGAAAATAATTAAGAACATAAGAACATAAGCAATGCCTCCGCTGGGTCAGACCTGAGGTCCATCGTGCCCAGCAGTCTGCTCACTCGGCGACCCATCAGGTTCCTCTATCTATACCCCTCTATCCCCTTTTCCAACAGGAAATTGTCCAATCCTTTCTTGAACCCCAGTACCGTACTCTGCCCTATTACGCCCTCTGGAAGCGCATTCCAGGTGTCCACCACACGTTGAGTGAAGAAAAAACTTCCTAGCATTCGTTTTGAATCTGTCCCTCTTTCAACTTTTCTGAATGCCCTCTTGTTCTTTTATTTTCCAAAAGTTTGAAGAATCTGTCCCTCTCTCCTCTCTATGCCCTTCATGATCTTGTAAGTCTCTATCATATCCCCTCTAAGTCTCCTCTTCTCCAGGGAAAAGAGACCCAGTTTCTCCAATCTCTCAGCGTATGAAAGGTTTTCCATACCTTTTATCAAACGTGTCGCTCTCCTCTGAACCCTCTCGAGTATCGCCATCATCCTTCTTAAGGTACAGCGACCAATATTGGACGCAGGTACTCCAGATGCGGATGTATCATCGCCCGATACAACGGCAGGATAACTTCTTTCGTTCTGGTTGTAATACTCTTCTTGATTATATCTAGCATTCTATTCGCTCTCTTAGCGGCTGCTGCGCACTGTGCCATTGGCTTCATTGTTATGTCCACCATTACCCTCAAGTCCCTTTCTTGGGTACTCTCATTCAATAACATCCCTCCCATCGTATAGCTGTACCTCAGGTTTCTGCTTCCCACATGTAGTACTTTACATTTCTCAATGTTTAACTTCATCTGCCATCTCGTTGCCCATTCACCCAGTTTGTTCAAGTCCCTTTGTAATTGTTCGCAGTCCTCTTTAGTCCGAGCTCTACTAAATAGTTTGGTGTCGTACGCAAATTTTATTATCTCGCACTTCGTCCCTGTTTCTAGATCATTTATAAATATATTAAATAGCAGCGGTCCGAGCACCGAGCCCTGCGGAACACCACTCGTGACCCTCCTCCAGTCCAAGTAGTGGCCCTTCACTCCTACCCTCTGTTTCCTACCCGCCAAACAATTCCTGATCCATCTATGTACATCTCCTTCCACCCCATGGTTCTTCAGTTTCTGAAGTAGGCGTTCATGGGATACCTTGTCAAAGGCCTTTTGGAAATCTAGATATGATGTCTATGGGGTCTCCTCTGTCCATCCGTCTGTTAACTCCTTCGAAGAAGTGCAATAAGTTCATTAGGCACGATCTCCCCTTGCAGAATCCATGTTGGCTGGTTATCAGAAGTTTGTTTCTTTCAAAATGTTTATCGATGTTGTCTTTTATCAGCGCTTCCGCCATTTTCCTCGGAACCGAGGTCAGACTCACCGGTCTGTAGTTTCCCGGGTCACCTCTTGATCCCTTTTTAAAGATGGGCTTAACATTGGCTATCTTCCAATCCTCCAGGATCTCGTCTGTTTTTAGGGATAGATTGCAAATTTGCTGAAGTAGTTCCGCTATTTCCTCCTTTAGTTCCTTCAGAACCCCTTGGGTGGATTCCGTCCGGACCAGGGGATTTGTCAATTTTTAATTTTCTATCTGCCTGCATACGTCCTCAAGGCTCACTTCCATGGATATTAATTTTTCTGCTTGATCTCCATTGAAGATTTGCTCAGGTTCCGGTATGTTGGATGTGTCTTCATTTGTAAATACAGACGAGAAGAACATGTTAAGGCTTTCTGCCACTTCTTTCTCCTCCTTCACCACTCACTTCCTGTCTCCGTCGTCCAGCGGTCCCACCTCCTCCCTAGTCGGCTGCTTCCCTTTAACATATCTAAAGAATGGTTTGAAATTTCGTGCTTCCCTGGCTACCCTCTCTTCATACTCTCTTTTGTCTTTTCGAACCACATGGCAACATTCTTTTTGATACTTCCTGTGCTCTTTCCAGTTCTCCTCAGTTTTGTCCTTTTTCCGTTTCCTGAATGAATTTTTCTTATTGCCTATCACTTTCTTCACTACTTTAGTTATCCATGCCGGGTCTTTTGTTCGACTCTTTTTGCACCCCTTTCTGAATCTGGGGATATGCAGATTTTGTGCCTCGCTCACCTTGTCCTTGAAAAAAGACCAGGCATGTTCTACCTTCTGCCATTTCTTGGAAGTGTTCCAAAGTTTCTTCCTTACCATTTCCCTCATTGCTTCATACTACTACACTTAACAATGAATCAGTGTGTTGTAGCAAGGAATCATTCAAGGTGCCCCTGTCCTGCCTGTATATCACCGTCAGCACAGCAACACAAGTTTTCCACAACCGACAGCAACTGGCTCGGTTATACAGCCTTTGTACCTTCTATAGCATCATTAAAGGGCACCCTTACATAAACCATTAAAAATAAAAAATGCGGTTATAAATCACGGGTTAAAAACTCATGCAAAAAACCTTTTCTTTTCATTTGTTGCTACGCACCTGAAACGTTACACTGGCTGTCAAGCAGGTGCTTTCCAGCCTTCATTTATAAACTATCCTATCCTCCCTCCACGCAAAACGTTGCTTTAGCTAACCTATTGCAGTGCTCCGTGGGGAAACGTCATTCCCCTCCCCCCTTGTAGACCTGCAGGGTATTTAAGCTCCGCACAAGCGACACAACCGCACCCTGCAAAATGTCCGCTGATCGCCCACAAGGGAGGAAGCCGAACTTCAGCGAGAGAGAAGTGCTCCGGTTAGCGGAGCTCTTCTCTCTCAATGAGAGACTACTCTTTCCCCACAAAGGAAGAAAAAGGGATATTGAGGCGGTGGACTGGGCCTGGAGTAGACTCCAGGCACTGTTCAATGAACAGACCTTGACTTCGCGATCAGTAAGTAACACGGTTTGTTATATGCAAGCTAGCTGCAGGTGTGACATGTGGGGTTTTCATGCGCAAAAAGATGACATTTTGCCGCAGTTTGGTTTGTGGCATGTTACAAGGTTTTATACCGTGTGATGCATGATTTGTCTTGGTTTTCGGTCGTACCCTTGTGGTATTTTACCTATGTCTTTCGTATAACCTTTACGGTTTTTTTTTATTTGTATGTCATGCCTGCTGTCCGTTATATGCTAGGTTGAGAATTTGAAAAAGGCGGCGTGGAATCTGCGCCTCCATCACCCGTGCTGGGTTCGCTCATGAGGAGAAATCTGGCCAACACCCCAGGTAGGCCCTACTAACTTTGAAGTGTGTTGGAGGGTGATGTGACTAGCATTAATAGCATTTTTTGCCTTGTTAACTGTTACTGCATCACAATTTAAAAATGTTTATGGATTGTTGCCAATTTTTATCAGGTCCTTTCTTCATTTGGGGTATTTGGGTATAAGGGGGAGGGCAGGCGAGAACTGACGGCAAAGCCATACAGGAAGCAAGGCGGGACCAGCCTGCAGACGCAAAGATCACTCCTGCTCTGCAACGCTGGCAGTGCGATTCGAGGAGGCCGCCGCCAGTGAGGGAGATAAGGGAGAGAGGTAGGGTGGGGGGATGATTTTAAAATAACCAGTTACCAATAGATAAGCCACAGCTACTAAAATGGGGCAGCTTTTCTACCAGTTTTTAAACTTATAGGCATTTTTTGCGGCCTATATGTGGGGAAATATGGTAAAGGGCTTCTATATCCCACTAAGTCTTTATTGGCCGTCATCTACTATGTTACAAATGAGTACCACAGCAAAGAATATTTACACTCCCACCGTCAGAGTTACCAAATCAGCGTGTTTATGGTGCTATCAAAATCCACCAGAATGGGGGTCTCAGAAAGGACTGAGGTCACCAGTGTGTCTGAGAATCCAAGGGGATGAGCAAGTGAGTTGAAGAGGGTATTCACAAACGACACACCATCGCAAGGGCCCATAGTCAGGGGTCCATAAACATTCTGTTCTCTTTTAGTAAAGGTCGATGAAATCACTGGACCTCATGGAGGATAATAGTACTGTAACTACAGGCCAGCCCTACCACTGGGGAAGTGTTTTCACACCTGGCTCTGCTTTTAGGCCCTAATAATGGATGTCAGTGCATTCGTCACTTATTTGGTGAAGGTGGGGGAGGGCAGGAGAGAGGAAGAACTCTCAAATCTATATCTGACCCCTTTTTTGGCATTCAATAGCCTTCATTTCAGTAATTGTTTTATAATCAGCATGTCAGAATTTTTAAAATTGCTATTAGGCCAAGCACCACTAAATTACTACATAATTGCTGTTAAATTTTCTCTTCAGGTACGACTGTAGAATAAGATTAATTTGGTTTGGAAAATACTCAGAGGAGCAGAATTTATGTGGTTCAAGAGTGTTCTGGGAGACTCACACTGGGTAAAGGTGGTTTTTCTGGAACAGCCTGAAAACCTCTTTGGACCATTAGGATATTCTGAAGTCATTCATCATGCCGGCTTCAA